>NC_138770.1:72745448-73097948 GCF_965119305.1 Pelophylax lessonae
GTGAGCCCCCCATGAATTGAACTTGGAAAGATTTGCACATCCCTACTGGTAGACCACCCTAACAAATATTTTCTGAAATGTCTCTTTCACATCTTTATTTCTCAAGCTATATATCAATGGATTTAGGGCCGGGGTTACAACACCATATATTAAAGCAATATATTTTAGATTTGAAGAAAAACTTTTCATTTGTCCCATATACATGCTTATACATGTCCCATAATACATAGAGACAACAGTCAGATGAGAAGCACAAGTTGAAAAGGCTTTGAATCTTCTATCCGTAGACTGGATCTTTAATATTGATGAAATGATAAGGATGTAAGACACCACAATGAACAGAAGTGGCAGTAAAAGTGTAAAAAAACTTACAACAACAATCGCTAATTTATAAAAGGTGAGGTCTCCACAGGCTAGCTCGAGGACCGCCAGCATCTCACAGACAAAATGGTCCAGTTTGTTTTCTGTACAGAATACCAGAGGCCTTGAAATGAACGGGACAACTGATATTAAAAAATATCCAGGCCACTTAGCTATTATTATGTTTCTACAGTTTTCCCATTTCATAATAATGTTATAATATAAAGGCAAGGATATTGCAGCATAACGGTCATATGCCATCACTGCCAGTAAAAAGGACTCAACGCTTCCTAGATATATGCCACTGTACATTTGTACCAGACAGCCTTTGATGGAGATTGTCCTTCTAACAGAAAATATAGCTATGAACAATTTAGGAAGAAATGTGGAAGAGTAGCATAAGTCTATGAATGATAGATTGCAGAGGAAAAAGTACATAGGCAGGTGAAGTTTAGGACTGATGATAACAGCAGTGATAAGTAAAACATTTCCAAAAACTGTAAAACTATACATCAGGAATAATGCAGCAAAAAATAAAATACAGATCGACATGTTCTGGGAAAAGCCAACTAAGATAAATTCTTTAAGGAAGGTTTGATTTTGGGGTTCCATGTTTTAAATTAGGAAAAGTGTATACATTATTATGCATCTATAAGGTACCCTGTTATCCTGCAAAATGTATAATACTGTCAGAACTATGGTGAAGAAATAGATATATTTTCATAATTTCAATATGGATATTTAAGACTGTATAGGTCCCAGAGACGAAGAGTCAACTTCAAGACAAGTCATCCAAGTCTTCAACCTGAGACATTCTGTTTTTGTTCTCAGTTGCTGAAGGTCTGTAAACAAGCCTTCTTACAGAACTAGTTAGAAAAACAATGAGCTTGTATTTTTCTCCTCAACCGATGCCAAGGATAAATCTATTTTTATGGTCAACAAATAGAGTTTATTTGATGATCCTTGGACCAGTAATAAAGACTGACTTTCCAAAGCAAAAATACACAATGTCCAAATAAAGTGTGAAGATATCCCCTGATCATTGTTTACCTGAAGGTGGGGTATGATGGCACTATGTCTATTTAGAGGGACTTATATGGTTATATGGTGACCAGCCATTTTTTCAACTCTGAGAAACATAAACACAGAAGAAACCCCCTCACAGAAAGGAACTCATTTTCCTGTGACAATTTCACCAGCTAAAAACATTCATATAATATAAAGTCACTTCACAATTTCTATGTTGCAAATTATCAGGACCCTGTGTGATACTATATTCAGTGAATCCTTTGTTTCAGTATTTTCTTTATATATTCCTTATTGATGTAGAAAGAAGCTGTGTACAATATTAAAAGATATGCATTTTAACATTTCAAAGCAATGTAACAGTATTTTCAGTATTTGTTTCAGACGCCCCTGATGATGTCAGTTATGACGAAACATGTCGGGAGGAGCCTAACCACATGACTGGTGTTACATGCCAATGGTGGTCGGCCATGTTTTTGGCTTGAAACAAATCCACACCACATGTTTGCCATTTTTTTGCTGGTTGTATTGGATAAAGTGTGAGTATCCTGTGTGCAGGTTTTATTGGTTTAATAAATACTTTTTAAAGATGTCTTCGCAATGATTGCTCTGTTATTTCTCCACGTATAGGCCTTGGAATCTGTGGCTATGCGGATTGTGTGATCGGATCCAAATGTCCAAGCGATTGACATATGCTTTTTTCTGATCGGATCTAAATGTCCAAGTGATTGACACATGTTATATCTGACCGCTGTTTAATCCAGTGTTATCTGGTAAGAGGCTGCACGCTTTAGTTTCCTTGGTGGTGGATATATCGATTTCTTCTCACAGTGTTTATTCATATCTCACGGGAGGATTGTCTGGAATACATATTCTGAGCACTGCTATTTTTATTTGATTGTAATTTACTATCCTCTACCAATAGGACGTTGTGCTAGCAGCTCAAGACCCATTCATTGAACTCATACTCATTATTGCTGTTTTATGTTTTTTGTCCTAGCGCAATTTTTTGATTTTTTATTTGTTTCACTATTGTCTAAGTATTCCAATTGCTAAACATGGAATTCCAACTTCTGATAATCAAAAAAAACTGTACTGTTAAATATTGCATCAATTGGCAGTTACCAGATCTCCTAAACATATATATATATATATATATATATATATATATATATATATATATATATACAGTATATTCAAAATATCATCTGGCCACACCTGTACCATGAGAAAATGGGCATTCTTATAACAGATTATTTATAAGAATAATTTAGAACACATATTCCTTGCCCAAGACTGAAACTTGGTGGCTAAAAGAGGCAATGCCTGAAAAAACAATGAATTAATATTTAGCCACATGAACCTTCTGGGCTAGGCTTATTACATTTTTTGGGAGCTTATCGCTCAGAACTAATTATGGATACATGTGTCCGCGCTATAGATCTAGTTGATATATAGCTGCTGCCCCCACCCTGACTGACCAACAGAATGACTTCTGTGAAAAGGGAGTAAGCAAGAAGAAAGGTGGGTGTTGGCGCTGCTCTGTGTTTCTCAGTGAATATGTACAGTATATGTAAACAAAAACTGTGCTAATTAATCGCCAAAAAATATGTAAAAAATCAAATATATATGTCACCCTACACATATATATATAAACATAAAAATATATCATCATCAAGTCCTCGCTTCGGCAGAACATATACTAAAAATTGGAACGATACAGAGAAGATTAGCATGGCCCCTGCGCAAGGATGACACGCAAATTCGTTCCATAAAAAGAAAAAAAAAAGATATGTGCAAAATAGCAATCCAGTAGATCTGTGCAAATGACTAGTAGTGCAAAAATGCCAAAAAATAGCCAGTGCTTAAAACCACTAAGTGAATATAAAAGATAATTGTGGTCAGGGAACCAAGCCGAGAGAGTGAAAATAATTACAATTATCGAATTATGGTTGTAGTGTGCCAAAACCGTTGTTAGGGCAGGCCTGTAAATAAAGAGGGCCCACCAAGATGAAATTCAGTAAAAGAGGGAGTGGTGGGTGGGGTAATTGGCAACATCGGCCCTGCGAGGAGGGCGGCCTTAGCTTAAGAAGGCTGGCCCCTCCCCTCCCACAACTGCAGGCTCCATCTGCCCATGAGTCATAAATAAGTAAAAAAAAGTTCATACTGCTGTGAAAAATAATTTATAGATTGTGCATAGATGTTGTGAAGTCCTGTGAATAAAAAAGTGTGAATTGTGGCCATAAGATTCCACTCGTAAACTTGCTGCTCCTTCTAGTGTCACCAATGGGGCACTTTGAGCGGTATTGTTACATTCAGATGTATATTATAGCATGCAGTGGTCCCAGTGTCTTCACTCATGTCCCCCACCCGTTATCTCACTCACCAGATATCCTACCCCTTGCAACAGGGGATCTCGCTGTGTATGAGCAGTGCCAGGACAAGGTCATCTGGTGCCCAGGGCGAAGATGGCAAACTGCGCCCCCCCCCCCCCCCGCCCCCGGGGTATATAGAAAAAGTCAGTGTTATTTCAAAAGCAATATTTCCCATAGATGCCAATGTTAAAAACAAGGAGCAGTGCCATGTCAAGCTGACCAAGATTTCCCATAGATGCCAATGTTAGACAGGGAGCAGTGCCATGTCAAGCTGACTGAGATTTCCCATAGACGCCAATGTTAAAAACCGGCAGCAGTGCTATGTCAAGTTGACCAAGATTTCCTATAGACGCCAATGTTAAAAACCGGGAGTAGTGCCATGCCAAGCCGACCAAGCTGTGTCCGTACTCGTGAGTGCATGTAAAACGGGGTATGCCTGTATTTTAAATATCATTGGTAATTATTTAACCTCACCTCTCCTCTCCCCTCCAACCCCTCCCCCCGAGTTAGCTGATTAATCAGTAGATGCCCCTCTGCTTACTTTTGAGATTCTCTGCCTGGTTAGTTGGTTCGTCCTCTTCAGTCACACTTCACTCGCTGCCCGGCTGCTCTCTATGATCCTCTCCCAGCACACCTCCCGGCCAGCCTCTTGGGGATGTCATGCAGTGCCTGGACTCAGAAGCACCTGTCAGGCGGCGATTACTCCGCGGCTCTGCCTGACAGAGAAGTGGAGGCCGGGTCCTAGGCTTGTGCCAGGTCCAGGAGCGCACTCGGCACATCCTTACAGCTCTGCAGCATTGTAGTGCGGCCGGCGGAAGTCACAAACGTTTGCCCAGAACACACTGCCAGTACTTCACCTGTGCCCCCCTTCCTACAATAAACTGTTCCGCCCAGGGCACCCGTCCCTTCCGCCCACCCCTTGTACCGGCCCTGTGTATTAGTGTATCTGGTTGGTGTTACTTCTCCTCGGTTTCCTTATGTTCCCCCTCGTTTACTCAGGTATGGTGACATCCTCCCAAATTGGTCAATAAAATGAGAAAGATACAACCTCCATAGAGTAAAGTCGTATGTGCAGGATTTATTATAGAAAGTAATACACTTACATAAGAAAAACAGTCACTCACATTAAAATCCAAAAAGTCCGGGATGCCATGCACTACACGGACACAAACCACAAAGCCGGTTAACCAAAAGCCAAAGTTAATGCTTTTGTTCTATTCATATATGTAGCAATATGCATATTAGCAAGTGTTGCATACAATTTTGTTATTTTTATTTAAGATTATTGTCTATGTCCATCCACCAATCTAACTATTTACTGTGAATACATGTCTAGTAAAAAAAAAAAAATTAAATTCCATATTTAGTCTGTATTCATAGTGATCAATTTGTGTTTTCCTTAACCACTTAAAGCGGAGTTCCGGGCACGAAAAAGTTTTTTCAATAAACATACCCCCGGGACAGTCAGGGCTAGTGCATTCCACAATGGCTAGCCTCTGATCTGTCCCAGTTCGCACTTACCTGCAAGAAGAAATACTCACTTATAAAATTTCTTCTCCAGCGTTGCCATCTCTGTTGTGGGCAGCTGAAGCCAGCGCGATCCTCTTCTGCGTCCTCTTCCGTGTCTTCTTCTCCCAGAATGCGCCTGCACCGGCCCCTCTCGTCACTTCCGGTGCGGCGCCGCATTCCTCCACAGCTTCTGGGCATGCCCAGAAGCTGTTTAGCAGGGAATGCGGTGTCGCCCCGAAGTGACGAGCGGGGCCGGTGCCGTCGCATTGATTCCTGGGAGCGATGACGTTCAGCTCCCAGGAATCATTGCAAAGAGGAAGTGACGGCGGAGCCGCGGCACAGAGGAAGGAAGTGGAGAATAGGTGAGTATCTACAATTACAAGGTGAGTAAAAAAAAATATATACCTAACTATCCAATTCCTTTTCAGGTGAAGAAGATACAGCGGATGGGCAAAAAATTGATTAGGTCGATTTTGTGCCCGGAACTCCGCCTTAAGCCCCGGAGGATTTGGCTGCTCAAAGACCAGGGCCTATTTTGCGATTCGGCACTGCGTGACTTTAACAGACAATTGCACTGTCGTGCGACGCTGTACCTAAATGAAATTGACGTCTTTTTTTTCCCCACAAATAGAGCTTTCTTTTGGTGGTATTTGATCACCTGTGCGATTTTTACTTTGTGCGCTATAAACATAAAAAGAGCGACAATTTTTAAAAAATAACAGTATTTTTCACATTTTTTATATGAAATTCCCCCAAAAAATGTAAAAATTAAAATTTTTTAACATTTTTGGCCAATTTGTTTTCTGCTACATATTTTTGGTGAAAAAAATCACAATAAGCGTATTTTGATTGGTTTGCGCAAAAGTTATTGCGTTTACTAACTACTGGAAAGATTTATGTCATTTTTATTTGTTTTTTCTTTAACTAGTAATGGCGGCGATCTGCGATTTTTTTTGCGGGACTGCGACTTTGCGGCGGACAGATCGAACCCTTGACTGACATTTTTGACACTTTTGGGGGTACCAGTGACATTACTACTGTAATCAGTGCTATAAATATGCACTGTTACTGTAAAAATGACACTGGCAGGGAAGGGGTCAACTTTATTAGAGAGCAAGGGGTTAAGTGTGTCCCTAGGGGCGTGCTTCTAACTGTAAAGGGGCGTGGCTTTTGATGTAACCACAGAGACATACGATCCTACATAGCAGGATCGTATGATCTCTGCTGTTACACCAGGGAGAATGACAGGCGACTTTGTTTACATCAGCCACCTGCCTTTCTCCCTCTCCAGCAGGAGATCGCGAGTGACCGGCAGACATCGGAGCCGCCGGTCACTCGCGCGGGGATGCTCGTGAACGAGCGGGGGTGGGAGCGCACTTACGGCGGTGCACGCTCGCCCCCCTATTGGCTCGCAGGTGAGTGACGTACCCATACCTCACTTTGCCTGCACGGGGCTGACCGCCACAGTATAGGTACTTGCAGCGGTCGGCAAGTGGTTTTTAATGAATCTGAAATTACTCAATATAATTAATCGTTAAAGCAATCCTGGCACAAATGCATAACAATACAAAGCAATTTAATGTTGTCTCATGTAAGAATTTTGTCAGTATCTCTGAAGTCTAAAATGTAATCTATGATAAACATTTTATTTTTTCTTCTTTTCTTAAAATTTGAGTAAAAAGAAAGAAAAATATTTACTATAAAAAAACTGGAAAGTTTTTTTTGGTTTACATATATATTCCCTTAATTGTTAAAAGTGTGTTTATTTTGACAAAATATATTTGCTATACGGTGTTGAAAGAGAATCTGTTCAGAATGGCACTTTGTTTCAAATAACCAGAGTGGATACAGAAGAGAAAAGCACAATATAACCCAACAATTATCCCAGGACTTAAATTGCAGGAATATTCAGGAGAGGGGTATCTTTTTGAATTGCCATTAAAGTCAAACTCCCCCCCCCCCCTCCCAAAAAAAAAAAAAAAATGAATGCCAGTTAAAAAATGCTAATAACTGTCACTGTAGATTTTAAAAGACTGAGGATTGGCATGTAGATCATATAGCGTTGGGTTAGGGCTAGCATTAGGATTGGCATCAGTGTTGGCTATGTTTCTCAACAAAGCTATTAATTACCAAGTCAGTGCTGATATATAACCTTGTTAGAAAGCTAGATTTTTAAAACAATTTTTTTTTCAAAATATTGCCCAAGCAGGCTGAAATTTGAGACAATATCACAAAAATTTTCTGTTAAGGGAAGCCTGTAATTTTGCAGTGAAATCACACCACTCATCCCCAGTAACAATATATTGGTGATGATTCAATAAAACCAAAGAAATAAAAAAAAAATTGAAAGTAGAGTTGTTCCCAAATGTTTTAGTACTGCTTACTGTTTCAGTATAATGAAAGGTAAACTACAGTAGATCCCATTTGATGCTCATTTTCTTGTCTCTAGTTTTAATGCATCATCACTATTGGATCAAATCAAGAGTTAGAAAGTCCATTTTATGGAGTTGTTTACCAAAGGAAGCCTTCGGAATGGTGATAATGAAATTAGAAGAATGTGAGAGTGTGGAGTTTGGATTTAGATTTAGTTGTTTTATAAAGCATTACATTAAATTCAGATACCGCATGTGATCTTTATAAGAGGGCCTTTGTGTAAAATATTATATGTTTTTGATTTACCTAATGTAAGTATCTAACAAAGAAAGGAGAAGGTAAACTTGCTTTACACCATCACCTGAAATGCCTGTTTTATTTATTCTTGTACCTTTCCAATAATGAGCCTGTAGAAATTCACTGCAGCCTTTAAAGTGTTAATTTCAGACCAAAATGTATTTTAAGTCAATACAAGCGCACATCCTTTTCATCATTTTCTTATTTCCCTGTGATCATAGCAGTGTTTTTATGGATATGAAAAATGCACCACAGAGATTAATCAACATACCAAAAACAAACATTGAGATTAATTAACACACTGAAATCAGACTCCATTCCTGTTATCAAGGGGATCTTTAATAACTGCTGTGAATTATTTTATCATTGTCAAAAATAGAAAAAAGGTTATTGTTAGTCACTAAGCTATATTCACCTTTATGAACAAAATTTTATTTCACCTTTTCAATATGTCCAAAGAGCTTTTTAAAATAATCTGATGATGGTGAAACTTGCTTGACAGGTGCATTTAAAGGCCTTTCTCAACCTTATTGCCCTGGGGGAACCCTTGAAAAAAATTGTCCCAGAAAACCATTAAAATAATAATCGGATCAGTATTACATTCAAGTGATAAGTGAGTTGTAGATATAATAAATAAACATTTTTTTTAATGTGAAACTTGTGTTTATTTTAGCTGCACACATACAATGAGGGTGATTTAATAAAACTGTTTTAACATATCTCAGGCTGTATTACAACATCTTGCACCAGATTCACAAAGGTCTTATGACAGTTTCTTTAACCTCCCTGGCGGTAGGATTCTTTCTGATTTTAGGTGCTGAAAGCGGTACAAATATTTTGCATGTAATTCTTAAGAATGAGCAGCCCAAACCAACTATTTACATATGATTTTTTTTTACTGTGCATTCTTCCTTATAACATCTCGGGTATGATAATTTGAAACACAAAATCATAAATTATAATATAATAAATGACTATAAATAAGTTAAAGTATGTATGTATATATATATATATATATATATATATATATATATATATATACGTATATACGTATATATGTATATATGTATATATATAAATATATATATATATATATATATGTGTGTGTGTGTATATATATACACACACACACACACACACACATAGAAAGTACAGTAAAACTGCAGGAAAGGGCACTGGGGGGGCAATCCAATGTGAATTTATTTTATTCTGCTATGTATCAGTGTGTTTGGTGAGTTTTACTTTTGAATTTGCCGCAGGTTCCACCTCCCTGAGAGCGTCACGTCGCAGGAGACGGAAGCCGAGGCACGGAGAGCATCGGGCAGAAGATCCGCCGCCACAGACCGCCTGCATACATCGCTGGATCCCGGGGATAAGGTAAGTAATCCCTCTACAAGGATCCAGCGATGCTTCTGGCGGTACCCCGAGTGTGGCTCGGGGTTACCGCTTTTGACAGTGAAATGTAACCCTGAGCCACGCTCTGGAATACCGCTAGGAAGGTTAAAGTTCCCATCACGTGTGACAAATTCAAGTACTTCTTAAAGATGAACTATGGGATCCCACAAAAAAAAACATCAGTTAGTAAACTGACCTATATAACACACTAAACAGTCAGCTTTTTTTTAGTTAACACCCATACCTTTTAGGAGAAAAGTCAAGTAGAAAATGAATGATGTCATCACTTTAATTCTAAAGATAACAGCTTCAGCCATGCACAGGAGGAGGTGTAAATGCAGAGAGACCATCACATCACACTTCACTTATTAGAAACGACAGTTCCCATCAAGCAAATGGAATTGTAGTGTATGTGGGTGGGGTACACTCTACAGCCTCACTGACACAAAGCAGGACTGGATGAATAACCTAATTTCATCCTCCAGGTTTGCCGGTTTCAGAACACCAGAAGCTGCCAGTTTAACTCCTACAGAGGAGGCGTCCATTTAGATGGAGAAGAGCTTGGGCCAAAGAGGAAAACCCACTTTCAAGGAATGGAAGGCCTCCAGTGCATCAAGCGACCAGTTTCTAGGATCAGCATCCTTCTGGGTATGGGCCGTGATGGGTGCAATCAGAACAGAATAGTTGCGAATGAATTACCTGTAGTAGTTTAGGAAGCCCAGAAAGTGCTGGATAGCTTTTAGATGGCCAGGCCAGGGCCAGTTGGTGATAGGGCAACCTTTTCAGGGTCCATGGAGAGACTGTCTCTCTAGAAAATGTAGCCCAGAAAAGGTACTTGGGATTGTTCAAAGAATTATTAATCAGCCTTAGCATAAAGCATATTCTCACGGAGGTGTTAGAGGACTGTACGGACATAAAGTCTATGCATAGGGAGATCTGGGGAAAAAATAAGAGTGGCATACAGATAGACTACTGCACAGACATAGAGGAGGTCATGGAAGATCTCTTTGATGAAGTGCTGTTGCTCATTTAGGCTTTGACAAAAAAGGTAAAAAGGGAGAGAACAAAATGTACCAATAAACATTCTAACCTCCAAATGAAAAACAACCATATATTAACTTCTATACACAGGGCTTGCTGATAGGGGACAGAGCTGACCCTCCTGTACCTGACCGGGGCCTTATATGTTTAGCAAGAAGTACAGAGGCAAAGAGGGGACTCTTTAAATACCTTTACGTGTATGCAGACTAAACCCACAGGCTGTGACTCCCACAGATTAACCTCCCTAGTGGTATTCCCGATTGTGGCTAGGGGTTAATATAGAGTACCAAAAGTGGAAACTCTGAGCCACACTCGAGATTACCCCACAATAAAACTCACCTTCCCCTGCGATCTCCCGCCATCCTCCAGCCATCCTATTGCTGTCCTCCTGCTTTGTGCTCGGCCGATGTCGGCCAATGTCTTCCGGTTCCCTTCCCTGCGAGCGTCGCGACGCAGGGGTGGAACCGTCGGCAATTTAAAAAATATAAATAAACCAAATTACATGATACAAAGTTGTTATCCCCACGGATTACACTGTATCATGCCATTTCACCTCAGGATTTCACCTGGTGTTTTCCAGGTCTTTGTGCCTGGAAAATTGAGAACGTCCATGGCATCCAAAAAGCATTCTTTTTGCGCCAAAGTGCTTTTAGACGAACTGCAAAACAACGACAGCAAAACTAAGTTACTTGTAGAACTGAGCGATAGCGATTCGTGGGAAAATTCATCATCAGGTAAAGTGACGATAGCGACGATTCTGCGACTGAGCTCAGCGATGTGCGGACTTGGTGCTCTATTGACTGCGGTACGGATCAGAAAGCGCCCCCAAGATTCCCAATTACAGGAGCACCTGGTATGAAAGTTGACATTGACCGTGACAACCCCTTGGCATACCTACAATTATTTTTGTCCGATGAGGTTATTGAAAGAATAGTTACCAAGACCAACCGGTACAAAGAGCAACAATGCGCTACTCATTGGAGGTTTGCAAGATGCAGAAAGTGGGAACCAGTGACCAAAGATGACCTTTGGAAATTTCGGGGCCTAATAATTCTTCAGGGGGAGGTGGGGAAACTCCTGCAGAAGTGGTATTGGACAACCAATACATTACTTGCCACTCCATTCTTTGGCACAGTCATGTCAGAATACAGATTTTCCCTCATAATGAAATATCTGCACTTTGAAAATAATGAAGAATTTGATGAAACTACCCATCCTGCACCAAAACTAAAAAATTGGGAAGTATATCAAATGATTCTTCATAATTTCCAACAGAGCTATGTGCCAGAAAGAGACATCAGCAAAGATGAAAGTCTAATGGCCTACAAGGTGAAGGCTCAGCTGGGTGCAATACATTGCATCAAAGAGGGCGCGATTTGGCGTACAATCCTACATGCTATGCGAATCGTCAACTGGCTACATTTGGAATTCAGTGATATACACTGGAAAAGGAACCAAATTTGATGAAAAATACAGTACTTATGGAATGGCAACATCTTCTGTTCTTTCACTAATTGAGCCATTGCTAAATCAGGGATATTGTGTAACAATGGACAACTTTTATACATCTCCTGAACTTTATGAATTTCTACTGCACAACAAAACCGATGCCTATGGAACCGTAATGGCTAACCGTAATGGCTAACCGACCCGACATGCCGATGTTTGGCAAAAAGAAGCTCAAGACAGGAGAAATGGTTGCCTGGCAGAAAGGCAAAATGATGGCACTTCGATGGAAGGACAAGAAAGATGTATGCCTAATGAGTACAGTGCTGTTGCCTTATAAGGATTTTATGTATAATCTCCATTACTGAGTTGCCTGATGAGGAGTTATGTATACATCTCCATTAGTAATTGTAAATAGATAATAATGTACAAAGTTTTGATTTTTAATTCATATTTGTTATAGGATGGTAGATTTGTAAGTTGTGTAACCCAGACGGACTGGCTGTAGTATTAATCCAATTTAAACAAGCAAAAAATTTGGGGGAGCATACCCATGTATTTCTAAAGCTGCTGCAGCTATGAACCAAAAGACATGTATATTAAAAAAAGAATAGCGCACACATGCAAAAGAAATTACTACCAAATCTGAAAACAATCCATAAATAAAAATGGGGTCCCACCATATGGCCATATAGTGCTCAAGCCCACTACTACGTCAAAGTACCCCATTATCAGTGGGTCCTACACTATCCATGAAAAAGAGATGAATCCAGCCTAACCCTTGGAGATAATACTCCTTGCTGGGAAAGATGTGCAAATGCACTACAGGGGACTCCTCCTATATCTACTGTAATTGTTGGTGTTGTTATAGAAGGTTGCATACATCGCACAGATGTACCATTTCACAAAAAAGGTCTGGCATCCTCCAGGCATGTTATTTAATGGTGTTCTGCGTTTTTAGTATTACTAAAATTACTTCTCCCCACAAATGCTAAATTTAAAAAAAAAAATGTTTTGTTTTGGACATGTTCCCGAGGATATTACCCATTTCCCATGCCATTTGTTTGAGAATCCCTTGTACTTTAGTAATGTTTATCAAAACCCAGGTATATTCAGTTCATTAGTATAATTAACCACTTCAGGACCAGAAGGTTTTCCCCCTTAATCAGGCCATTTTTTGCGATTCGGCACTGCGTTACTTTAACTGACAATTGTGCGGTCATGCGACGATTTCCCACAAATAGAGCTTTTGATCAGCTTTTGATCACCTCTGCAAATTAATTTTTTTCCGCTATAAACAAAAAGCAACAATTCTGAAAAAAACTATATTTTTCACTTTCTGCTATATAACATTCCCAAAAAAAAAAAAAAATCTATTTTTTTCATCATTTTAGGCCAATTTGTATTCTGCTACATATTTTTGGAAAAAAAAAAAAAAATTCCAACAAGAGTATATTGACTGGTTTGCACAAAAGTTACCATGTCTACAAAGTAGGGGAAAGATTTATGCAATTTTTATTTTTTTGTTTTTTTTTATTAGTAATGGGGGCGATCAGTGATTTTTAGCGGGGCTGCGGCATTGTGGCGGACAGATCAGACATCTAATTTACATTTTTGACACTGTTGGGGGGACCAGTGACATTACTACAGTAATCAGTGCTAAAAATATGCACTGTTACTGTACTAATGACACTGGCAGTGAATGGGGCTAACACCAGGGACGATCAAATGGTTAAATGTGTCCCTAGGGGGCGCTTTCTAACTGTGTGGGGGGGGGGAATTGTAATCACTGGATGAACACAGAGAGACCAGATGATGGTGTGGTCAAGCATTTTATTATTTTTTTTTTGTTTAATAACTTTTGATTGAAGAATTTTCAAATACAAACAGTATGAAAAAAGAACGTAAATCAGTTCGTACAATGTAACGTGTCTGAAACCCGTATATCCGGCAAAAAATCTAACAAAGATATGAACATGTATCCATACAGAAGACAGTATGTCAGCATAAGGAGCCTTAATCGAGGAGTGGTAGCACCCAACGCAGTTCCACATGGGTGACGGAACGCCACGTAT
This sequence comes from Pelophylax lessonae, assembly GCF_965119305.1. Lineage (NCBI taxonomy): Eukaryota > Metazoa > Chordata > Amphibia > Anura > Ranidae > Pelophylax > Pelophylax lessonae. The sequence continues at coordinate 72,759,346 of NC_138770.1, forward strand.
CAAAGAGGCTGTATACATGCATCTCAGCTAAACTGTAAGCATTACAGTAGTGAACTGGTACAAAGATAAAAGAAGAAGAGGTCTCTCATTAGAATAAACATAACACACTTGAGGACATGTGCATAATTTTAGAAAGCATTAACAAAAGTGGGTCAGTGGGGTATTTTCACATGGATGGCAGAGTCAGCAGGGCAGCATAGTCGGCAGTTGCAGTGAAGGCCAGCCAACACGCCCAGATTTGGTAACACAGTGAGGAAAGATTCCATTGAGAATATATTAGGTCCCCTGAATTTTATATACGATCAACTCTTCAAAGCCATTGTGAGATTGTGGGGAGTGTAGCTTGTGCCCAATTGCAAGGAATGAGGGATTTTGCAGCGTTTAATAGATGAGGGGTAATGGATCTCTTATAAGCCCTCGCAGACTCTGCCACTCTATGAAACAGGACCACCCATGGATCATATGGGACAAAGAAACCCTGGATTTTTTGAACCAGCTGTAAAACCTCATACCAATACACCTGAATTTAAGGGCAGGACCACCACAGGTGTGCATGAGATGCTATTTCACCGCAACTACTCCAACACAATAGGGAGGAGGAAGGGTAGGTGCGATGTAATCTGGCTGGAGTCTGATGCCAATGAGCAAGCAGTTTTTAGTTCATTTCAGCTGTCAAAGATGAGGAGGAGGTAGAGTGAGACAATCTAAGGATATTAACATGTTGGTGGTCAGATAAGGTAGAAGATAGGTCCCTTTCCCATGCATTCAAAACTGGAGGGGGTTCCGGTGTGAGGTCGTGAAGAGATTTATAGAACAGTAAAAGAGTTCCTTTAAGAGGTGTAGATAATACAAATATGCTTTCCACCTGATTCAGGTCAGAAATAGAGCGTATAGGTTTTGGAAGTTGTTGTACAAAGTGTTGTAGCTGAGCGTAACGCTATTGATCCATGTAAGAAAATGAGGCAGAGATGCAAAGTTTATGCAAGGGCAGTATCATGTCTTTTGATACTACATGGTGTAGCAGAGTGGATCCAGGAAGAAAGGAGGAGCTGAAAGCCGGGTCCAGTTGATCAGGCAGGAAAAAGGAGTGAAAAACCAATGTGAAGGCTCTCAGTCCAAAATACGGTGAGAAGGCTTGAAGATATTATATCTGCTGCCCCAGAGTTTTTAAAAGTGTAAAACGAATAAAATAGTGTATGAGTGTACGCCCCTACACTTGTTACTCATACACTATTTTATTAGGAAAAAGGAGTGACTCATGATAGGCATAATTGGAGAGTTGCATTGCCACTTATGAGATTTACATAGTTGGTCCCAAATGCGAAACGTGGTGGTAGTAAGAGGAGAGATAGTGGCAGATTGTGGAGGGTGAGATTTTGGAATCCAAAGAAGCGGGTATAGAGCAGATCCAGCCAGATCTTTTTCCAGTTGCACCCAAATTTTGGAGGCAGAATGATGTTTCCAGTCTGACGCCCTTTGAAGGGCTATTGCATAATAGTAATGGAGGTAGTCAGGTAAAACTAATCCTCCCTTCCCCTTAGGTTTATGAAGTGTGAGCGAGCTATAATTTTGAAATTAGAAATGTCTTCCTAAACTCAGATACAAATTAGGGAGGGTTATTACTGGTTGTAGTATATAAAATAATGTTGTCCGCATAGGTGGCGTATTTATGTTCTTGAGAGCGGGTCTGAATACCATTTATTGGGGTTTTGCCTAATCATCGCTAAAAAAATGGTCAAGAGTTCATGCAAAGAGGACTGGCGATAGGGGGCAGCCTTGCATGGTGCCATTGCGTAAGGTAAATATGTCACTGAGGGTGCCATTAATGCGGATCTGAGTGATCGGGGAGTCATACAGGGCCGTGATCATATTCAACATATTAGGGCCAAGGCCCAGGGCTATAAGAGTCTCCCGGAGGTACTCCCAGTCCACCCAATCAAACGCTTTCTCAGCATCTGTGGACAAGAGAAGGGTGGACTGGGAGTGGGCTCTTATGTAGAAGATCAAAGAGAGGGTACGCAGAGAATTGTTGTGCGCCTTGCGGCCCGGGATGAAACATGTCTGATCGCTCAAAATCCTTTGAGGAACAAAAGGCAATAGCCTACTCTCTTGAGCTTTAGCGTAGATTTTCACATCTATATTCAACAACGAGTTTGGGCGGTAGCTGCCACAGATCGAGGGGTCTGTGCCCGGTTTGGGGAGAACAGTAATGTGTGCATGGAGGGTCTCTGGTCTAATGGGATGACCAGCGTGTAAGGAGTTGGCGTAAGCAGTCAAATGGGGTATCAATATGTCCTGGAAGGTACGGTAGTAAGTGGTCGTGAAACCGTCAGGTCCTAGGGCTTTACCTGAAGCCATAAATGAGAGAGCAGAGGTCAATTACTGGGTCGAGAAGGGAAGTTCCAGAGCAAGCAATTGCTCCTGAGGAATAATAGGGATGTTAGCCTTTTGCAGATATTCTGTAATCGTCTGTTTTCTAGCCATCAGGTCTGTATTAGTGGGACTGATGTTATAGAGGTCTTGGTAATAAGACCGGAAGACACGAGCTATAGATTTTGTATTGTGGACCAGATGGGACGTCTTATCTTTAATTTCTACTATATAGGCAGCTGACTTCTTATGTTGGAGCGATCTCGCCAAAAGTCTTCCCAGCTTGTTGCCCCACTCGTACCATCGCTGCGAAAGCATGCCAAGTTTGTTTTTGTGCTCTACGTGGTATAATTGTTTGAGAGCTTCTCTTTTCTGAGTTAGTTGCAAAAGTAAGGTGGAGGAGGAGGAGAGTTTGTGTGAGTGCTCCAATGCATAGATGTCATGCAAGAGGTAAGATTAGCATGAAAGATGTTCTTTTTTCCCGGTGGGAACCAAGCTCTATAAGCCTCCCCCTGATATGGGCTTTGTGTGTTTCCCAAAGGACCCCAGGGGTCACGTCAACAGACAGGTTGTCAACAAAAAAGAGTCAGAGATCTTCTTCTATGGCTTTAAAATCGGGTAAGTAAGTCAGAAGGGAGTACTTAAACTTCCATTAGGTTGCCTTGTGGGGAGTGAAGGAGGTAGTATAGTGACACAGGTCGGGGCATGGTCAGAAATTGAAGTAGCAGCAATAGAGGATGATTTCAATAGATGTGGATGGTGGTGATCAACAAAAATATAATCTATCCTAGCGTAGGATTGGTGGAGGGCGGAAAAATGCATGAAATCCTTGTCATGAGGGTGGGATATACGCCAGGCATCAATGAGCTGAGCGTCGTGAGGTTTTTTCCTGATATAAGCGAGTTGTTTATGGGGAATAGAGGAAGTCCCCTTGAAGGTATCCAGGGATGGTTCTAGCGGAGAATTAAAATCTCCAGAAAGAAGAACAATACCTTTAGCAAAGAAGGTCAATTTATCCAGAGTAGAGGAGATAAAAGAGGCTTGAGCAATATTAGGGGTGTACAACGTGGCTAAGGTGCAAGTGTCATTGCCCAGCGTCCCTTTCAGAAACAGATAGCTACCAGCAGGGTCAGCCTCCATGGAGTCCAGCTGAAAAGGAGAATTTTTACGAAAACCAATGGCAGGGTGTGATGATAAAACGTACCTTAATGTAATAATTATTCTTTTAACGGGAGGAATACTCATTCGGAACCCAGTTGTTCAAGACGGCTAGACACTAAACTAAGTAACTCGTCAAAACTGAAAATTTAGGAACATAGGTGACCATTAGCAACATTAAATGTTTGAGAAACCAGTAGAGAGCACATGGACACATATTTTCTCACCTGTTAGTTGACATGCGTGTATGGATAAAAGATGTTTCTTCATGTACACGAAGATCATTATACAGGACCCAGAAATGTCCTCTATCTTCACGATGTGCAATGACAGGATGTACCCAATATCGATGCCTTCTCTGCCTCCGCTTCTCCTCCTCTTCTTCCTCATGCAGCAACAATGGCAACTGATGTAGCAATATATCGAGTAGCAAACATTTTCTGTCACAACGCACCACACCACAACAACCAGGAAGCAAACAGGAACAAGAAAAAACTCAGTCAGGAAAAGGAATTGTGTCACACCATGTTTGTTTTCATTGGTTTATGCTAAAGTTGCATCAGAGTCATACTGATCACAAATCGCATTGAAATTGCGGCCAAATGGCAATAAAACCGCATCAAAAAATTGAGGCAAAATCGCACGACTTTTAAATTGCACAAGTGTGAAAGGAGCCTTAATCTGATAGATGGTTCTGCTCTCCAAATATGGGTGTTCAAAACAAACTACTTTACTATTATATTTTTTGTATACTGTAGAGAAAGAGATAGACCATGAAGGCAAAGATGTCAATTAGACAGAAATTGACAAATGAAAAAATAAACCAACACATATGTACATCTTCCCCTTTTTGTCCTTTTTTTTGTAACATTCTGTATTTTATTTTTTTAAATAATTTTTTTCATGGAAAAATTACAAAAATAACACTGCTCATATACATAAAGGAACATTACAGAAAGTTCAATTAAGACAGATCTTGTACACATGAATAGCGAAAGCTATGGTAACATTACCAGATCTCACATAAAGTTTGGTTAAACATGTTAGAAATAATTAAACATTTGAGAAGAAGCAGAAGCAGCATTCCTGTACTATATGCAGGAATAAGAGCTCCAATGCAATCAATTCTGCAAACCCTGTAATGGTACAGGAATAACATTGTTCAGACTCTACAATTCATTTTAAGTGTACAAGGGGGAAAAAAAGGAAAACGAGAGAGAGGGGATAATGAGAACGAGGGAATAAAACATTTATAATAAAATAAAAAAACACAACGCATAACCTTCAATATGCCTTACTCCTTGTCTCTTGCAATATTGTCCAGAGAATGCAAGAACTCTCTCCACTTTAGGCTTTAGTTGTCTTGTGTGTCGGGTTGAAGAAATAATTATCTGGTATTCTGATCTGAGGGGGGCGACCAAGAGAGAATGGAAGGGAGAGATAGAAACTGGTAAGAGAGGAATGGGTAGGTAATTGATGAGGAATGATAGAGACAATGAACAACAAGATGCTCCCGAAAATAAGAGCCACATAGCTATTGTGTTTCCTTTAAAAATTAACCCTCCTCTTATGTTAGGGTCAGAACCGACCCGTTTTCAGGTTTTGAATGTCTATAAGTATCACATAAATTTGTTTATTGCATCAAGATTTTTTTTACTTTGTCAGGAACCTCTATTTAAACAATGTAATAGAAAAAGAATCCTTTTCACTAAATTATAAAATACTGTGGTGAAAATTAAGACGTTCATAGTGTTAGGGTCAATTCTGACCCAGTTATAATATAGGATTTTAGGACACTAATAAGTTCCAAAACTGAAATCATAAACACTCTCTCTGCTTAGTAACACTGACAGCCAATCCCCTCTCAACCCTGTGAGCTGTAGTTAGGGAGGGGCCTATCTCTTTTCCTGCTAGTCTGGTTCTCTAAATAAAGTGAAGAAGCATAGGACAAATACATTTCAGAGTTGCTGACTTTATTTTACCATTTTTTAAATTTGAAAATGAGAGGTATGCTATCAAAAGAAAGGTCTAAGGGGTCACACCAAAAATATTAAAACCAATCTTTTCAAGGATTAAGAAGCCTAACAAGGTAACCAAGAGGTAAGAAACAAATTTGATGATAAATAATTATTCAGAGGGTATTTTATGGCTGATTTAAAACACGGGTCAAAACCGACCCTAACATCATGGATAGTAACAGAATTCTAACATAAGAGGAGGGTTAATCAAGGTTAACTTATTAACCCAAGCTTAATTCAGTCCTTTGTTGGCTTTATAGGTTTCTGAGGATTGGAAGTCTTTTCATGCCTCCCATGTGTTATTGAAATGAGTTAGTCTGTCTAGTTTGTAGTGCATAATAGATTTCATGTCATGAATATTGTTTACATGATCTACCACTCCATCAGAGAAGGAACCATGGGAGATCTCCAAAGTCTGGAGATCAAAACTTGTGCTGAGCTTATCAAGTGTCTGGTCAAATGTTTAGGTGGGAGATTGAGTCTGTCTGTTTAAACATGTAGTAAGAAGATTTCTGGAGAGTAAGAGAGGTTCAGGCCTGAGAGTTGCCTAATTAGTGAATGGCTTTTTTTCCAGAATGTTTGTAGTGGTATGCAATAACAAAAAATATTGCTCAGAGAGCCTTTGTCCCTTGAGCATCGCCAGCAAGTCTTTGGAATAAGTGGGTTTATTCTATTAATTCTTGTAGTAGTCCTATACCAAAACGAGAGAATTTTGTAACTAAACTCTTGAATTCTCACACTGCTATGAGAAACCTAACCGGTGTTGATCCATTGTTTATCTGTTAGTGAGATCTGCAAATTCCTTCTTTCATTTTGTTTAAAGCTGAGAACCAAAAGGGAAAAGAGTGTCTGTTAGTGTGGAATAAATCCAAGAGATTAAGTGAGTACAGGGGGCTTTCTTTGATCAGATTTCACCTTTTTGTCATGAATATAAAGTACATGGGGTTATGTTTTATCACGTATTAGTAGTTGATGCTGCATACTATAATGATCTATAAAAATGTATCTTTATGCATAGGATGTTTACATTACTGATGTCTTGACAGGGTAGAGTACACACCTGTTTTGGTTTTGTTCACCTACTTTCCCCTTTTCTCTCTCTCTGTTTTTTTTTTTTTTCTACTCTCCTTCCTATCTTCCATTCTTTCTTGTTCTCTAAGGCCACTTGGCCATGTGAAGTATTATACAGTACATTTTGTGCCCATTTCTGTACACTGGGGATATCCTGCGGGATGAGGATAACAGGGACGCTGTCTGTCTCCACTGGTCCCCCATTCATAAGGCCCTAGTAGAGTGATTGATTATTTGTCAGTACACCACATCATCATCTCCATCTCTTCCCCCCTGTGATAAGCTGTTGGGAGGAGAGATTAAATATGATTGGGCAGGAGAGGGTATATTTTAATTGTGTAACGGGCCAGATCTTCATTAGTTCTGTGCATAGCGTATTTAATTTTGACAATATGATCTTTTTTATGTTCATTTTATGTGTATTCTGATGCACAACTAATGTACCTTATTTGCAGTCTATGTAGCTGTTGAGTTTTACTTTTTCTACTAAAAATTCTCAATAAGAAACCATTGGAAAATAAAAATATATCTTTATTATCATTTTATTTAGTTAAAGCCCAAGTTTAGAGAACTTAAAATATGGGGCTGCACCCACACTGCAAGGCTTAATTCTCATTTAGGTCTAGGAGACTTGTTAAAGGCAATTTACTTAACTGGTCCTCCACTCCTCCCCTGCACTGCTAGACTAGTCCCCACAGTGTCTTCTCCCCCCACTATTTAATGGTCCAAGGTCCTGGTATCATCAGGATCAATGCAGGAACTAAAGCCCTGCACTGGATGTGATGGAGCTGAGGGACAGTCCAGCACCAGAGCGTGGGGGAGTGTTATTTGCAAGGGGAGTAGAGGATCAGCATCTGCATTTTCCAAAGACTTGTAACAAATATAATAATCGTCAAAAGATTCACCATGCTTCCAATTAAATACATTGGAGGGTCTGTTTTGGTGCAAAACTGAGAGTATGTTTATGCTGTGTGTGAGAAATAATTTGTTAATAACTTATTGTGAAATAAAATTGCACTATGCCTCTTACTAAATACCTTGGACTGCCTACATTCATTTTGGAATTGTTTGTACCCACATTTTGGAATTGTTTGTACCCACATCAAGAAATAAAATAGGTAGTCAGAACATCAGGGTTGATACATTTCAAACATATAGACCATCGTTTGTAGACTCTATAACTTTCACAAAGTCAAAATAATATACCTTTTTTTTTTAACAAAAGAAACATAGAAGAATACTTTTTGGCCTAAATATATGTGGAAAGATTATTTATTCACAAAGTTTTATAGTAAAAACTAAAGGAAACAGTTTTTTTTTTTTTAAATTTAAGATCTTTATATACAGTAGATAAACACAAAAAAAACCCAGTAGTGATTAAATACCACTCAAAGAAAGCTTTAACTGTCACAAAAAATATACAAATATACAGTGTTGCATCCCTGAGTCATTGTCGGTCAAATTATCACAGTGCTAAAAACTGAAAATGGTCTAGACAGGAAGGGATTTTACAATTTTACATGACTGTCATCCATTGGTTAAATTTGTTTATGACACATGGTTTATTAAATCTTTTAAATGTATCTTCAGTGTTATGGGAGAGTTAGTGGATGACCCTTACAAACATGTTCTGAAATGCCTCTTTCACATCTTTATTTCTCAAGCTATATATCAAAGGATTTAGCACAGGAGTAATAACACCATAAATAAGTGAAAAATATTTCAGATTTGAAGAAAAACTTTTCACTTGCCCCATATACATGCTGATACTCGTTCCATAAAACATAGAGACAACGGTCAGGTGAGAAACACAGGTAGAAAAGGCTTTGGATCTTCCACCAGTCGATTTGATCTTTAATATTGATGAAATGATACAAATGTAAGATACCACAATGAACAGAAGTGGTAGTACAAGTGTGAAAAAACTCACACCAAGAATAGTTAATTTATAAAAGGCAAGATTTCCGCAGGCTAGCTCTAGAACCGCCAACATTTCGCAAACAAAATGGTCCAGTTTGTTTGCTGTACAAAATAGTAGAGGCCTGGAAATAAATGGGACAACTGATATAAAAAAATTCCCAGCCCATTTTATTATTATTATGTTTCTACAGACTATCCAGTTCATAATGATGTTATAATACAAGGGTAAAGCTATTGCCACATAACGGTCATACGCCATCACAGCCAGCAGAAAGGACTCAGCACTTCCTAGGTATATGCCGCTGTACATTTGCACCATGCAGCCTGTAATGGAGATTGTCCTTCTGAGAGAAAATATATCTATGAACACCTTTGGAAGAGAGCTGGATGAGTAAAACAAGTCTATAAATGAGAGATTGCAAAGGAAAAAGTACATAGGCAGGTGAAGTTTAGGACTGGTGATAATGGCAGTAATAAGAAAAATATTTCCAAAAACTGTAAAATAATACATCAGGAATAGTACAAAAAAAAATAAAATACATATCTGCATGTTCTGGGAAAATCCAACTAAGATAAATTCTTTAAGGAAGGTTTGATTTTGGGGTTCCATATTTTAAATTAGAAAAAGTGGAAATATTATTATGCAACTGCTGTATAAGGTACCCTGATATCATGAAACATGTATAGTACAAAAAATGTAATGTTTTCTCATGCATAAGAATTAGGTCAATATTATCTGTTAAAATCCAAAGGGAAATCTATGATAAACCTATTTTTTATTTCTTAAAATTACATCAATATTATAGAAAAGTACTGACTATAAGAAGAAAGGACTCAGTTCTTCCTAGGTATATGCCGCTGTACATTTGCACCATGCAGCCTGTAATGGAGATTGTCCTTCTGAGGGAAAATATATCTATGAATACCTTTGGAAGAGAGGTGGATGAGTAAAACAAGTCTATAAATGAGAGATTGCAGATGAAAAAGTACATAGGCAGGTGAAGTTTAGGACTGCTGATAATGGCAGTAATAAGAAAAATATTTCTTATTACTGTAAAATAATACATCAGGAATAGTACAACAAAAAATAAAATACATATCTGCATGTTTTGGGAAAATCCAACTAAGATAAATTCTTTAGCCACTTTAAGACCGGCAGGATTTGCCCCCTTAATGACCAGGCCACTTTTTTCAACTAGGCACTGCGTGACTTAAACTGACAATTGAGCGGTCATGCAATGTTGTGCCCAAACAAAATGTATGTCCTTTTTTCCCAAAAATAGAGCTTTCTTTTGGTGGTATTTGATTACCTGTGCGATTTTTATTTTTTCAGCGATAATTCTGAAAAAAAAAAAAAAGAATATTTTCACATTCTGCTATATAACATTCCCCCCCCCCCCCCCCAAAAAAAAAATTAAAAATCTAAATTTTTTAACATTTTAGGCTAATTTGTTTTCTGCTACATTTTTTTATTTAGAAAAATCACAATAAGTATATTTTGATTGGTTTGTGCAAAATTTATTGTGTCTATTAAATATGGGAAAGATTTATGTAATTTTTATTGTTTTTCTTTTTACTAGTAATGGCCGTGATCTGCAATGTTTTTGTGGGACTGCGACATTGCGGTGGACAGATCGGACCCCTGACTGACATTTTTGACACTTTTGGGGGGGACCAGTGACATTATTACAGTAATCAGTGCTAAAATATGCACTGTTACTGTAATAATGACACTGGCAGGGAAGGGGTTAACAGTATAGGTGATCAAGTGGTTAAATGTGTACCTAGGGGCGTGTTTCTAATTGTGGTGGGGCGTGGCTTGTGGAATGACCATAGAGACCTGTAATCCTGTGTAGCAAGGTTTCATATGCATAAAAGATGACTGTTTGACATGTGGAAGGAACTCGGCCCTATCTAGTGGCCAAAATGAAACATTGCAGCTGTTCTGTGATTTTCTGTGATTTCCTGTGATTTCCTGTCTGTGAGTTTAACAGACTACATCATCCATAATTCTCTTGGAGTACCAGGGTGCACTGCTTCACCGCACAGCCTTCTGGGGGAAGCTTTATAAAGGAAGGGAGGAGCCAGGCTCACTCTCTTGGGAAAGACACAGTGAGACAAGCAGGAAGCCAGCGCTGTGGGCTGATGCTGCATGTTAGGCCGAAACTCCTGGGCCTGAAGTGACTAAGTTGCAGTGTTTCATCTCCAGTAGAGGATCCCGCCTGGAGGTCCCATCGATGTTTTGCAGAGATCAGAGTCATCCACCACCAAAACCTAGCGCGGCTGATGACAGAGGCCGGAGATGAGACAGCAGCGGAGAGTTCCTGGGACACAGTCCTGTTGGTGAGAGGGCACCTGCCCAAAAACTGACTCTATCTACCAAAGAAGTAACTTTAGTCAGGGTTAGCCTTAGAGTAGTAGAAGGCAATATACCGGGTGACCCAGTATATCTCCCCAGAAGATTCATAGATAAACATCTATATCCGCCTAAGAGCCGTCCGAGGCCTACATCTCCCACAGAAGCTTTACCATCAAACCTGCACAGACACCCCGCGGTGATTAATAACTGTTTGCTGCCATTCTCTCTATTGATCATCCATCCCCAATGTGGATTACAAATCGCGCGTGCACCAACGTTGCTAGCGAAGATATAGAGAAGAAACAGCGGAAACCGCATGTGGGACTCAGATAGGTCTGTCTGTCTGGTACTGTGTCTAATTGAATGCGGAGCCTCATTTCCAAAAGTATAATAGTGATTAAGAAGGTGGTCCTATAGGCTCTGAGACATTTCCTGAAGCAATTAATGCACCCTTGAGGAGTGATATCACAGTATTTATCTTATCTTTGATTAATTAATCAGTATATCCTTTTACAAAGTCATATTTTACTGTATTGAAACTGTTTATTTGATTTACAGTAAATAACTTCCCTGTTTAAAAGCAAGCTTGTGTGTGGTCACCTTGTGTTACCCAGAAGGACTGCAGCTGGAGAGAGGTAACAGGTCATTATTATTTATTGAAGTGTTATATTCCAATCTGTATAGCCATTTGTTATTCCAGTCCTATTCTGGGTCAGTTGTGTCTAGGGAGGGTTCGAGCCAATTCTGTGGGTTGTTAGGCAGGACGTAGACCAAATAATCTAATCAGCAGCTCCTGCGGGGGTGATGCTACACGTCCGGGATATCTACAGTCCTACAACACAGCCCTCTCAGCCACAGAATCCCTCTCAACGCAGAAATGGATCCTACCGCTGCAGCCAAGTGGTGCAGGGAAGAGAATGTCTTAGTGGGAAATGGCCTGGTGATTGAAATCGAGGGAGAGATCTGGACTGAGGAAAAACTCCTCCCAGTCTTAAGGGCACTGTCCACAGACAGGAAATTCTGGGTGACTGACATAAAGACAGACACCACCATTCCACACACTTATGCATTGTGTGAGTGGAGGAAAGGGGTTCCTTATCACTTTAAGGGGACCAGTATAAAGACTACCGACCAAATAGAACTTTTCTTGATACGCCCAGAAGTCCCTATCGAAGGTCCCACATCCACCACTCCTGGGGGATCCAGTACAGAAAAAGGTGTTCAAGAAGGGAGTCCAGAGTCACCACCTTTGACCACATTTAGCTCAGAACTGTGTGCTGTTCTCGGGGAAATCATAGCAAAATGTAGTAATGTAGTAAGGACTCCCCAAACTATCTGATGACTGGATATAGGAGGCTCAGGACCTTCTCTGGGAAACAGCCTGTACCTTCAGCAGAAGATGGGTTTGAAGAGTGGTTAGATAGCTGTCTACTGGCGAAAAGGACATTCAGATCTGAAGAAGGGCTTTGCCCAAAACATGTTATCCCCAGGGGAGGAAGTAGAGAGAAGACATTGCTGGAAGTGGCAGCAGAGGAGGATAGTGTGACGACGGACTCGGGCAGGTTATTGGACAGCACTCGTATCCATAGCACCATCCAGGGAGACCAGAGGGGGACTCAGAGATTACATACCCAAGGCTTGGTACCCCTGTAGGGGTAACTAACTCTGGTGAGTGCGGTCCTGGGGGTGCGGGGAGCACAGAGTGATCACCGGAGTTCGGGCACCCTTAAAGCAATATTTAGAAGCATCTGCACTGAAGTCGCCTTTTTGAGATTTGTTGCACTAAATACCTATGGACTATTTTTAATTGTGGGATCATCCCTTTTTTTAGGCTATTTATGGACTATTTATTCCTTTGAAGCTCTGATTACTGCTGCTATATTTATCTACGGTTGATTTATTTATATTTTTTTCCATACACCTGCTGTAAGGTTTTGTATACAGTTCCCTGCCAATATACTATATTGCTAGCGGATTTATTCGATACACCCAAGGATAAACACAGTTGTTCACCTTTTTATCACCACTATATTATACGTCACCACTGATTTTAGTTTATGGTTTATTCATTATATATTTTTCATTACCCATTCACAACAGGCTGTGATATTACCACACACCTAACACTGTTATCACCAGTCTCAGTTTGCATCTTTGTTACCACATCTGTTTTCGCACCTGGCATAATATTCCAGTGTACATTTTCACTGAACTGGGTCACCCACTATTGATTTTATTTATTCATTGATTTTATTCAATCACCCAGAATATACACAGCACAGTATTGTTGCACTTGGCACTTTTTGAGCGTTTATTATCCAGTCGCTTGTTACTTATTTATTATCCCATTCCAATAACAATTAGGGAGACATACACCGTATTTGTAATAGTTTTATTATACGTTTTGCACTTTGACACCTTTGGAGATGTGTATGGAATATTAAGTGTACATTGGCAGCGCCACACACCTTCTTTTATTTTCTATGTTATCCCCTTTGATTTGTGGCCATCAATGTCCTTTTCGCCACGGTGTGCTGTCCCCGGACCAGTCAGGCACCCTCGAGTGACGAGGCGGGCAGGTTCCAGCGAGCGCGTCCCTGTGAGTCAGCCGTGGGCGCCCGGTGACGTCATCACTTGGCGCCACTGCAGCTGTTCGAGAGCAGGAGCGGACGCTGCCGCACAGACCGATCGTCCCTCGCTGCTGGAGCGGATTGCGGGGGTTGGGGTTCCTGCTCCCCCCTCCCCCTTCTCTCGCTCCTCTCACGGCCCCCAAGTGTCTTCATCAGCAAGGCTCCCCATTTGGATAGACGTTGCCATCTTGCTCCTGGGTCCTCCCCACTTAAGGTATTACCTGACTGTTGAACTGTTGGACATCTGCTGGCATTATCTCATTTTAGTAGCATCTTTTAAGCCTTTTTAATAAATGTGTCTATTTGACTCAAGAGACTGAGCAGCACATATTGACTTTGTTATTGTGTCTGGGAGCGCCATCATACCCAATTTTTGTTGTACTATTTCATTCTCAGTCAAGATCTGGGTTTGGGTAGGCTGCAACCCGGACATGATTTTTTAGCTGATGGTGGATTTTTTGGGTACCATTTGTCCTTCCCACCCCATCTTTGAACTCTGGACATCTGCTCCACAGCGCCAGGATTTTTGTACGTATTTCCTTCTGGGACAACAGCCATGCAGACCAATTTGATGCAGTGTGTGGGGTATGGTCTGAGCACTGACAGGCTGACCTACCACCCCTTCAACCTCTGCACCAATGCTGGCAGCACTCATACATCTATTTCCCAAAGACAACCTCTGGATGCACATGCACTCAACTTTGTGGCGAGGTCTGTTCTGAGTGGAACATGTCCTGTTAAACTGCTGTATGGTCTTGGCCACCGTGCTGCAGCTCAGTTTCAGGGTCTTGGCAATCTTCTTATAGCCTAGGCCATCTTTATGTAGAGCAGCAAATCTTTTTTTCAGATCCTCAGAGAGCGCTTTGCCATGAGATGCCATGTTGAACTTCCAGTGACCAGTATGAGAGAGTGAGAGCGATAACACCAAATTTAACACACCTGCTCCCAATTTACACCTGAGACCTTGTAACACTAATGAGTCACATGACAATGCTAAGGGAAAATGGGTAATTGGGCCCAATGTGGACATTTTAACTTAGGCGTGTACTTACTTTTGTTGCCAGCGGTTTAGACATTAATGGCTGTGTGTTAAGTTATTTTGAGGGGACAGCAAATTTACACTGTTATACAAGCTGTACACTCACTACTTTACATTGTAGCAAAGTGTCATTTCTTCAGTGTTGTCACATGAAAAGAATTAATAAATTATTTACAAAAATGTGAGGGGTGTACTCACTTTTGTGAGATACTGTATATATATATGTATATATATATATATATATATATATATATATATATATATATATATATATCATCCTGTCTGTCATTACCATTAACACAGCAGTGTTACATTGGTCCCTTTCCTTTTAACATAGTTTTATTACCTAAAGTTTTCTGTCTGTAGACCCATAATTTTTACACTTTCTGCGAAAGATTAAGCTGTATGGTAAATTGACAGTTTCAGTTAACTTTGCGTTATTGTTGGTGACAGACTGGCAGGTATCATACTGTATATGCATCCATATGGTTTTAATTAACATATACCTTCCAATCCTGAGGAAGTTGAAGGCGACAAAACACATAAAGAATTGAGGCTCATCGAAGATTCCATTGGGATTCTTGAGACTTACTAACCATTAAAGGTTTGAATGAGGATCAATACCTGTATAAGAGGTGTTAAAAAATGAGCTCGGTGTTATTTTTATGTATTTAGGTAACATGATTTTTTAATCTATTTAAGTGTAATAAAATGATTGGATTTTTTTTGATCGGTAGTTTAAGTAATCTTGTTCCAGTTTAAAAAAATACCACCTATTAAGATAACTTTGTTTTGGGAAACACATTTGTTTTTGGCGACATCATCATCACGGCTGCATCATTTGAAAGGAAAAAAAAATAGTGTAAAAACACAAAAATCATATTCTCTGCATACCCCCCATCCCAATAAATAAAATACAAGTTAGTCATACAACTGTTAGCCCTATTATCCCTGATTATAACTATCCTGTTGCTGTCTAATTTTACACTGCTGCCATTTCTTAATTATTGTAGTAAAACCCCAGCCTGTACATTTGTCTATACTTCAAGTAGTAGTAGTAGTAACAAAAGAAAAAAGAAATTGAAAAAATGTTTATGGTTAACATATGTTTTCCTTAATTGTTAATAGTTTATTTTCACCAAAGATATTTGCTTTAAAGTGTTGAAAGAGAATTTATTCAGAATGTCATTTTGTTTCAAAATCCCAATGTGGATACAGAAAATAAAAGCATGATATACCCCAACAATTGCCCATATCAATAATTATATATTTTTTTAAAAAAATGCAAAATACATACACAAATAAAATACTATATAAAGTTAAGACCATAGAGTGAATCCATATAAGTACTAAAGTGCCCAAAAAGTGATTTCCATACTTTCATTTAAAGAGACCTTGTCCTTGGTTGGTCCACTCCAGCAAACAGACTATTATTTTCAGTGAAGTCTACTCCCCCCCCCCCCCTTTTCTTTGCCCTGGTTGCAAAAATTAGAGTATTCCACTCCTGTACACAGCCTTCTGGCTTCCAGATTTCTCTATTCTGATACCCCCCTGTAAATTGACAACAAACACTAATTTTACTGATATTAACATGCTCCAGCTTGCCACCCCCACAATATGATATGATATGACTCATAGTAAGGTGAGCTGGGAGTCTTTTATTATCAATCTTGATGAATAAATGACAGGGAGGGAGGGGCTGCAATGAGGGGCCAGAAGAATCCAACATATTTAAAGACACTTTCACCTTCCAGCCTAGGCCATATTTCAGTTTTCAGTGCTGTCACACTTTGAATGGCAGCTACTCAGTAATGAAACATTGTATCCACATAATTGTTTTTTTTAGACAGATAGCGCTTGCTGCTGGTGATGTTTAATAACCACTGGGTTTATTTTATTATTTTCTTTTATAAAGGAAAAAAGACCAACAATGTTGGAAAAAAAATTTCCTTATTTTCTGTTATAACATTTTGCAAAAAAATATCCTTGCTTCATAAGTCCAGTACCAAATGTATTCTGCTACAGTTTTTTTTGGTAAAAAAATAACACAAATCAGTGCATATTATTTAGTCTGTGTGAAAGTTATAGAGTCTACAATCTATGGTATATATATATATACAGTATTTGAATATTGATCAATCCTGATGTTTTGACTGCCTACAATTTCATGACCATTGCCATGCAATACCCCCAGAATGAACCCTTTTTGGAACGTAATACAAGGTATTTAGTAAGAAGCAAGGTGAATTTTTTGAAGTTGCAATTTTTTGAAGTTGCAATTTTTTGCCATGATTTTTTGGAGAATAAAGAAATTTGATTAATTTGAACAAGTTATTTCTCTCACACAGCATAGGCATACTTACAAGTACACCCCGAAAACATTCTGAGAGGGGCTCAAAATCCAAATTTCAGGGGGCATAAATTACGCATCTAACTTCCTAACTACGAATCACATTTTTGGAGGCCCTAAAGCACCAAGACAGTAGAAATACCCGCAAAATGACCACGTTTTGGAAAGCAAACACCCCAAGCTATTTTCCAAGAGTATTGGTGAGTTTTTTGAAGACTTAATTTTTTTTCTGCTACTCCACCCAATTATGGGAATAGCTCGTGTGGGAGACTTTCAATGTTTTGAATTTACTGGACATTGTACCTTGTATATCATAAAAATTAACCAAGACTGCATAGAAAACAATTTACTATAATGGTCGCCTATGTATGAGTGGTCAGGGTATATAGCTTAGTGAAGCATCACTCATAGCAAACCCCATTCCTATAAGACAAACAAGCCTGGCATACTGGTACAAGGTTGCCCCCAGGAATGTCATGTTCAGTGTCTTGGAAGTACAGGAGGCTGCAGAAAGTAAGAACAACTCAATTAGCCAATCAGGAGAGAGATTGGGCGGGGCAAAATGGTAGATTCGTGTCTGTATGGATACATATAGCTGCAGCTCAACTCGGGTGCCCCCATAGTAAGCTGCTTGCTGTGGGGGCACTCAACAGGAGGGGGGCAGGAGAGACAAAAAGGGACCTGAGAAGAGGTGGATCGGAGCTGGCCTGTGCAAAACCATTACACAGGGCAGGTAAGTATACCATGTTTGTTATTTTAATAGAAAAAAAAAAGACTTTACAATCACTTTAAGTTGAAGTTCAATTTGTGGTAAGTCTTTGTTTTTTTCAAAGTGTATGTAAACATCTATTATTCAGTATGCTTGGTATCATGCATAACTGTATATCTGTTGCAAAGTTTCTTACCTGGAGATCCTACCAGTAACAGCACATTCTGTTGAAGGTATTATCAGAGTTGTCAGCCAGCACACTGCTTCATTTAGCCAATGGATTGCTTATCAGGTCTCCACATGGCTCCTGAAAAGCAACTCAACATTCAGTCAAAAGATTGTGTAAAGAATCCTCAGTGCTGGAATGTAGATCACATTGCTTTTCTGTTAAACTAAAGGTTATGGTTAGAGCTAGCATTAGGGTTGGTGTTAGTGATTTCTTTGTTTACCATGGGATGTTGGACCAACTGACAGAATTCTCCAGAACCAGACAAAATTTGTAAAGGTGTATGATCCCTTTGGAGTCTACCACCTGGTCACTGCACCTGAACAGGAGGCCATTTTTCTTCATAGAAAAAGTTAAAGGCTCATTGTTGTTTGCTATCTGATGAGCGTCTAGATTGGTGGAGGTGCACGGCTGTGGCAGGTTATCCCTTACCGCGCTGGGTGAAGTGTAACTGTATTTGACACTTGTTAATACTTGATTTTTAGTAAGTTGTTTGAACACAGCACACCCCTTATTGTTATTATTTTGAACACACTGAAGGATTTCTTTAATTACATCATGGATTCATTTATCCCAGGACTATATTTATCTATTACACATTAGGACTTTTTTGTATGTTTATCATAGCAGAACACTACACAGCACTTTTTACTTTACTTTTCAATGAAGGTTGCATATTCACTTCTGTGTGCTAGCTGCTAATTCATTTTATAGCGCTCACTTTGTTATAATTGTTAGACAATACATGTTTTTTTAAGAAAATGTTTTCCAGGCAGTCTGAAATTTGAGGCTAATATCACTTACATTTTTTTTGTATATAAAACCTGTAATTTTGTAGTGAAGTCAATAACAACATATTGGTTGTAAGTCGATAAAAATAGAGAAAATAAAAAAGTTCAAAAGTGGAGTTGTTCCCAGTGGAAACCAATAAGAGATTGAATGTAATGTTTTTGTAGAATGAAAGGATAACCATCTCCCATTTAGTGCTCATTTTCTTGTCTTCAATTTTAATAAATCAGCACCATTGGACCATGTCAAGTTTTAGGAAGTCCTGTTCGTGGTAACCTGTTTCTAAAAGTGAAGGGATCCTCAGGAATGGTATTTATGAATTGAAATTCAAGAAACCTCAAATGGCTGAGGGTGTAATTGCCATCATTCCTAATTTATATTTGACAGATTATCTCCTATTTGGCATTTTGTGGGCAATTAAACAGCAGTATGTATTTAAAAAAGAATATCATTTATTTTCACATTTAAAACAATAAAACTGTGAAACTATAAAACATTTTCTTCACTTGTGTGGCTGGGAGAAGACATATAGATTGCTGAGAGTCCTTTTACCACTATTGTGGGGAATTACATAGAAAAGTGTTTTTTTTTCCTCTCTCTTCACTAATAGGCTTGTAAGGCACCTTAATTTGAGGTGTCAACACTTTTTTTGACTAATATCCAGCAGTCCTGTATGGCATAAATATGATTATGCAATGAGAACCTGGCATTTTTTTGAGGCCTTAGGAGCACTATAACTAAGAAAGTGGTTATGATATCCCTGAAGAAGATGTAATTTGTAATTATTCGAAACACGTTGGATACCCCCACCCACTGGGAACCATCTCTGTTTGTTATCCATCCATGATGGAACCTATTCACAAGTAGCTGGAAAATACCACCATCTGTACAAGTTCCATAATTTATGTGCTCAATGTTATGCTGTCATTAGTCTCTCTATAAGATCTCATGAAATAATTTAAAGCTTCACAGCTTTATTCTTTTAAATGTGAAAATAAATCATACTCTTTTTTTAAATACATACTGTTGTTTAATTACCCACAAAATCCCATTCAAAGAGGAGATAACCTGGTATTCATGAATTTAGAAGAATGTGGAGTTTGGGTTTGGCCACTACAATCATAGCTGACATTTTTATTTTCTAAGGCATAGCTTTAAATTCAGATAATGCATGTGATCTTTAAAAAAAATACTTTTGTATAATTTATTATATATTTTCGCTTTCCTCAATTGTAAATATCTGACAAATAAAAGAAATGGGAAATTTACTTTATAGCATTACATAAAATATCTGCTTTTATTCTTATACCTGTCTGATAAGGAAGCTGTATAAATGTACCGCAAATTTCAAGTGCTCACTCCAGACTTGGTCCAGAGCAAATAAATATAAATCCGGTAAGAGCATATATGCCCTTCATAATTGTGTTCTTTCTATGTGATCCTATCAGGCTTTTTATGTATTTGATAAATGCCCCATAGAGATTAATTAACACACCAATACAGATTTTGATATTAATCAACACACTAAAAGTAGGCTATATTTCTGTTATCAAGGGGATTTTTAATAACTGCTGTGATTTTTCTTTTTTACATTGCAGAAAATAAAATAAGGAAAGGTAACTGCCACTGAGTTATAGAAACCCTTTATGGACAAACTTTTATTTCACAGTTTCTATATGCCCAAACTGCTCTAAAAAAATTGCTGGTGGAACTTGCACAGAGCTGGGCTTGTGTATGTAGAGACTTTCTCAACCTTTTTGCCCTAAAGGATACCTTAGAAATATGTTATGTCTTAGAAGACAAAAGAAATAAATTATTCAGCGCTACGATCAGATGGATGAGGAAGCAGCTGTACACCAGGATAGGTCAAACCTAACAAAGCCTATAACAAACAATAAAAAGAAAGATAGTGCAGCGCTAAATGTAAATAATGCATATAATCATTAAGAATGTATTCAAATGCATAAAAAGCATAAAAAGTCCATAAAGGCCTTAAAGATGGCAAATCTCCAGTGTGAGAAAGGTAGGTTTAAACACCACTGCAACCGTGATTCCTCCACCATAGATAATACAGCCTCTCACCTCCTGCATTTGACCACCAGGGGTCACTAAGCCTTTATGCCGTAATGGAAGACAGCCAAAGGAACAGCAGAGCAACGATCTCCACAGGATTCTCAGGATCCCAAAGGACTCAAACTCAGACATCAACAGTGTTCTGTCTCTTCCTCTCCTCTCTCGCCTTCAATCATTTTCCACTCGCATTTTGCGGAACACTGTTGATGTCTGAGTTTAAGTCCTTTGGGATCCAGAGAATCCTGTGGAGATCGTTGCTCTGCTGTTCCTTTGGCTGTCTTCCATTACTGCATAAAGGCTTAGTGACCCCTGGTGGTTCGAATGCAGGAGGTGAGAGGCTGTATTATCTATGGTGGAGGAATCACGGTTGCAGTGGTGTTTAAACCTTCCTTTCTCACACTGGAGATTTGCCATCTTTAAGGACTTTATGGACTTTTTATGCTTTTTATGCATTTTAATACATTCTTAATGATTATATGCATGTCTTAGAAGACACTTGAAATAATTTTCAGATCATTGCTACATTACAGTGTTCAGTGAATTGTAGATTTACAGTAATTAAAAATGTACTTTTGGTTATTTATTTTTTATTTATTATGTGAAACTTGTGCTTGTTTTATGTTGCATATATACACTTTTGTGGAAGAAAATTAGATTGATTCAGGGAGCAGTTGCGACAAATTTTAGCCGGTATGGCTGTATTACAAAATCTTGCATCAAATTCCTAAAAACCTAGTAACAGTTCTTTTAAAGTTCCCAACACATGTGACAAATTCAGGTAATTCTTAAGTGTGACACTTGCACATTGTGTTATTATGGATCTGACAAATCATTACCTATACATGCTGTTCTAATGGTGGACACAAACAGTATTACAAGAAGATGTAGCAAAATAGTGAGCTTAATTTAACCACTTAAGCTCCGGAAGGTTTTACCCTCTTAACGACCAGGCCATTTATTGCGATACGGAACTGCGTTGCTTTAACTGACCATTGCGACCCTGTACCCAAATAAAATGGATGTTTTGTGGTGGTATTTTATTGCCTCTGCGTTTTTTTTTTTTTTTTAACTATAAACAAAAAAGGACAGACAATTTTGGAAGAAAAAAAATGTTTTACTTTCTGCTATAAAATATTCCAAATAAAAAAAATGTAAAAAAAAAAATCTTTTTTTTTTTCATCAATTTAGGCCAATATGTATTCTGCTACATATTGTGGGGAAAAAAAATCCTAATAAGCATATTTTGATTGGTTTGCACAAAAGTTAAAGCATCTACAAACTATGGGATAGATTTATGGACTTTTTCCTTTTTTACTAGTAATTGTGATGATCAGTGATTTTTAGCAGGGAACAAATCTGATACTAAGTAAAACTTTTTGGGGACCAGTGACACCAATACATTGATCAATGCTAAAAAAAAAACAAAAACAAAGAAAATGTACTGTCACTGTATAAATGACACTGACAGTGAAGGGGCTAACACTAGGGGTGATCAAGGGGTTAAGTGTGCTCTGAGGGAGTGCTTTCTAACTGTGGGGGGATAGGTGTACTAGAGGAAAAGAGAGATCTGTGTTTCAGGTTAGCTGAAACACAAGATCTCTCTCTGCCTCTGTGACAGAACAGCCATCTGTCTTGTTTTCATAGGCAGACGGCCATTCTGTCATTCCCTTGCACAATCGCGGGTGGCTGGCGGCCATTGCGGCTGCCGGACCCACTAATTGGCTCCCGCTGTGTCTGATCACAGCAGGAGCAGTGCTCCGGCAGCGCTCGCGCTCCCCTGAGAACCCCTGCACAAAATCACCTACCTATACATGATTTTTGCCCTGCCGCAATATATATGCAGTGGGCGGTCTGGAAGTGGTTAACCACTTTACCGCTGAGTACCGTAGTACTACTGTGGCAAAGTGGCTCTTGTAGGTCTGACGACGTAGACCTACGTCGCCAGACTCCTCCCCCTGTAGGCGGCGCTCGCGCGCCGCCGGAGGCGCGCTCCCGCTGTTTTCATTCACAGCGGGAGTTGGGCCAGGGGAGGAGCAGCGGCGATCGCCGCTGCTCTGCCCCGATCGTCGGGGAATCCAGTTTGGCGATCCGCCCGCCTGTGTAAACAGAGCGGGCGGATCTCTTAAGTGACAGGGAGTGACAGATCGGAGTGTTCAGCATAGCTGAACATCCGATCTGTCCCTGGCTCACTCAGTCACCTCCCCCCACACACGTTAGTAAGCACCAGGCGTTTATTAACCCCTCCCTCTCCAATAAAATTAACCCCTTCCCTGCCAGTGTCATTTTTACAGTAACAGTGCATATTTATAGCACTGATTACTGCAGTAATGTCACTGGTACCCCCAAAAGTGTCAAACATGTCAGTCAAGGGTCCAATCTATCCGCCGCAATGTCGCAGTCCCGCAAAAAAAATCGCAGATCGCCGCCATTACTCGTTAAAAAAAAAAAACACCAAAAATGACATAAATCTTTCCCTTAGTTAGTAAACGCAATAACTTTTGCGCAAACCAATCAAAATGCGCTTATTGTGATTTTTTTACCAAACATGGGTAGCAGAAAACAAATTGGCCAAAAATTTTAAAAAAAATTGGTTTTTACATCTTTTTTGGGGGGGATTTCATATAAAAAAATGTTAAAAATATTGTTATTTTTTCAAAATAAACGCTCTTTTTTTGTTTATAGCGCAAAAAGTAAAAATCACACAGGTGATCAAACACCACCAAAAGAAAGCTCTGTTTGTGGGAAAAAAAGGACGTAAATTTCGTTTGGGTACGGCATCGCATGACCGCGCAATTGTCAGTTAAAGTCGCACAGCTCCGAATCGCAAAAAGTGGCCCAGACGTAAGACAGCAAAATGCTCTAGTGGTAAAGTGGTTAAAATAAAGTCTTTATTCAATTTATCCTAAAATAGACTCTGTCATTAGCTTTGACATAAACCCTTTCAGATCCTTTACTGTCATCCTATACCAGTGATGGTGAACCTTGGCACCCCAGATGTTTTGGAACTACACTTCCCATGATGCTCATGCATGATGCAGTGTAGTTGAGCATCATGGGAAATGTAGTTCTAAAACATCTGGGGTGCCAAGGTTCACCATCACTGTCCTATACCTATTACAGATAAGGGTACCTGTAATCTAGGAGGGCCACTGCTTTTCCCCGACACATGTAACCAGGTTGTAGACCTCAAGAGATGCTTGTGTTTTACCCCCCAGGAGTGGCTTAACCTCATCCTTTCATTAAACAAAACCTCCTTGTTAATCAAGCTGACTGGTTCACCTCCAGTAATTAACTGCAGCACAGAAATCTAAAATTGACATCCACGGCATTTCAAAAAAGAAGCTCAATGGTGCAAATACCAGATAGACTAGCTGTCAATGATGTTAAACTGGTTTACCAAAACGCTACCCTAAAACAAAATCTCACATAGAAAATTTGGCATTTATTCTGTGATACTGGGTGGTGAAGGGATATACAACAACAACGTACAACGAGATCTGTATACATTGCACATTATAGGTCTGTGCATGCAGCAGGTTTGTTGCAGGTCATGAGTAGCACCATTTGTTGCAACATTTTCATACATACCCCAACAACAGGCACAGGACTTTGTCACACATTGAGCAATTTGTAACATGGGTTAGAGAAAGATTACTGAAATTGAGGTAATATATTTGAATTGTCTTTTATGGCTAAATATACCATTGCTTTAAAATGTAGGTTCACCCTCAGGAAGCTTTTCCATATATCTCCCTATGCAATTTTATATCCAATCAACTGTATATACCAATGCTGCTCCAGTTGTAAATGGTAAATGTCTTCCCGTTTCAGATGAAGCTGTTGAGTGGGGGGCTCTCCAGAAAAAAACACTATCCCATCATTACTCCTTCATTACTCCTTCATCCTGCAATTTGATGGATAGACTGCATGTCACAATAATGTGCTCCCTAGCAGGTGTCCCAGGCCGTTTAAAGTGTACTATTCTTTGGATATAGAACTGCAAAGGGGAATGTTTGGTAAATCTTACCAAAGGTGAACTTACACTTTAAAGTTAAACTATTGGCAAAATACATTCTCTCTCTCTCTCTCTCTCTCTCTCTATATATATATATATATATATACATACATACATACATCATGCAGTCTGACAGTAGCCCCCCCCCCCCCGTTCCCTTTAAATAAATATTTGTCAATCTGATAAAGGCTTTTTTCTCCAAATCAGTTTATTTTTTGTACCAATAAATGTCTTTTTGTGTGTCAACAGCCACCATTTATTCATTTAACTTATTATACGGTGACCCCATTATTATTTTATCTTATCCGTGTTTAGTAAATGACCTGTATGTAAAGGTCATACAATGTATAAAAGTTGCTCTATTCCCTAAAAAGAGAAAAATCTGATATTGTTAAAACATTTTCAATGTGCTACTTTCACACCTTTTTACTAGTGATGAGCCAAACACCCCTCTGTTCGGTTCGCACCTGAACATCTCAAACAGGGGAAATGTTCTAGCGATTATAAATGTTCTCCATTAAAGTCTATGGGATACAAACATGAGAAATCAAAAGTCCTAATTTTAAAGGCTTAAATGCAAGTTATTGGCCCAAAAAAGTGTATGGGGGACCTTGGTACTGCATTGGGGGACATTAATCAATGCAAAACAAATTTTAAAACGATTGTTTTTACAGGAGCAGTGATTTTAATAATGCTTAAAGTGAAACAATAAAAATTAAAAATTCCTTTAAATATCGTGCCTGGGGGACCCCCTTATTGTACCTGTAAAGTGGCGCATTTGTGTAATGTATGTAGCCTACTGCAGCAATACTGGCATTTCTAAAGGAAAATATTTAATTTAAACTTGCTCGCGACTGTAATGTGTTGTTGGCTCCCGGCAATACAGATGAAAAATAAGAAAAAAAAAGCTAAAATTAAAAAGAACGGTGTGGGGTTCCCTCTAAAATCATAGCAGACCCTTATCCGAGCACACAGCCTGGCTGACCAGGATGGGGGTTGGGGCGAACGGGCGCCCCCCCTCTTGAACTATACCAGGCCTCATGTCCTCAACATGGGCCTGGTATAGTTCAAGTGGGAAGGGGGAGCTCTGTACACCCACCCCAAAGCACCTTGCCCCCATATTGATGGGGACAGGGGTCTCTTCCCAACAACCGTGGGCTGTGGTTTTGGGGGTCTGTGGGGGGGAGGCTTATCAGAATCTGGAAGCCCCCTTTAACAAGGGGGCCCCCAGATCCCGCCCCCCTCCCATGTGAATGGATATCAGGTACATCGTACCCCTACCCATTCACCAAAAAAGTGTTAAAAAAATAAAGACAAAAGCCAGTTTTGGAAAAGTCCTTTATTAAAAAATAAAAAAGAATTGTGTCCCCAATGATCACCTTGTCTGCTCGCCCGCCCGCAACTGAAAAATAGAAAAAAGAAAAAAAAGAAGAAGCTCCTACTTCTCAAGACGTCTCCCGTGCTAATGAGCTGTTTGAGTTTGACAGCTCTTTTATAGGGATCTGATGTCACAAGTGCCCTATAATGCACTGCTCAGGTGCAGTGAATAAATTACTGATGTCATGTAATTTATTCACTGCACCTGAGCAGTGCATTGTGGGGCGCTCGCAACGTCAGATCCCTATAAAAGAGCTGTCAAACTCAAATAGCTCATTTGTGCGGGAGGCGTCTTGAGGAGCTTTTTTTTTTTCTATTCTTCGGTTGCTTGCGGGGGGAGCAAGCGGCATGATTATCGTGATCATCGGAGGACACTATTTCCCCCCCCGCAGACCCCCACAACAACAGCCCATGGTTGTTGGGAAGAGACCCCTGTCCCCGTCAACAAGGGTCTGGTATGGATTTAGAAAGAAACCCCACACCATTTTTTTTAAAATTTTGCCTGGTCTGGCATGGACTGGGGGGGGACCCCATGCTGTTTTTTTCAACAATACTGAAATAAACTGATATAAACTGAAGTGCATATATATATATATATATATATATATATAAATTTGTGGTATACACTGCACATCTTACATAGTTACAGTATATAGTTAGTGAGGTTGAAAAGAAAAAAGACATCAGTCCATCCAGTTCAACCTATGATGTGTGTGTGTGTGTTTGCTGTTAACCCTACATTGTATACCCCTGTATGTTGTGGTCTTTAAGGTGCCCATCTAATAGTTTTTTTAAACTATCAATGCTCCCTGCTGATCTCAACAAACTGTAAAAAGCAAAAATCTCTCTCCCTGCAAGCAATGTATTATTAACTATACTACACTGCACTATCTGTTAAACTCGCTACACTCTCCCTGAAGGAATTCCAGTTATAAATCACCCGCTGACCAAGGGAATCTAACCCTCAACCTCTCAATTGCAAACAATATTTTTATACTTTCTGCTATATAACATTCCCAATAAAAAAAAATAATTTTAAAAAGCGAAGGTTGCGGTTCTCATAATCATCCATTTGGCAGAGGAGAGCTTCAATGCGCTGGTCCTGCGCCTTAAACCTTCCCTGGAACAGTGTCAGCACACAGAGGGAGTCATCGACCTTCTGCTCCAAGGATTCCAGCCGGGAGCCCAAGTGAGCAGTGTCGGTTTTCAGCCGCTCAATGTCCTGTTTGAAGGCCGTCTTCACCCTGCTAGCAAAGCGGTCTAGGTCTGCCTTAGTTGGGAGGGCCCAAATATGCTGGCACAGGTCTCTGTCTCCAAGTAAGTCAGAGGCATCCGAGCCCCGGTCTGGGGAAGCGGTGGATCCCGGGGAGGGTGGGGGCGCAGTGTCACTCACCAGCCTGGGCAAATGGATAGGAGAAGCTCCGGGTTGTGTGGAGCCGTCGGCCATGGAAGCGGCGGTTTCCTGTGAGTCGCAGTCCGGCTCCATCTTGGAGGGGCCTGCACATGGACCCCGATCTTCGGTGAAGAAAGAGCTTATGGAGGTCTTAGACGACCGGGTCGAGCCCCGAGGCTGTGACTGGGCCCTCCTGTGCTGTGACATGGGCTTTCGGGTGATGTGGAAGTGGAAGGTTCGTCCGGTTTGAGGCTTCTAAAGCGGCGGGATGCGGCAGCTGAAGAGCAGTGCGTCCTCACTCGGTCATGTCCAAGCCACGCCCCCCCTTTTGTAGCTTTTTATTATATAGAGTGGGAAGGGAATATGATACTTGGGTGAAATACTTTTGTGCTTGGTGCAGTATAAAATATTTTATTATAGTTTTTCTTTAATAACGAAAACATTAATATAGCCAAAAAAAGGGAACCACTGCTGACGCAGAGGAAGAATGCCTGCAATGCAGAATGGGGGAACAACAATGATGCCCTAAATATTTTTAGTGCTTCTGTGGGGAAAAAAAAGGAAACCACTGCTGATGTAGAAAGAGGAACACCTGTGACGCAGAAAGGGGGACAGCAATTATGCCCTAAATATTATTAGTGCTGCTGCACCACAAAAAAATAGAAAGCCACTGCTGACGCAGAAGAAATTGCACATGCGACGGAGAAGGGGGACAGCAATTAGGCCCTTAATATTATTAGTGCTGCTACTGTAGCAGGTTTTCCAGGCATTGGGCCTGATGTGGGTCTGCCATGGTTACCGGTGACACCTTCAGCCCATTTAAGCTGAATACCCAAGTGTGAGATTGGAAACAATGACCATTCCAGCATCTTTGGTTTGTTTTGTTTATTTGATAATGGGGATGGGAGAAGGGAATGAGTGGGATACTCCTCTGGCTCAACTAGATAAAACTTGGGACACTCTGAAGAAAAAAAATGCCTTTCAGCGCTGTCTTGACGCCGGCTGGATGCCGGCCAACGCTTGCTGGTGCTTGAAAAATACTCACTTGCTGAACTGTACTTGGACTTGACTTTTGACACTCCGGTTAGCTCAAAAGGTCCTGGACTGTACTGAGAACTGACACTTGACTCAAAAGTCCTGGATACAGCTCCCTCCAGTCCTTCCTGACTGAGATAGCTCCTTGTAACTGCTTGTGCTGCTGCAACTCTTAATACTGTACACTGCCCACTGTACACTTTAACACTTCAGGGCCCAACCGCTGGCGCCCCCTTTACACTTCAGGGTCCTCTCACTAGGCACCCCCTCTGCACTTCAGGGTACTATCACTAGGCATGTGTGCAACTAAACCCCTGTTTTTAACGCATACTGTTAGACAGGTTAATTTGGCTGGTTGCTGGCTGGTTGGTAAGTAGTGACTGGAAATCCCTTCGTTTTTGATCTACTATCACTAGGCACCCCCTCTACACTTCAGGGTCCTCTCACTAGTCACCCCCTCTACACTTCAGGGTCCTCTCACTAGGCACCCTCTTTGCACTTCAGGGTCAACACTGGCACCCCCTTTACCGCTAGCTAGCTCCTGGATCCCCTGGACCTTCACCGGAGTGGTTCCCTCTCAGCTAGGCAGACCCCCAGGGGCAGTTTGCAGTACTCATGAACTGGGAATGGTTTCCTGAAACTGGACCCCCTCAGCTACACTGGTCCTCGGCACACCGGATCATCTCTGCAGCTCAGCTCAGCTCTCTGTCCCCTCAGGCAAGCCGCCTGGGACGCCCGATCCTTCTGACAGGAGGAGAGACAGCCGTCCTCTACCTCCTGGGACTCTGCTTCCCACCAAAGACGCTGCGTCATGCACTCCCCTCAAACTTATACCCACTTCCAGAATCCTGTGCGGCAGAATCTGCCTTTCTGGGGTAGATACAGGCCTGAATGTGTCATTGATTGGATTTCCTTTACTGCCCAATGAGAGCCCTCTCATGGAGCACAGTGGGGAGACTCCCCAGTCTCAACAGCCACACCTGGGAGACATGAAAGCCCAGATGAAAATCATGGTCCTGCTGTTAGGCAGCTAAGGCCCACTATACTTTACCTAGCACCTAACTTGTAGGATGCTACATCACGCCACAAAACACTGCTGATGCAGAATAAATAGCACCTGCGATGCAGAAGGGGGACAGCAATTCTGCCCTAAATATTATTAGTCCTTCTGCCCCACAAAAAAAAAAAACATAAAACCACTGCTGATGCCGAAAGAATAGCCCCGGCGATGCAGAAGGGGGGACACTAATTATGCCCTAAATATTATTAATGCTGCTGCGCCACAAAAAAGAAAAATACAAAGAAAATCAAAGCTGATGCGGAAAGGAAATATCACCTGTGATGCAGAAGGGGGGGGACAGCAATTATACCCTAAATATTATTAGTGCTGCTGCGCCACAAAAAAACCCCCCAAAAATAAGGGTCAGGTGCATGCTTTGGCCAATCACCAGCTATTAATGCACTGCGAGATCGGAGTGCATTATGGGGCGCTCGTCGGCGAACTTCCTGCCGAGCACCCCAGGTGTTTGTGTGATTAGCGAACACCCAATGTTTGAGTCGAATGTACGTTTGACTCGAACATAAAGCTTATCCCTATCTATCAATTAACAGCAAACTGGTTCTCTTTAACACATAGACAAAATATACTCATGGACCATTTAAAGATCCAACAATGTTAAACTACCCTAAATTCAACTTCCCTGTTGACTCCAATGCATTTAGCAAAAATATGGAAATTTGCATATTTTTTGATGAAATTTTGATGAAGAGAAGCTAGTCAGTTGTGCTCATGCCTAGTAAGGACTGATCATTCCAAGTCATGGGTAACTAAAGCATTAGGTATGGCTGCAGTCCAGTTTGGTAGATTTAATCTGATGGAGGTTTCTGCTCTCCAAACATGGGTGTTCAAAACAAACTACTTTACCATACAGTTTTGTGTATACTGTAGAGGAAGAGATGGGACAAGAAGGCAGAGATGTCAATTAGACAGAAATTTTCAAATAAAAAATAAAAATCCCCAACACACATGTACATCTTCAAATTTGTATTATGAATATAAAGAACATATTTTAATGCTTTATCATGTACAGACATTTAGTAGTTGATGCTATATTATCCCCTGCTCTATTTAGCATTTCCTTTTATTTAGCTAAAGCCCAACTTCTGTCAACTTAAAAATTATCCCTTGCAGAGGCTTGGTAAAGATATTTACTTTTACCAATCCCCCACTCCTCCCCTGTGCTGCTAGGCTATCCCCAAATTGTCTTCTCTCCAATGCTTCAATGGTCCAAGGTCCTAATGTTCAGTGGATCCTAGCCCTGCATTGGATGTGATGATGGAGAGGAACAGTCCAGCACCAGAGCATGAGGGAGCCCCATCTGCCAGATGCGTGGAGGATCAGCATCCACATTTTCCAAAAACTTGTGGCAAAGAATATGATCTTCAAAAGACTCACAATGCCTCCAATTACAAAGGAGGGTGTGGTAATTTTGTGGGTGTTTCTCTTGTCCTGGCACTTCAGGGCCTCAAGAAATGTGATAGGTAGTCAAGGAATCAGATACAAAATGTATGCCCCTTGAAACCCTGAACATGCTCATTTTGAATACTGGGCCCCTTTACGCATCTCAGCAGCAAAATAGTCTTGTAAGAATATTTAATAATAAATATCTCGCACTCGTACTTAATTATGTCAGAATATTTATATATATTAATATAGCAGTGTATTTATTTATGGTTAATAAGCAAAGATCTATGTGAAAGGAGAGTCTTCACCTATTGCCATAAATCAATGTCGTGAATTCTTTTTAATTGATTAATTTCTTTTTAAAAGCATATACCAATCTTAGTGAGTACAGTCTACAGTATGGAATATATATAAAAATATTTATTCTCAAGACATGTAAATCACAATATATGATCAAACAAGAAGTGACACAAAAAGATAACTCTACAGAAAAATACTAACTTCAAATAATCAATGCAATGTGATGTTTAGCTCAATAATGAAAGTGAAACTGAAACAAAGTGAAAGTAAAACGAAAGCAAGATTAAAGCAAGATTACCATTTCTCCAGGTATAGTATAAGCCAGAAATAAATGTTCTATATAAACAGACTACAATGGTCTGCGTAATCACATAGCCCAAAGTCATTCCACTGCAGATGAAATGAGAATAAGCCATGCAAAATGGAAGACTTAAAATTGCAAATAATGCACTAAATCTGATATTAATACAAATGTATAAAAACAAAAATCAGCTATTTAGAGAAAAATCTACTATGGATTATATGGCTGGGATTGTAATCTTATTACCCTTAAGTATGCCATATAAAACATGTAAGGAAGGAATAAACAATTGTTGAATAAAATCAAATAACATAGCAAGGCATATTTACCACACTTAAGATGGCCGCTAGCTTCAAATGAACGTTACCAGAGTCCTAAGATGGACGCCTTTCTTAAGATGGTGGCTTCCCTTCAAGTTTCAGATGAATGATGTACAAAATGGAGTATGTCTGGATGAGTCTATTGAGTAATGTAATAGTGTGTGTGATGTAAGTGTATTGTCTGATGGGCAGTGTAATGTGTGTCCTCTCTCTCATCTGGGTTGGTCTTTTATATGGTAAGAACAAAGAGCTATAAAAATTACCATAAGTTAAACCCAGAGGGATAAAACATTATCCCTATTGGATGGGATATTCAATACCTAAACTGGTGAGGTCAGAGACACACCTCTTTTGATAATTAACCCAATACTTGGTATAATAAAATAAGGATGATTTCTCTATATGTAAGAGTAATCATAAAACACATATAAAACTTTGTCCAGACTCCCAGTACATACATAAATGTCCACCTGTATCTCCATCATTCAAGTAATGCCATTTCAATAATTATATTATTTAACACAATATAATATTTTTATATGGGAAATCTAAAATTATCTCAAGACTGCACCTGGTATTTTGTCTCCAGAGGGCAGTATCGTACCATTCATTAGATTTTGTATTTAACATAATTAAAACAATTTGTTATCTGATGACCTATTGACCTCTAGCTAGTGAATAGCCATTACTTATTTGGATTCTGACATAACTGTCAGGCATCTAGTCTAGGTTTGGAAGATCTATAGTGTCATAAAAACTTACACCAGACCTACACACAAACTTCTCTGAAATTAGGTAATTAGTGACAAGATACATCTGTCCTACAATTAAAGATAATGCATTCTAAGTAAGATTATTACTATGAGAATATAAACCCAAAATGTGATATAATATTCCTAAATATATATATATGTATATGTCTTACATAATATAATAACATAATTATGGCTAATATCTTCTCACATATAATAATGTACCTTTAACATTTATATTTTATATGTCTGATGAAAAACACTGAGCCATTGTCTATTGTTAAATACTTATAGACAGACTGGCACTACCATCCCCTTAACGTCTGTTATCTGATAGAGATGTCAAGGTATCAACTTATTTATGACAAAAGAAAATAGAAATGTATGCTGAAATTATAAGACCCTATTGTTGAAATTCTATGCTCTCTTGTAAGCTTGTAAGAGACATATTGAAAATGAACTTTATTTCACACTAAAAACAAGATGGACGCCAGGCTGCACCATTCAGATTCTCTTATGCATAATATGAAATATACATGGCTTTTTAAAATCCATTTTTTTTTTCTATTATTTAATTATCTATTATTATTTGAATCAATCACCCCCAATAATCCCGACAGTCTCACACATGTGTTATTTCCATACTCAGGAGAAGTATACTGTAATAATTTTTTTTGCAAGTATACATAACATTTTATTAACTTGTTTTGAAATAAAATCAAATTTTATTTACTCTTTCCAGTTTCCCCAAAAAATATGGCACACAATTACATCTTAAAAAAACTCACCATGTCTCTTACTAAATACCTTGGCTGTCTACTTTTCAAAAAGGGTTCACTTTGGATTTTTTATATTGACATTTTCAAGAAATGAGATAGGCAGTCAGAAAATCAGGCTTGATATATTTCAAACATACTGTATATACCAAAGTTTGTAGACATATAGCTTTCACACAATCAAAATAATATAAATGTATTTTATTCTTTTACCATAGAAACATAGACAAATATATCTTTGGCCTAAATTTGTGTAGAAAGATTTTTTTATTTGCAAAGTTTTATAGCAGATACTAAGGGAAACATTTTTTTTAATACAGGGTATTATTTCTTTTATATAGTAAAACATAAAAAAAAATAATAATAATGGGGGTGATTAAATACCAACAAAAGAAAGCTCTATCTGTTACAAATATATATATACATATATATATATATATATATATATATATATATATATATATATATATATATAAAGTTCATCTGGAAACAGTGTTGCATGCCCGAGTAATTGTCAAATTATCACAGTGCTGAAAACTGAAAAATGGCCTGGACAATAGGGGATTTTACATGGCAGTCATCTAGAGATTAAAGAGCAAAACTTTTGCTTTGACACATGGGGATTGATTTGCTTAAACTGGAGACTGTAAAATCTGGTGCAGCTGTGCATAGTAGCCAATCAGCTTCAAACTTCAGCTTGTTCATTTAAACTTTGACAAAGAAACTTGGAAGCTGATTGGTTTCTATGCAGAGCTGCACTAGATTTTGCACTCTCCAGTTTTAATCCATTACTATGGGAGAGCTAGGTGATGATCTTTACAAACATGTTCTGAAATGCCTGTTTCACATCATTATTTCTCAAGCTATAAATCAAAGGATTTAACACGGGAGTAATAACACCATATATAAGAGAAATGTATTTCAGATTTGATGAAAAACTTTTCACTTGCCCCATATACATGCTGATACTCGTTCCATAAAACATAGAGACAACGGTCAGGTGAGAGGCACAGGTGGAAAAGGCTTTGGATCTTCCACCAGAAGATTTGATCTTTAATATTGATGAAATGATACAAATGTAAGATACCACAATGAACAGAAGTGGTAGTACAAGTGTAAAAAAACTCAGAACAAGTATAGCTAGTTTATAAAAGGCAAGATTTCCACAGGCTAACTCTAGAACCGCCAACATCTCACAAGCAAAATGGTCCAGTTTGTTTGCTGTACAAAATGTTAGAGGCCTTGAAATAAACGGGACAACCGATATAAAAAAATTCCCAACCCATTTTGTTATAATTATGTTTCTACAGACTATCCAGTTCATAATGATGTTATAATACAATGGAAAGGCTATTGCCATGTAACGGTCATACGCCATCACCGCCAATAAAAAGGACTCAGCACTTCCTAGGTATACACCACTGTACATTTGCACCATGCAGCCTCTGATGGAGATTGTCCTTCTTACGGAATATATAGCTGTTAATAGTTTTGGAAGAGAGCTTGATGAGTAGCACAAGTCTATGAATGAGAGATTGCTGAGGAAAAAGTACATAGGCAGGTGAAGCTTAGGACTGGTGATAACGGCAGTGATAAGTAAAATATTTCCAAAAATTGTAAAAATATACATCAGGAATAATGCAACAAAAAATAAAATACACATTTGCATGTTCTGGGGGAATCCAACTAAGATAAATTCTTTCAAGAAGGTCTGGTTCTGGAATTCCATGTTTTAAATTAGAAAATTTGTAAATATCCTGATGGAGTTGTGCCAAATTTGTGAATATCCTTATGCAGTTAGAAACTAAATAGGGACATTAGGGTATTAAAAAGGAAGGAAACAAAACGTAGCAATACACATTCAAACCTCCAAATTAAAAACAACCATATGTTAACTTATATGCAGGGCTTGCTGATGGAGGGGGGTGTCATGTACCAATTTAGTCAATTTGATGAGAGGGCTTCCCTTGCAGCTAAGTGCCAAGCATTCTTGAAGGTGAGAACAGGGAATGCTAGGCTCAGAGAAGCACGAGTGCTCTTTCAGTAGATCTGCTGGAAGCTGCTTGCAGCATAGTCAACTGGATAGCTGTTAGCTGGTCTGTCAGGACAGATGGAAGGACCTCAGTTGCTGCTGGAGATGTAGTGGGACCAGGGTAGCAATTACAGGCCAGGTTGCACCAGAGGAAAAGGCAGGATCAGGCTGGCATGTTCAATATAAAGAAGCATAGTCAGGAGGGTAGCCAAAGTCATACACAAGTAGGCAAGCCAGGGAGAAGGCAGGCGCATGGTCAAAAACAGAGACAAGGTCATTCACATGGATCCAGTGGAGCAAGCAGAAGAGTAGTCAAGAGTAAGCCAGAGTCATGGTGGAACAAGAGAAGCACAGTCCTTAGAGCAAGCCGCGGTCAAAAGCAGGGATCAGGCAGCAGGGAAGTCCAGAGGCAAGCTGGGTCAGTAACAGATATAGGAATACAGGAAACACAGGAGCAAGGAGTACTGGTAACTGAAGATCATCCAGCATAGTCTGAGTGCAGCCATTGTCCTTATATAGGGCATTTAACATTGACTCCATGCACATGCAGGCATTTTTAAGCAGACAAGAATGGCCATGAAAAGTAGGTAAGGTTTTTTCCTCAGCACAGGCACATTTTTTTTCTGCTGTCTCATTTTCAGCACATGCTCTGTTTTTTTCCGAATAGCACCCTGACAGGTAGAGCTGTTCTCCTGTACCTGGACTGGGCCCCATATTTTTATCAAGGAGTACAGGGGCAAAGAGGGGACTCTATTTGCATGCACCTTTGAGCACATGCAAAGTAATCCCCCATAACTGATTTTGCTAAAGGAAGCACATGTACAAGCCCATCTGAAGTTTGCTGATGAACAACTAAATGATTCAGAGGAGAACTGGGTGAAAGTGTTGTGGTTAGATGAAACCAAAATCAAACTCTTTGGCATCAACTCAACTCGCCCTGTTTGGAGGAGGAGGAATGCTGCTTATGACCCCAAGAACACTAACCTCACCATCAAACATGGAGGTAGAAACTTTATGCTTTGGGGGGGGGGGGGGGGGTTTCTGATAAGGCGACAGGACAACTTCCCCACATCAAAGGGAAGTTGGATGGGGCCGTGTATCGTCAAATCATGGGTGAGAACCTCCTTCCCTCAACCAGGGCATTGTAAATGGGTCTTGGTTGGGTATTCCAGCATGACAATGACCCAAAACACATGGCCAAGGCAACAAAGGAATGGCTCAAGAAGAAGCACATTAAGGTCCTGGAGTGGCCTAGCCAGTCTCTAGACCTTAATTCCATAGAAAATATGTAGAGGGAGCTGAAGGAATTACCAAACGTCAGCCTAAAAACCTTAATGACTTGGAGAGGATCTGCAAAGAGGAGTGGGACAAAAACCCTCCTGAGATTTATGCAAACCTGGTGGCCAACTACAAGACACATCTGACCTCTGTGACTGCCAACAAGGGTTTTGTTACCAAGTACTAAGTCATGTTTTGCAAAGGGATCAATTACTTATTTCCCTCATTAAAATGCAAATCAATTGATAACATTTTTAAAATTCTTTTTTCTGTATTTTTTGTTGTCACTTGGTCTCTCGCTATTGAAATGAACCTACCATTAAAATTATACACTGATCATTTCTTCTTCAGTGGGAAAACGCACAAAATCAGCAGGGGACCAAATAATGTTTTCTCTCACTGTACATTTTAAATGAAATTTTAATTTAAAATTTTAATTTGATTTATTTTTTATATAATTTTAGATTTTAATTTAAATGTAAGTTTTAAATTAATTACTTACGTTTAAGTAATTTATTACATACTGATATTACTTTTCCTTTTATATTTAATTTGAATTTAAAATTTTAATTATATTTTAAGTTTTTAAGTAATTACTTTAAAACATTTACTGGTGGCATTAATGTGATGTAACGATAAAAGCAAAAATAGTATTATATGGCAGCATATACTTATTAGGTAAGACAGTGATCTTTACTAAGCTGTTTATAATATTAAAGAAACGTATTTGAACTGTTAAAATCAATTTAATATTTTAAAAACATGTTGTTGATAATGTTCACCCATACATAACACTGAAAGGAAATCAATGATAAAAAAAGTTATTGCTCAGGTTTCAATTTAGTATATTGATTTGAGTTGTGCTTTAAGCAAACACATTCAAATTTGGCTATGATTTTGGCTAAACAAATATCTGCTACTTCCCAAAATGATACCTAATGATCAAAGAGGGTTTACTAAATACAGAAAGGGGAAATGGGATATCAGAAGAAAACGGTGGCTTTTTGTTGCAACAAAATTAAGCTGACTGTACTTTTTTTTAATATTGATGTGGGGAAAGAGCTGGATAATATAGGTTAAAGGGACCCTGCCAGTACAAGGGCACTTGTACATGAATGCATACCTGTTAAAGGAGAAGGAATACACTTACCTTTTCACCAGCTCATTTGTTGAAAGCAGGGCTTTTTTTCTCAGAGAATAGGTGCAGGAACCAACCCTCCCCAGTCAACTCCCTGCCCCCAACTCCACCCCTCACCTCCTCCCCCCTTGTTCACAGCCCACCTCCCCATCCACAGGTCACATTCTCTACTCTCGTCCACAGCTCACCCTTTCTCCATTGTCCACAGCTCACCTTCCTGTCCACAGGTCACCTTCTCTACTCTAGTCCACAGCTCACCTTCCCCCCCCCCTCTGTCCACAGCTCACCTCCCTGTCCACAGGTCACCTTCTCTACTCTCGTCTACAGCTTACCCTCTCCCCTGTCCACAGCTAACTTCCCTATCCACAGGTAACCTTCTCTACTCTGGTCCACAGCTCACCTCGCCCCATCCACAGCCAACCTTCTCTCCCCCTGTTCACAGCTCACCTCCCCGTCCACTGGTCACCCTCTCTACTTTCCTCCACAGCTCACCCTCTCCCCCCTTGTCCACAGCTCACCTCCCCATCAACAGGTCACCCTCTCTACTCTCCTCCACAGCTTACCCCCCCCACAGCTTGCCTCCCTGTCCACAGGTCACTTTCTCTACTCTTGTCCACAGTTCACCCCCTCCCCGCCACACTGCTCCCCCTCTCCTCTCCCTCCACAGATAGCCCCCCACCCACAGATTACCTTCTCTTCTCTCATCCACACTTCATCCCCCCACAGCTCACCCCCCTCCCCCCCAATCCACAGCTCACCACCTCACCCTCCACATTCCACAGCAGCCCCCCACCCAGAACTTCACTTTTAACCTCTGTCAAAATAACACCTTTGCACACCCCACACCCCCACACCCCCCATCCACAGCTTACACCCCCATTCCATAATCACCTCGGCACCCCCATCCACAGTCCACAGTTTATCTTCCCCTATCTACATTTCACTTCTGCATTCCTATCTACAGCTCACCCCAATCCACAGCTCTAAACCCCCACACCCCCTATCTTTCACCTCTGCAATCCCAAGCCCCCTCCTCCCTCCAGCTCTCTTAACCCTGTACAAATCACCCTGCTCACAGATCTCACTTTGCACAATCTAACCCAACCCCCCAGTTCTGATCTCTGAAGAACATACACAACTTCACAAAAGTCTCTACTCTTTATGCACACAAACAGCACCCCTCTTCCTCCCTCTTTTCCTCTGCAGTAGGGATGATCGAACGGTTCGGGTCAACCATCGGTTCAACCCGAACATTGGGTGTTCGAGGTCCGGCCGAATTTAGAACTTTTTGCCCAAAAAGTTCGGAATTCGGCAACCAGAACCGACCAAAATGCAATGGTTTAGGAAATGGGCTTTAAAAGCTCGTGATTGGACCAGAACCATTAGCAAAAGCCAATTGAGGGGGCAGGAGAATGCTAGGAATGTGATTGGAGTGACTAGGGGGTCCCTAGGCCAATCATTAGTGAATACGCCCCCCAGTATATAAGATAGCCCCCGCCAAATTCCTAGCATTGTAATACAGGGACATGGAAGAGAGTGGAAGCAGTTCTGTTAATTTTACTTTAAAAGTGTCATTTAGCATTTATTAGTGTGAGGAAAGGGATATCTATTGTAGTTAGAGTGCTCTTTTACACTTTAGTTAGCTTCAAAAATGTAGTTTCTGTAGGGAAAGTGTGAAGTGTCAGGGTGACCGTAATGTAGTGTAGGGTTAACTGACTGCTATGGCAGGGTGACCAAACCCTTCCATATCAGGGTGACCGTAATGTAGTGTAGGTTGAAACTGACAGTGACTGCTATGGCAGGGTGACCAAACCCTTCCATATCAGGGTGACCGCTATAGAGAAAAGCTAGTTTCTCTCAAGACACTTTCGCTGCAGTAATATGGCTTCGCCCCTGTCAGCTTGCTTTTTGGCTGCAGGCGTCTATAGTGATTTTTTGAGCACATGTTTTGAGTCTGGCATGACATCTGAACATGTGTATAGGGGGTATATATACACACCCATGTATGTATATATACACCTGCACATATATAGGTGTGAAAGGAGCAGAAAAAACTACTTGCGCTAATGAAATAATTAACACCAATATAGTTACTCTCCTATCACACCTATATATGTCTAGGTGTATATATACATATAAGTATGTGTGTATATACACCACTATACACAAGTTCAGATGTTTTGCCTGCCTCCAAAGAACCCCAAAAAAATGCCCAAAAAAATGCTAGCGTCAAAAAAAAAAACGCCCAGGTGAGTTGTTGCAGGCATTTTTTGGGGGTTTTTGGAGGCAGGCAAAACATCTGAACTTGTGTATAGTGGTATATATACACACATACTTATATGTATTTTACACTTAGACATATATAGGTGTTATAGGAGCGTAACCATATTAGTGTAAATGATTTCATTAGCGCAAGCATATATTTCTGCTACTATCACACCTATATATGTCTAGGTGTATATATACATATAAGTATGTGTGTATATATACCCGTATACACAAGTTCAGATGTTTTGCCTGCCTCCAAAGAACCCAAAAAAATGCCCAAAAAAACGCTAGCGCCAAAAAAAAAAAAACGCCCAGGTGTGTTGTTGCATGCATTTTTTTGGGGTTTTTGGAGGCAGGCAAAACATCTGAACTTGTGTATAGTGGTATATATACACACATACTTATATGTATTTTACACTTAGACATATATAGGTGTTATAGGAGCGTAAGCATATTAGTGTAAATGATTTCATTAGCGCAAGCATATATTTCTGCTACTATCACACCTATATATGTCTAGGTGTATATATACATATAAGTATGTGTGTATATATACCCGTATACACAAGTTCAGATGTTTTGCCTGCCTCCAAAGAACCCAAAAAAATGCCCAAAAAAACGCTAGCGCCGAAAAAAAAAACCGCCCAGGTGTGTTGTTGCAGGCATTTTTTGGGGGTTTTTGGAGGCAGGCAAAACATCTGAACTTGTGTATACGGGTGGTGTATATATACACACATACTTATATGTATATGCACACCTAGACATATATAGGTGTGATAGTAGCAGAAATATATGCTTGCGCTAATGAAATCATTTACAATATGGTTACGCTCCTATATCACCTATATATGTCTAAGTGTAAAATACATATAAGTATGTGTGTGTATATACCACTATACACAAGTTCAGATGTTTTGCCTGCCTCCAAAAACCCCCAAAAAATGCCTGCAACAACACACCTGGGCGTTTTTTTTATTTTTACGCTAGCGTTTTTTTGGGCATTTTTTGGGTTCTTTGGAGGCAGGCAAAACATCTGAACTTGTGTATATGGGTATATATACCACTATACACAAGTTCAGATGTTTTTCCTGCCTCCAAAGAACCCATAAAAATTCCCAAAAAAAACGCTTGCTACTAAACGGCAAGGTGTGAAAAGCGAGAAGCCACTAACCTGTTCTATAAGTGACCTAATACAAACAATCTTTTTTTTATGGTTCTGGACATGCTACAGAGCTGAAACTTCACAGGTACACTTTTTAGACCCCCCAGATACTAAATCCAAAGAATTTGTTTTTCTGTTTTTTTATTATTATTTTTTTTCAATAATTGGCTCTCTATCAAAAATGACAATTTTTAAGAACTTTTTTTTGTGTGATTTATAGTCCCTGGGGTATGACCCAGAACCCTAGGCACTTTTTAGGGGCATTTATTGGGTTTTAGGGCTTCAAAATTGTGTTTTTTGATTACCGAAGTTCGGGTCCCATTGATTTCAATGGGGTTCTGAAATCCGGGCCGAGCTTTTGGGAAGTTCGGATGTTCTAGCCGAACCAAACTTTTGAAAAGTTCGATCATCCCTACTCTGCAGCTCTCATACCTGCATTGGTATTAGAGCAGTGCAGCAGACTCCGGTCTATTAGGCACATCAGGCTTTTTTTTCTCTCCTTTGCCTACTGTGCAGTTTTCGGTTTGTGGCTCCACCTGTCAGATCAGTGTAGCACAGAACCGAGGAGGAGTTTCAGCGAGCTTCACTCGGCTCCATGCTACACTGATCCAAAAGGCATCAGGCAGGGATAGCTGCCTCTGGAATCCCCAATAATGCCGACAGTTGCAGCGTCTGGACCCAGTCCCAGGGCACACATTAATCATATGTGGATGTGGGGCACATATGCCCTGGATGCTGGCGCTAGCATACAGAAGTCAGTGGAGGAAGTGAATAGTATGGAAAACTTCCTCTACCGGCTTCTGTGTAATGTGACAGGCTGCAGATAAGAGGGCTGCCAGAGGTGGAGGAACTGCGTTACACCACATTCTGGCAGAAAAAAAGCCCTGGTTGAAAGGTCATTATGTTGCTGCTTCCCAGCCACTGAAAGTATTTGACCAGTCAGAGGGATTAAATTAACTGTTTTCTCAGTTGTGTACAGTGGTTCCCCCCACTGATTTCTACGCCTTGTACATTTGAGCCTCCAGAATGAACCGTATTATGTTGCAGGGAAGGACGTATTTCACATGGTATGTGTAAA
Source organism: Pelophylax lessonae (assembly GCF_965119305.1). Lineage (NCBI taxonomy): Eukaryota > Metazoa > Chordata > Amphibia > Anura > Ranidae > Pelophylax > Pelophylax lessonae. The sequence continues at coordinate 72,801,747 of NC_138770.1, forward strand.
GGGAGCGCTGATAAATGAATCAATTAAAAAAGCTGCAACTAAAATCCGATTACCCAGTGAGGATAATTAAGTGTACAAATGATTAAAATGTGTAGTGCACTAATTCTGTGAAACTTATATACATAAATATGTAAACAATAGTGACACCAATATCATAAATAAATAGGATGAGATCTAAAACATAAAAGTCCATAAAATTCATAAAAGGTCCATTTATGCAACAGTTCACATAAGTCCTTGAATGAAGAGATCCCAATACCAAACAAGTGATTTCAATTTTAAAAAAAAAAAGGAAAGGTGTTTCAAGGTGCTTGTTTAAAGTGCAGGTATTCCCCTTACCAGACGGATGAAAAATAAGGTGCAATATATCTCCAAACTAAAAGATGCGTGCAGTGATATAGATAGCCCAGCTCTACCCACCTCGTGGCCGGTTTGAGAGTAGATAAGACTCTTACCAGATGACATAAAAGTTAAGGTGTATGGATAACTTCTGGATATCTTTCAGCCCAATTGTAATGACCGTCCCCCAAGCTTGCGGCTCCCTGTTGTCCCTTGGAAGTGAAACTTCATCCAGGTGTTCACAGGTGATTCCCCAAAAATAAACAAGGGTGGACTAATAGTGCATTATCCTTATAACTTTTATTGCTGATACTCAAAGATGCACTTACAGTTAAGACGATATAATAAGCTTGCTGGAACCCTGTAGATCCGTGGCCGCCTGCAGTGCGGACTCAGTGTCTCAGTCGAAGTCTGCTCGGAGGAAACGCGTCAGGGAGGAGGCGCGCCGTCACTCACTACATCCGCGGTCCGCACTGCAGGCGGCCACAGATCTACAGGGTTCCAGCAAGCTTATTATATTGTCTTAACTGTATGTGCATCTTTGAGTATCAGCAATAAAAGTTATAAGGATAATGCACTAATAGTCCCCCCTTGTTTATTTTTGGGAAATCACCTGTGAACACCTGGATGAAGTTTCCCTTCCAAGGGACAACAGGGAGCCGCAAGCTTGGGGGACGGTCATTACAATTGGGCTGAAAGATATCCACAAGTTATCCATACACCTTAACTTTTATGTCATCTGGTAAGAGTCTTATCTACTCTCAAACCAGCCACGAGGTGGGTAGAGCTGGGCTATCTATATCACTGCACGCATCTTTTCGTTTGGATATATATTGCACCTTATTTTTCACCCGTCTGGTAAGGGGAATACCTGCACTTTAAACAAGCACCTTGAAACACGTTTCCCTCATTTGTTTTAATTGAAATCACTTGTTTGGTATTGGGATCTCTTCATTTAAGGACTTATGTGAACTGTTGCATAAATGGACCTTTTATGAATTTTATGGACTTTTATGTTTTAGATCTCATCCTATTTATTTATGATATTGGTGTCACTATTGTTTACATATTTATGTATATAAGTTTCACAGAATTAGCGCACTACACATTTTAATCATTTGTACATATTTCACATACCTGGGGATGACATTTCAAGATACTTGAAAGGTAAATATATTACCTTTTTAATTTAGCAGGTGTACTTTTATGTACAAGTGACCCTTTGCCTACAGACTTTACATCCAAATTCAACCCCGACCATGTAACTACATGGCAGTAAATTTTATGAAAAAATACGTAATAGAAAATTGATTTAGCATACTTACCTGACATCATGGCCTCCGCCCTCAGTGACATCACATGGCTTTCCACTGAGATTATTGAAAAGTTGAAGATCCTAGATCTCTCGAGAGGATGCTCCTAAGGTGGTAATTGTTTGCAGTGTTTAAAGTGACTCTGCCTCAAAACTCAAAGTGTGGTCATAATATTTTCCCGTAAAGAAAATGTTAGATAATTATTGCTCCTTGTGCTATCGCTTTGCTGAGGATAAATCCTCCCCTGAAGGCTCTTCAGAATCCGACACTGCTATCAGTGATTCCTCTAACTGGCTCCTACACTGCTAGAGGACACAATGCTGCTTGTCTGGTCTGCTTTAAGGAAAACGTATTTTACTCATCATGGAAGTTTGGAAACAGTGTCAGTTTTATAACCATTGTCAAGACTATCTTAACTCAAGCCAGTTTTTTTTTTTTATTTGAAGCAAAATAAAATAAAATAAAATTTACAGAGATACTAGACTTAGCTCTCTTTAACTACTTGCCAACTGCGCTATAGATGAATGGCAGCCACAGTGCAGCCGGCCAGTTTTGGGAGACTGTCCATGGGACACAGCTGATCACAGATCGGGGTAAAGAGCCAATAAACAGCTCTATACCATGTGATCAGCTGTGTCCAATCACAGCTGATCACCATGAAAATACAAGCCAGCTATCTGCATTCCTTTCCTCACACTGACAGCGTGAGGAGAGCCAACTGGCTTGTGTGAAAGGGACATCTACACTGATCAGGGCACTGATTATCAGTGTCCTGATTATCAGTGCAGTCCCACCAAGGCCACCAGTGCTGCCTATCAGTGCCCACCAATGCTGTCAATCAGTTCCCACCAGTGATGCCAATCAGTGCCTATCAGTTTTTTTGGCTCCCCATCGGGGAATTGAACCCTGGTCTCCCGTGTGACAGATGGGGATACTCACCACTATACAAACAAGTATGTGCCCATCAGTTTTAAATCAGTGCCCATTAGTGCCTCCTTATCAATGTCACCTATCAGTGCTGCCTAACACTGCCCATTAGTGCCACCTACCAGTGCTCATTAGGGCCACCTATCAGTGCCCATCAGTTTTGCCTATCAGTGCCCTTATTGCCGCTTCTCAGTGCCCATCCGTGCCACTTACCAGTGACCAGCAATGCTACCTATCAGTGCAACCTCGTTAGTACCTCCTCATCATCACCACCAGTGCCACCTCATCAGTGCCCCCCATCAGTGCTGCCTATCAGTGCCCTTCAATGCCCATCAGTGCTGCCTCATCATTTAAGCCTATCAGTGCCCCTTAGTGCCTTCTCATCAGTGTTCCCTATCAGTGATGCATATCAGTGCCCATAAGTGCCACCTACCAGTGCCCATTAGTACAACCTATCAGTGCCCATCAGTTCTGCCTATCAATGCCACCTATCAGTGCCCATCAGTGCTGCCTATCGGTGCAGCCTCATCAGTGCCTCCTCATCAGTACCCACCAGTACCACCTCATCAATGCCCATCAGTCCTGCCTCATCAGTGCCACCTCATCATTACAGCCTATCAGTGCCTATTAATGTGGCCTCATTAGCACACATCAATGAAGGAGAAAAATGACCTGTTTGCAAAATTTTTGTAGCAAAAAATAACCCAGTGGTGATTAAATACCACCAAAAGAAAGTTCTATTTGTGTGAAAAATGATAAAAATTTCATATGTCGGTGTTGCATGACAGCACAATTGTCATTCAAACTGCAACAGCGCTGAAAGCTGAAAATTGGCCTCGGCAGAAAAGGGGGTAAAAGTGCCCAGTAGGCAAGTGGTTAATATTGCATTAGAACCATTGGTTGTAATATTACAACTTTGCCTTCAATTTGAAGATATTGTGTCAAATTAACTTTGTTTGTAGATGTTATGTTAATTAAAAATCCACAGTATTTCATTAAAATTTCTGTAGACTTATTTTAGATCTGTGGACTTTTTCTGATGTGGACTTTTTTCTGACTTCCCCATGCCATTTCTTTAACAATACCTTGCTTTTTAGCCTATACATTTGCTATTGCTGTTTTGTATCATTTGGCTCATATTGTCATCAATAAGGTTTGGATTCAGCCCCCGAACTTTAGTAATGTTCACCAAATCCAGGTACATTCTGATTATTACTATCATTAAATAATCTCCTAAACTCCCATAAATGTACCTACTCATAACTACTGAATGTTTTATTGTTCTCCTGTAACAAACAGCGAGCAGGCAGTGTCTCTTTTGCAATAAAAAAATACCTACATGTTTGCCCAATGTCTTCTTCAGAAATGTAAACTGAGCTACGCATGAGCAGCCCAGCTTACAGCACTTGTCCGATCTCTGTGTGCCGGGATGACTGGCTCCTGTGCATACACAGTAGTAATGTCATCCTGCACCGTCCAATAAAGACGGCTGAAAATTGTCACACAGAAGATGTGGTAATCTTTATCACTACAGAATGAAAGCCTAAAATGATACTAAAAGCAATTAAAAAAAATAAAAAAAGAGGTTATACTTACCTGCTCTGTTCAATGATGTTATATGGTAAAGTCACTTTCCTTCTCTTCTGCCAGTCCCCTCCAGTGCTGACCACAACACTGACTGTGTTGACAGGGGAATTGAGCAATAGTTCACTCCCTGATCATCTCACTCCTTGACTACTGCAATTCCTTCTCATTGGCTTACCTCTACATAGGCTACCCCCCCCTTCAATCCATCATCATGAATGCTGCTGGCAGGCTCATTCACCTTACCAATCATTCAGTGTCTGCTACTCCTCTCTGTCAATCCCTCCACTGGCTTCCACTCACCCAACAAATTAAATTCAAAATACTAACAACAACATACAAAGCCATCCACAATTTAGCCCCCAGCTACATCACTAGTCTAGTCTCAAAATACCAACCTAATCACTCTCTTCGATCCTCCTGCTCTCTAGCTCCCTCGTCAACTCCTCCCAAGCGTTGCCTCCAGGACTTTTCCAGAGCCTCTCCAATCCTATGGAACTCCTTACCCCAATCTGTCCAATTATCTCCTACTCTATAAGATTTTAGATGATCTCTGAAAGACCCTCCTCTTCAGAGAAGTATATCCTACCCACACCTAACAACTGTACTTCCATTTTCTATGTCAGCTCATCCCCCACAGTTATTGACTTTTGTTTCACTTGACCTTCCCTTCTAGACTGTAAGCTCTAACAAGCAGCCCTCTAATTCTTCCTGTATTGAACTGTATTGTAACTGTATAGTCTTCCGTCATATTGTAAAGCGCTGCCCAAACTGTTGCCGCTATATAAATCCTGTATAATAATAATAATTTCCTTTCCTTCAACCTATGGAAAGAAAATTGCATAATCTATGGCCAGCCCAAATATATAGAAGCTAGGTCTATCAAGATCTAGACAATTGATGGGAAACAATGGAAGATGTTTTTGGACTACCAGAACACCAGAATGGGCCCCCTATGTACAGCTCAATGATAATTATTGATGTATCCCTGACACTTATATATGTTTGTCCTGGCTTGTCTATCCCACTCTCTGTTTATTTAATACTGTGATTGTAACAATTAATACATGTTATATCATGCTTAATAATTTCTCTTCATAGAAATATATTTATGATTTGCTATATTAAGTTTATTTTATTATATATCAGTACATTCATGTTGTTGTGTTAAACTGCCATACACTCTCTTTATCAAGTTTAATTATTATATATATATTAAAACTCAAAGTATATTGATTTCAGGTAACACTTGCTGACTGCAAAAAGTTTTTTTTTTAATATTAACAAAATCACCAATGTATTTTATCTCCCTGTTTGTTCCAGTGATACTATTAGTGGTTTGCATATCTTGTTTTCCATTATTTATTTAAAAATATAACGTTAGGCATTTTCATTGTGTTCCTTTAAAGTGTCTTCTGTTACTTTATTTAAAGAATATATTTTAAATAATATTTATATTTTCATAATTTTGGTTTAAAGAGTTAAATAATATTTTATATAATTTTTGCTGTACATAATGACAAAAATATGAAAGAGAAATAGAAGCGAGGAACCTGTTTTCCTACTTCAGATGGATTACCTTTATTCATCTTTCAAGAGCCCTCTGTATATCACTGTGAATTAAGGAGCACACTCCAGAATTAGTGATAATAATAAGCAGGGACAGCAGAGAATGCATTTATGCCCCCATTGGTTTCCTTTCTCTATGACTATATATAATGTTTAATCACAATGGATAAAGCATCAGGGAGCTTAATTAATATTTTTTTTTTTCATAGAAAAATGATTTGGTATAAATGATTACATCATTGATGAAAATAAATGAAAGAAAAAATGGTGATCCCTAGCCACAGAACAATATTTATACTTTTTGGCCAAAACTTTTTTTAACAATTTCAATATATGTAAGCACCTAACAAACATAAGTTAATATTAGGCAGACATAATAACTACCCTAAAGTTTAGATTTGGTGCACCAGTTTACAAAAAGTTTGTACAACCAGAAAAAGTTCAGAAATGGACAAATAAATGAATTAAGGGCATACAATGAGCTGACCTATGAAGAATGATTAACGAAAATGAATGTATAATCACTTGCAAAAAAATGATGAAGAGGTGATATGATCACTTTTATAAATACCTAAATGGTCTATATAGTGGTCTTAGTGAGAAATTGTTTATTTTAGGGTAGCAGCACAGCAAAAAACTAAAGGACACTCTTTAGTTGGACGAAAGGAGGTTTGATCACTCTATAAGGGAATGGTTCTTCCCAGTAAGAGCTATAAAGATAGTCTAGCTGACCCAATATATTGCTTACAAACTGGGTCAAGAGGGATTTTTTTCCCTACTGGAGCATGTTGCTCCATGATTTATAAGAATATTTACTTTTTTGTGGGTTTAAATGCAGGTTTAGGATTTTTTTTATAACTCAATGGACTAGTGTCTTATTTCAACATAATTGTTTTTTTTTTGGGGGGGGGGGTCATTTACAATATACTCTGCAACGTTACTCCACATAGCATGCAGCACAGTCAAAGGATGGTTCCACCTTGGTTGTTTTTATATTCATTCTTTGTCATTTAGCTTCCATGGAAAGAGGAAGAGTTGAGTTTACTTTCAAATTATGAAGCCAGGTGATGTTACTAAAGACTGTGTGGGCATTCATTTCCTCCTACAGAGCACCTTTATTGATCAAGGCACTGGTGAGGCTGCATTGATGGGAACTGGTGAGGCTGCATTGATGACCACTGATCAGGCTGTATCGGTGGACACTGGTGAGGCTGCATTGATGGGCACTGGTGGGGCTGCAATGATGGGCACTGTTCAGGCTGCATTGATAGGCACTGGTGGGGCTGCAATGATGGGCACTGATCAGGCTGCATTGATAGGCACTGGTGAGGCTGCATTGATGGGCACTGACCAGGCTGCATTGATAGGCACCGGTGAGGCTGCATTGATGACCACTGATCAGGCTGTATCGGTGGACACTGGTGAGGCTGCATTGATGGGCACTTGATAAAAGAAAAGGAATTGGCAGCACTGCAGGTTGAGTCAAAATCCAGGTTTATTGACTGGACATCCAAATATGACAATCGTGACAAGGTAGACGCGTTTCACACACTGACTGTGTGCTTAATCATTAATGATTAAGCACACAGTCAGTGTGTGAAACACGTCTACCTTGTCACGATTGTCATATTTGGATGTCCAGTCAATAAACCTGGATTTTGACTCAACCTGCAGTGCTGCCAATTCCTTTTCTTTTATCAAGTTTTCACGGAGGCGAGCCGGGGCATGCACCTGTGTGAGTCATCAGGCAATTACACCACCTTGAGCAGTGACTCCTTGTCTGTTCAATTGATGGGCACTGGTGGGGCTGCAATGATGGGCACTGTTCAGGCTGCATTGATAGGCACTGGTGGGGCTGCAATGATGGGCACTGATCAGGCTGCATTGATAGGCACTGGTGAGGCTGCATTGATGGGCACTGATCAGGCTGCATTGATAGGCACTGGTGAGGCTGCATTGATGGGCACTGGTGGGGCTGCAATGATGGGCACTGATCAGGCTGCATTGATGGGCACTGGTGGGGCTGCAATGATGGGCACTGATCAGGCTGCATTGATAGGCACTGGTGAGGCTGCATTGATGGGCACTGGTGGGGCTGCATAGATGCAGTATTTTTATTAAAACCTTCTTTGTTGCTATTAACATTAAATGATGTTACCACATTGTAATCATACTTGTCTTGCTTTATAACATCAATATCTGTTATAAAACCAGGTGGGCATGGATGGTGAGCTAATTCAGTGCTTCAATGGGCCACTTGACTGGACTTGCCTCCCAGGCCTAAGGTTGCTAGTAAGTGCTTGTGAAAACATGCCCACAAAAAAGAGTAGGGCCTATGCGGCTAATGGGTGTCCCAACCACATTGGTCGGTTTATGTGTTCCTCCCTCTGGTTTGAAACAAGGGGGGGGGATATGTGGCAGAGTGACCCCATGCCATTGTTTAACCACTCTACAACCGCTCACAGTAATACTACTGCGGCAGAGTGGTTCGTTATCGTCCAGTCACGTAGTATTAACGTGATTGGACACTCCCCCTTCTGGGCGGCGCTTGCGCGCCGCCGGAGGCTCGCTCCCGCTGTTTTCATTCACAGCGGGTGTCGGGCCAGGGGAGGAGCAGCGGCGATCGCCGCTGCTCTTACCCGATCGTCGGGGATCGAGTCTGGAGATCCGCCCGCTGTGTGTAAACACAGCGGGCGGATCTCCATAGTGACAGGGAGTGACAGATCGGAGTGTTCAGCATAGCTGGACATCCGATCTGTCCATGACTCACACAGTCACCTCCCCCCCTACACGTCAGTAAGCACCAGGCATACATTAACCCCTCCCTCTCCAATAAAATTAACCCCTTCCCTGCCAGTGTCATTTTTACAGTAACAGTGCATATTTATAGCACTGATTACTGCAGTAATGTCACTGGTACCCCCAAAAGTGTCAAAAATGTCAGTCAGGGGTCCGGTCTGTCCGCCGCAATGTCGCAGTCCCGCAAAAAAAATCGCAGATCGCCGCCATTACGCGTTAAAAAAAAAACACCAAAAATGACAGAAATCTTTCCCTTTGTTAGTAAACGCAATAACTTTTGCGCAAACCAATCAAAATACGCTTATTGCGATTTTTTTTACCAAACATATGTAGCATAAAACAAATTGGCCAAAAATTTTTAAAAAAATTGGTTTTTACATCTTTTTTGGGGGGAATTTCATATAAAAAAATGTTAAAAATATTGTTATTTTTTCAAAATAAACGCTCTTTTTTTGTTTATAGCGCAAAAAGTAAAAATTGCACAGGTGATCAAATACCACCAAAAGAAAGCTCTGTTTTTGGGAAAAAAAGGACGTAAATTTCGTTTGGGTACGGCGTCGCACGACCGCGCAATTGTCAGTTGAAGTCGCACAGCGCCGAATCACAAAAAGTGGCCTGGACGGAAGACAGCAAAATCCTCCGGTGGTAAAGTGGTTAAAAGGGTGGCTTTCTTAGAAGCAAGCACACTAATGGCACAGGTGTGTACTGGCTTTATAAGAGAGCTCAGAGACCCACCCTTCTATGGGGGTCAGTGTTTGAAGGGAGCTGTGAGATGTGCTGGTGTGCACCATGGTGTCCAAGTCGGGACAGGCCAAGGCCCAAGCCTGAGAGAGAGTTCATGAGGGACAGAGCAGCTAGGAAGATGCAAAGCTGAGGTCCAGTGTCTGTGCATGAACACTGGGACATGTTTTATTGTCAGGGGGACCAAAAAGGTACTGATGTTCAAGAGGGACCCTGAAGAGGTACTTGCAGCAGTAAAGCTGCCACAAGAGAGCCAGGAGGCTGAATGTTATGTTTGATTCATGGCGTTGGTGGGAATCCTCTGACGGGAAGACATACCTGTATGAATTTTGACTTTCTTTTAAATAAAAGTTATATTTCCCAGTCACTCACATCAAGTTAGTATACAGATAATCCTTGTATTCAAGTATAATTCAGAATTTGATGTAACATTATTAATGGGTGATATAGACAGAGGGGTATCATCGTGGAAACGGTGAGAAGACCCGCCTGCTTATGTAAACAAAGCAGGCGAGTCTTCTCAGTGACAGACAGGAGGAGATCACAGGATTCAGCATAGCTGGACCTGCGATCTCTGTCTCTGTCACAGAACCCCCACCCCACACACGTCAGTAAGCATGAGGCATACATTTAACCCCTTGATCACCAACAGTGTTAACCCCTTCCCTGCCAGTGTCATTATTACAGTAGCAGTGCATATTTTTAGCACTGAATACTGTAGTAATGTCACTGGTACCCCCAAAAGTGTCAAAAATGTCAGTTAGGGGTCCGATTTGTCCGCCGCAATGTCGCAGTCCCGCAAAAAAAAAAAAAGATTGTCGCCATTACTAGTAAAAAATAAATAAAAATGACATAAATCTTTCCGTAGTTAGTAGATGCGATAACTTAAACGCTTATTGTTTTATTTTAGATATGTAGCAGAAAACAAGTTGGCCTAAAATGTTATAAAATGTTGATGTTTACCCATTTTTTTTTTTTTTTGGGGAATGTCATATATGTGCAGAATGTGAAAAATATTGTTTTTTTCTTTTTTTTTCAAAATTGTCGCTCTTTTTTTGTTTATAGCGAAAAAAAAAATTGCCTAGGTGATCAAATACCAGCAAAAGAAAGCTCTATTTGTGGGAAAAAAAGGACGTAAATTTTGTTTGGGTACAGCGTCGCATGACCGCGCAATTGTCCGTTAAACTAACGCAGTGCCGAATCGCAAAATAGGGCCTGGCCGTTAAGGGGGCAAATCCTTCCGGTCTTAAAGTGGTTAATTGTTTTTCAATTCTATTCTCTTATTTTCTATTATTTTCTATTCTTTTCTATTCTTTTCTTGTCTATTCTATTCTAACCTTTTCTTTCAAATTCATTCTATTCAAAATTTGAATTTCTGAAGATGGTTAGGTTATATTATTTATATTTTATTCTATACTATTGTATTCTGTTCTATTCTCTATTGTTTTCCTTTCACTTTAAGACAGGAAGGGTTTTCCCCCTTAATGACCAGGCCCTATTTTGCGATTCGGCACTGCGTTAGTTTAATGGACAATTGCGCGGTCATGCGACGCTGTACCCAAACAAAATGTACGTCCTTTTTTTCCCACAAATAGAGCTTTCTTTTGCTGGTATTTGATCACCTGTGCAATTCTTTTTTGCGCTATAAACAAAAAAAGAGCAACAATTTTGAAAAAAAAAAAAAAACACATTTTTTTCTATTGTATACTTTTATATTATTTTGGATTCCATTATTTTGGATTCTATGTGAGGTGATCCCTGATGACGTTACACGTATACTGACTAAACAGGTCGGGTCCACGCATTACGCCCACGTCACTTCCGGTTCCTTGGAACGCAGCCGGAACGCAAACCGACGTGCGATGCTGTGAAGGCTATTTCCTTGCACAACCTGATGTAAGTGGCTCCGATTTCTTTTTATTAAATCGTTATTACATACTACACCATGGAGTCTTTTTCTCTTTATATGATCGAGCTGATTGTGGTCTGATGAGAGCCATTGGAGGAAATGTATCTATCGGATTGAGTGGAGAGATCCATATACAAGCTGGGGCCGGTATTCCATCCATACTGGGATTCTGTACACAGCATACCACTTACCAATGCTAGACCCCAAGGGGCCCTCTGGTAAGTGTGTAAAACATCTGGTGGTGGATTTCCTTTTCCTCCTTTTCCATCTCGGCTTGAGAAAACACTCTTAGGACACTGAGCACTTTAAGGCACCTATTGTTTTGTGGCATATTTGCACAAGTCCTAGGACCAACCTTGTTCAATTTATTCATAAACAGCATTGAGGACGGGATCAGTAGTTCAATATCAGTTTTTGCAGATGACACAAAATTGGCCAGGGCAATAACAGCACAGCATGAAGCAGATATCCTACAGTATGACCTGGACAAAATAACGGAGTGGGCAACGACTTGGCAAATGAGGTTTAACGTGGAGAAGTGTAAGGTTTTGCACTTGGGGACTAAAAACATAAAAACACAATACACGTTAGGAGGGGAACCCCTGGGAGAATCAAAAATGGAGAAGGATCTGGGAGTATTGGTGGATGATAGACTAAGCAAGGTGTTAATGGTAGGCCAATGGTACCTCTTTGCACATCATCCAAAACTCTTTTTCTGCTAAGCAATAGCATGCAATGTCAAGCGGCAGCTGCCAAAGCCAGCAGAATATTAGCATGCATAAAGAAAGGGATGTATTCCAGAGATAAGACTATAATCCTTCCACTTTATAAAACTCTGGTCCGACCGCATCTGGAGTATGCTGTCCAGTTCTGGTCACCAGTCCTCAGGAGGGATGTGTTGGAGCTGGAGAGGGTCCAGAGAAGGGCAACTAAACTAATTAGGGGATTGGAGGACCTTGATTATGAGGAGCGTCTGCAATCGCTTGATTTATTCTCCCTGGAGAAGAGACGCCTGAGGGGGGACATGATAGCAATTTTTAAAAATCTCAATGGGGATCTAGGCTTAGAAGAAAAGCTGTTCAGCTGCAGGGATTGCATGAGGACTCGGGGGCATACAATGCGATTAGAGGAGAAGCGTTTTAACCTCAGGCAACGTGGGGGGTTCTTTACTGTTAGGGCTACAAGATTGTGGAATTCTCTACCACAAGAGGTGGTTTCTGCAGGTAACATGGTGGCTTTCAAAAGACTTCTAGACATACATCTCAAGGATCAGAACATTCAGGGGTATGCGAGATGATTACAGCCACACACACCTACACAGGTTGAACTGGATGGACTATTGTCTTTATTCAACCTCACCTACTATGTAACTATGTAACTATGCACTTGCAATTCTTTGCACATAAGGACTATATAATTTTTGGTTATAAAATACCTCATTTATATATAATTTATGCATTGTCACTTTTTTATATGATAATTTTGCACTATGCGGGGTCACTTTATTTAAAGTGATATACACAGATTTAATACATTGGGACTTTTGTTTATATTGAAAATTGCACTTTCACCTATTTAAATTTGATATATATTCATAATATTGTATTTCACTGGAATTTTTGAATATTGGTATTAATTTCTGAGCACTGTCCCCCCCCTTTCTGTTTTTGCATTTATTAAACACATGTTGTTTTAAGACTAGCAGCTCATAAATAATTATAATTATTATTTTAATAACTTTATTACTAGCACTGTTTTCCTAGGCGCGGTCACGTGACTTATTGAGTCACCTTTTTTCCAATGTTTACTTCCTGATGTAAAAACTCTCTCTTCTTTCTTATGTTGATGTGTTGTTAAGGATTGAACCAATAACCTTTTTTGGGATTTTATGTACTTTTATTGTCATATTTATGAATATTTTTTGATACTTTAAGCACCTTTAAAGTCCTAGAATTGTCCTGTTTCATTTTCTACATTCATGGGGATGTTGGTGCTATAACTACTTGATCACTGGTTCCCTTCACAAGTTTCCACATATGAATCATGTTTATGCCTACTCCCAGATTTTCTATTGTTAACTTCATGAACTCCCAGTCCACCCTGTCAAACGCTTTTCTGCGTCTATTGACAGCAAGAGGTCTGGGACTTCCCGGGTTCCATCATTATATGTTAGTAACAGTGTTCTAATCCTATTATCTTTTCCCTCTCTACCTGGAACAAAACCTGTCTGATGCGGATATATCCAGTCTTTCATATTATTTTCTATTCTAATCTTTTCTATTCAAATTCATTCTATTTGAAGTTCGAATTTCTGAAGATGGTTAAATTCTTTATATTTTATTCTATTCTAATGTTTTTCTATTCTTTTCTCTTATTTTCTATTCTATTATTTTCTATTATTTTGGATTCTATGCTCATCTATTCTATCCAAATTCAAATTGATTCTGTTCGAATTTCGGAATACGGTCATATTCTATTTTATTGTATTATATTCTATTAAATTCTATTCTATTCTTTACTATTCTTTCATTTTTATTCTATTGCTTTGTTATTTTATATTCTATTTTATTGTATTCTTTTTTAGAAAATCAATTTCTACTTTTTTTTAATTTGATTTTGATTCAAATTCTGTCTGGAATGCGGTTCATTTTTTCAGATTAGTTTAAATTTTGTTATCGTATTTCGGTAATTCAGATACATCCGAATTTCCAAATAACGAAAAATTTGTCTGAATTTAGATTCAGAACGAAACAAACCACACGTGTCTAACTATAGGCTAAGAACATCATTGGACCATAAGAGGAGATACAATGATGGATACCTCTGTGCTGTGTACAAAGAGTAGGAACATTCCAAACAATGCGTTATATACAGGAAATATCAATCCTACATATCATAAAAGAACTAATATTATATAACATTGAACATGATTTTCCTTTTTCCTAAATTAATATCTAATGATAATATCCAACAATAAACATGCTTTTCTGTAGAGTTTAGCATAACATGACACAGGTACATGGACAGATCATCCCTACATAAAATTTTCTTTTGACCCCCCCCCCCCCCAGGTAGAGTTTAGCATAAGATGGCGTACAAGTAGTTCCCACCCTAAATACATTGTCCATTTAACAGAAAACATTATATAGTATATATGAGACAATGATTCCAGTATTTTCTTAAATCAATCATTATTATTTTTTATTGTCCTAACCATATCCTCATATTGTTTATTTGTCTCGGTTACCACATTCCCACCCTTGTCTGATGTTTTAATAATTATCTCTAAAATATTAGAATGGTGGGAGCCTCATAAATCCCCCCCAGAGCACCATCTCATCAATCTAAACATATGATGTATTACCCCATCTCTCCTCATGTAAAGGGGGAAAAGAAGGGATTCAAAAAAGAGACTTTCAGTGTACCACAGGGAGGATATACACAACAAATTTGATAAAAAAAAAAAACATCTTACAAATCTTTATTATATAGTTAAAACATAATAAAAGTCACACAATAGTGAGACTGCCATAAAAAGTTTGATAACTTGGTGCATAAATCAAGTTTCTAAAATGGCGTAATGGATTGATGCATTTCACAGTAGTATTTGCTTCCTCAGGATTCATGCCTTTTGTATGCAACCAATATATCTCTAAGAATATAACAAAAAAATACATTGTTGATCAAATCTATATATAATGGTATTTAATATTTTATATGATATGATTTTGTAAATGAGAGTTCTTGGACCATGAGTTAAAGCTTTACCACAACAGAAATGTATCTGTAAATAGTATGAAAGTCTAACAAAAAACAATCTATCTAGTTACATAAAAGAAACATTATTAACCACTTTAGCCCCGGAGGATTTGGCTGCTTAATGACCAGGCCACTTTTTTCAACTTGGTACTGCGCGAATTTAACTGACAATTGCACGGTCATGCAATGCTGTACCCAAACTTAATTTACGTCTTTTTTTTCCCCACAAGCAGAGCTTTCTTTTGGTGGTATTTGATCACCTCTGCACTTTTTATTTTTTGCGATATTAATAAAAAAAAGAGCGAAAATGTTGCGAAAAATTAACATTTTCTACTTCCAATCCAATATATATAAAATTTTTGTCATATATTTAGGCCAAAATGTATTTAGCTACATGTCTTTGACAAAAAAATTCTCAATGAACATATTTTTTAACCACTTTAAGACCAGAAGATTTTACCCCCTTCCTGTCCAGGCCATATTTTGCGATTCGGCACTGCGTAACTTTAACGGATGATTGCGCGGCCGTGCAACGCTGTACCCAAATGAAGTTTACATACTTTTTTTCCCCAAATAGAGCTTTCTTTTGGTGGTATTTGATCATATGATATGGTATTTTTAATTTTTGAAAAAAAGAGCGACAATTTTGAAAAAAAAACAACAATATTTTTCACATTCTGATATATAACATTCCCAAAAAAACTTTACAAATCAAAATGTTTTAACATTTTAGGGCAATTTTTTTTCTGCTACATATTTTTGGTAAAAAAAAAATTGCAATAAGCGTATTTTGATTGGTTTGCGCAAAAATTACTAACTACGGGAAAGATTTGTCATTTTTATTTTTTTTTTTTACTAGTATTGGCGGCGATCTGCGATTTTTTGCGGGACTGCGACATTGCGGCGGACAGATCGGACCCCTAACTGACATTTTTGACACTTTTGGGGGGACCAGTGACATTACTACAGTAATCAGTGCTAAAAATATGGGAGGGCAGGGAAGGGGTTAACACTGTTGGTGATCAAGGGGTTAAATGTGTGCCTCATGCTTACTGACATGTGTGGGGGGTGGGGGTTCTGTGACAGAGACAGAGATCACAGGTTCAACTATGCTGAATCCTGTGATCTGTCCGTCTGTCACAGAGAAGATCCGCCTGCTTTGTTTACACAAGTGGGCGGATTTTCTCACTTTTTCCCCGACGATCGGGGAAGAGAGGCGGTGATCGCCACCTCTCCTCCTCCGGCCCGACTCCCGCTGTGTCTACTCAGTAAGTTTCTAAGCTGAGCATTTCCTCCTTAACACATCTGAGCAGCCCATGTGACTATCGAGTCACTCATGTGGGCGTATACACAATGTAAAATGAGGACAGCCTACTCCCTCCCTCCTCCTCCTCCATTCCCATAGCCAGGTAAACACAATGGGGGTGGGATATTACATGTCGATTGGAGGAGGCTTCACCTCCCTCTCATTCTAAGACACAGGCTGGAGGGACGTGAGACCACCCGTGACTGGCAGAAATCTGCCCACACCATGTTATTGCTAAAAAATGATAAAGATTTGATTATATATATTTTAGTATGAAAAAAGCAATGTATTGATATTAACCTATATTTTTTTTGTATTCCAAAAGGCTGTTTTTTTTTTTTTTTTTAACATGTGACCAGCAGCAGAGGACCAGAAGCTCCTCCTGCTTATGTTTCAGTGCAGACAGACTGGGAAAAAGCTGGGTCATGTGACAGCTGTATTTCGATTTGGAAAAAGGTACTTATATGTTTTTTTTAATTAAAATAATTAGGCTGTCATTATCCACATACAATACAGGAATAGAAGGGACAATGTAAATTAAACGGTGTGTGTATCACTTTTTTTTATCACTTTCTCATCACTTAGTTCTGGGGTAGTACTATCAAATTTAAGAAGAAATAAATAATTTCAAAAAATTAGTATCCAATCTCCACCAACCACAAAAACGTCTTCAAGTGGTGAACAGTCACCTACCTATTGAATATACTGTATAACAGCTCCAAATATACCACCACACTATTATGCCCTTAGTGGGTCCTACAAAGATAAGGACCAAAGGTTATCAAAGTTATCAAATAGCTATCAGAAATTCAAATCAAAGCTTACAGTTCACAAATATGAAATACACTCACCAACTTTATTGGGCAGAGGACCCATGGTGCCGCTTCCTGAATGTTACCAACACAGGGCAAATTCCCCCCTAGTAAAATAAACCAAATAGCATGGGCGAGATAACTCCATAACTCAGAGAGAACAACTCCCCACCTTCTGGAAACTATAAAGATACCAACTATGGTTTCTACCTACCAGTTGTGGCATTGTGATATCAAAAACTGTAATATATCCAAGTTTCTCCACAAAACGGTGTCCAAACACAGGGCATCCATCCTACATACTGTATATAGGTGGGTCACGGTGTCCAAACACAGGGCATTCATGCCCTCTACTAAATATAGGTGGGTCACACTCCTCTCTACCACCCCCCCCCATGCCCTGCCTCGCCTACATGTCTGCATTCCCCCTTTACATGGGGAGAGATAGGGTAATTCATTGCAATAATTAGGACTCCTCTGCCTTCCAATATGCAAAGTGCCAGTCTTTGTGCATGTGTTAAATCAACTCTTTGTATGCCCAGTAAACTTCGCACCAGTGGTTGCATTACTGACTTTCTGTACAACGTTTAAACAATTGACCTCCAGAAGATTTACATCCCTTCATAACCACTTTTTGTAATATGGCACCGTGGTAACATTTTAACTGAAATTTGTGCGGTCATGCGACACTGTACCCCAATGAAATTTATATTATTTTTTTCTCACACATAGAGCTTCCTTTTGGTGATATTTGATCACCACATGTTTTTTTAATTTTTGTGCTATGAACAAAAAAGACTAACAATTAAAAAAAAAAAAAGTAGGTTTTACTTTCTGCTATAAAACATGTCCAATATTTTTTTTTTTTTTTAAATTTACATTTCTTCATAAATTCAGGCCAATAGTATTCTGCTACATGTTTTTGGTAAAAATCCCAATAAGTGTATATTGATTGGTTTATGTGAACGTTATAGCGTCTACAAACTATGTGATATATACTGGAATTTTTCATTTATACTAGTAATGGCTGCAATCAGCGACTTAAAGTGGGACTGCGACATTGCAGTGGACAATCGGACACCTAACTGACACTTTTGACACTTTGCGGGAACCAGTGACACTAATACAGTGATCAGTGCTAATAATATGCACTCTCACTGTACTAATGACACTGGGCAGGAATGGTCTAACATCTAGGGCAATTAAAGGGTTAAACATGTGCCTAACATGTGTTTATGTGTGTACTGTGTGCTGCTTTTACTGGGGATCTAGATATTTTCATCCCCTGCTTAGCAGGGAACGAACAAACAGCTAGATCCCCTGTCACTGAGCACAGCCCCCCTAGGCTGACATTTAACCCTTTAATCGCCCCTGGGTTAACCCCTTCCCCACCAGTGTCATTAGTACAGTAACAGTGCATATTTTTAGCACTGATTACTGTAGTAATGTCACTGGTCCCCCCGAAAGTGTCAAAAATGTCAGTTAGGGGTCCGATCTGTCCGCTGCAATGGTGCAGTCCCGCTAAAAATCGCTGATAGCCGCCATTACTAATAAAAACATTAAAAAAAAAATGACATAAATCTTTCCCCTAGTTTGTAAACACGATAACTTTTTGCGTAAACCAATTAAAATATGCTTATCGGGATTTTTTTTTTTACCAAAAATATTTAGCAGAATACAAATTGGCCTAAATGATGAAAAAAATTTGATTTTTACATTTTTTTTATTGGGAATGTGAAAAATATTGTTTTTTCTTTTCAGAATTGTTGGTCTTTTTTTGTTTATAGCGCAAAAAAGAAAAATCGTTGATCAAATACCACCAAAATAAAGCTCTATTTATGGGGAAAAGGGACATCAATTTTATTTGGGTACAGCGTCGCAAGACCGTGAAATTGTCCATTAAAGTAATGCAGTGCCGAATCACAAAAAATGGCCCGGTCAAGGGGGAAAATTTTCAGGTCCAAAAAGTGGTTAAAGAATACAATGTACAGGGATATGGGAAATAATTATTGTCACTGACACACACGCACACATACACAGGTTGAACTAGATGGACTACTGTCTTTATTTAACCTTAACTACTATTGGTACTGTTACATTACATTCATCTTTTGTCAATTTTACCTGGAACACAATTTCTATGTTTTTCTGAGTGAATATTGATATTTTACGTTGGGTCATTTATAATCCTTGTTTTCTCCCTTTCCCCTTTATTGTATATTGTGTGTTCCTTTTAAAAATAAAATGACAAAGGGGAGTCCTCCCCTTCTTGTGTAAAATGTGTTGAACATGTTGCATTGTTCTCAGGATTAATTGCTCCGCACCTTTGCCACCTAAAATTCCAAGCACTCTTTGCATTTCCACTGTGTTTGTCTCCAACTGTGCCTTAAAGAGGAAGTAAACCCTCCTCTGTCACTTGTACCTATAGGTAAGCCTATGATAAGGCTTACCTATAGGTACTGTAAATATCTCCTAAACATGTACCGTTTAGGAGATATTTACCTTCGATGCATCCAGTGATGTCACTGGCGCATGCGCTCTGAAGGAACGGCCGCTCGTGCCGTTCCTTCAGAGCCCCGTGCCGTGACTGTCGGCTCCCGCGCGCGTGCGCAGGAGTGACGTCACCGCGGCTCCGGCCAATCAGATGTCGCCTGTCATACAGGTGAGTGAGCGGCACGGCGGGGGCTCGTTCTAAGGTAAGTATTTCATAATGAGCTAGTATGCGATGCATACTAGCTCATTATGTGTTTGTCTTAGATATAGGAGGAGTCGCTTGTAGTGCATTAGCACATCTTTCCCAGCAAGGAGTGTTGTCTCCAAGGGTTAGAGAGGCTGGATTCACCCCTTTTTTATGGATAGTGTAGGACCCACTGATAATGGGGTACTTTGACGCAGTGGTGGGCTTGAGCACGATATGGCCATATGGTGGGACTAAATCCCCATTTTTATTTATGGATTGTCTCCATATTTGATAGTCATTTCTTTTGCATGTGTGCGCTATTCTTTTTTAATATACATGTTGCTTGGTCCATAGCTGCACCAGCTTTAGATATACATGTTCAGGGTTTGCTCCCCCAATTTTTTGCTTGTTTATTATGTATTCGGTCTGACCAGACTTCTGAGGTTGACCATCCCATCCCCCACACACACCTGTACTCTATCAGAGTCCACCATCAAGTAGATATAGGAGGAGTCCCTTGTAGTGCATTAGCACATCTTTCCCAGCAAGGAGTGTTGTCTCCAAGGGTTAGAGAGGCTGGATTCACCCCTTTTTTATGGATAGTGTAGGACCCACCGATAATGGGGTACTTTGACGCAGTGGTGGGCTTGAGCACGATATGGCCATATGGTGGGACTAAATCCCCATTTTTATTTATGGATTGTCTCCATATTTGATAGTCATTTCTTTTGCATGGTTGCGCTATTCTTTTTTAATATACATGTTGCTTGGTCCATAGCTGCACTGGCTTTAGATATACATGTTCAGGGTTTGCTCCCCCAATTTTTTGCTTGTTTATTATGTGTTTGTTTTGCAGGGTGTGAAAGAAAGAAAAAAAAAGAGTTTACAACCTCTTTAACTACTGGGCTCAAGTTCTTAATCAAGGATACACTTAAGTGTGAACTCGCCATAGAAAACTCCATCCCTATCCTTTCTGGATGGATCGCCTTGGTTTTCGCTCCTTCGCCAATTATTCCTCCTACCTTCACATTTTTATGACTTTCCATCTACATAGGCAAGTCTATCCTGTTATAATTTGGCCTTCTTTTTGTTGATATGTTTATGGTTAAATTCCCCAATATATGCTAAGAAGTTGTTACTGGTGTGCGCAAAGATTTGTGTCCTTTTACACCTCCAAAACTTTATTCATTCTTCAAATGTCTTCAAAATGTCATTCTTTATTTTTCCAAAAAGATCTTATTCCACCACAATTTTGATTTATGTTCATAACTTCGGCATTTAAAAAAAAAAAAAAGATTCCTTGAAACTGTGTAAAACTGCATTCTTAAAATTGTTGTAATTGGGGTGACATCACTGACAGATATGCAACATCCAAATACATATTTATATACACAGGTAGATACTGTATCATAGGTTAAGATATTCAAGGTGGACATAAGAGAAACAGCAGTTATTGATATTGTTTGACTAGTCCACTGTGAGAACCATATACAGTATATATATATATATATATATATATATATATATATATATATATATATTGTGACGGTATGCGAGGTGAGGTAGTAGATAATCGCTATATTTCACCTCACATACGTTCTGTAGTGAGAGACCGAACCGGAACCCGGCCCGGGTTTTTCCAGCCTCTGTGACAGGCTAGGTTCCGGTCCAGAGATTGTGGGTCACCTGAGTCCATGCTCAGTTGGACTTTAAATGAACAGGAAGAGAGAACAGGAATGCTCTGGCCTGAGACTCAGAAGGGAATCTGAGAAAGGAGCTCTTTTTGGACTTTAAAAAGAAAAGGTTTACTTTACCATATGTTTTGTGGGTGATGGGGATCAGCCCTACACCGTATAGTGAGGAAAATTCCTGTATAGTTTAGCGCCAGATGGCAAGGATCTATTTTACTGTTTGGTTGTTTTTTTCATATTTGCACACCTCTGCTGAATAAAGCTGGCAACCCACCAAACTTTTAAGAAATTACCTGCATGCTGGCCTTATTTTCTTGGAAAAGGTGATCCCTGTGAGCTAATCTCCCACAATATATATATATATATATATATATATATATATATATATATATACACAGGACTTTTTTTAAGCTGGAACTTGGTGGAACTCAGTTCCACCAACTCTGGCTCAGGACCCCTGCTCCCTGCTAACCACTATTACTTGTAAACACAGAAGTCCGGCTTCTGTGTTTACAAGTGACAGTTTGTCCCCCAATGGCTCTCACAGATCTGATCTCCTGAGTGGCACCCATTCAGTGCAGGGTGGGGACGAAGGAGATACAGGTGCGTGGGGTGCAGTGCAGATGCCGACACCCCCACTGGATGATGTCCCCACAAGTGAGAGAGGTGGAGCTAACTACAGTGTGCGGGGAGGTACTCGAGCTGACATGGTGCTTCAGCTTTTAAGGAGGTAGGGAGAAGATGGGGGCAGTGGAGGCAGTGGTTGTATGCAGAGGTCAGAGCTGAAGAGGTTTGAAAGTGAGATGTGGATAGGGGATACAGAGGTAAGCAGCTGTGGAAAAAGGCTGAACTCTGCACTCTGTGTGTAGCGTACCCCTGAACTCTGCACTATGTACATAGCACACCCCCGAACTCTGTGCTTTGTGTGTAAGCCCCACTTCCCGAACTCTGCACTCCTGGTATTTAATGCCCCTTTAAAACCCTACCACTGTTAGTGAAATTTGACCACACCCACTATTTGATGTTGTTCGGAGTTTATAAAGTTTGGGGGGGGGCTGTGGTTGAGTTCCTGTAAGTATTCCCTGAGAAAAAAAAGCCCTGTGTGTGTGTGTGTATATATATATATATATATATATATATATATACACTATCTCACAAAAAAGAGTACACCCCTCACATTTTTGTAAATGTTTTATTATATCTTTTCATGTGACAACACTGAAGAAATTATACTTTGCTACAATGTAAAGTAGTGAGTATACAGCTTTCATAACAGTGTAAATTTGCTGTCCCCTCAAAATAACTCAACACACAGCCATTAATGTCTAAACTGCTTGCAAACAAAAGTGAGTACACCCCTAAGTGAAAATGTCCAAATTGGGCCCAATTAGCCATTTTACCTCCCCGGTGTCATGTGACTAGTTAGTGTTACAAGGTCTCATGTGTGAATGGGGAGCAAGTGTGTTAAATTTGGTGTTATCGCTCTCACTCTCTCATACTGGTCACTGGAAGTTCAACATGGCACCTCATGGAAAAGAACTCTCTGAGCATCTGAAAAAAGAATTGTTGCTCTACATAAAGATGGCCTAGGCTATAAGAAGATTGCCAAGACCCGGAAACTGAGCTGCAGCACGGTAGCCAAGACCATACAACGGTTTAACAGGACAGGTTCCACGCAGAACCAGCCTCGCCATTGTCCACCAAAGAAGTTGAGTGCATGTGCTCAGCGTCATATCCAGAGGATGTCTTTGAAAAAAATACTGTAGACATATGAGTGCTACCAGCATTGCTGCAGAGGTTGAAGGGGGGGTCAGCCTGTCAGTACTCAGACTATATGCCGCGCACTGCATCAAATTGGTCTGCATGGTCATCATCCCAGAAGGAAGACTCTTCTTAAGATGATGCACAAGAAAGCCCGCAAACAGTTTGCTGATGACAAGCAGACTGAGGACATGGATTACTGGAACCATGTGCTGTGGTCTGATGACATCAAGATAACCTGTGAAGCTCTGGTGAACTCCATGCCCAAGAGGGTTAAGGCAGTGCTTGAAAAAAATGGTGGCCACACAAAATATTGACACTTTGGGCCCATTTTGGATGTTTTCACTTAGGGATGTACTCACTTTTGTTGCCAGCGGTTGAGACATTAATGGCTGCATGTTGAGTTATTTTGAAGGGACACCAAATTTACACTGTTATACAAGCTGTACACTCACAACTTTACATTGTAGCAAAGTGTCATTTATTCAGTGTTGTCACATGAAAAGATAGAATAAAGTATTTACAAAAACGTGAGGGGTATACACACTTTTGTGAGATACTGTGTATATATACACACACACACACACACATATATATATATATATATATATATATATATATATATATATACACAGTATGTTGTATATCCACCATGCTGGACATAAGTATATGAATTGTATGAATTTTAAATGTATGTCTTGATCTTTGTCTGTATAATAAAAATATACTTTATTGATTTTGTGTATAACAGTTGAATGAATTATAAACCACTTGACCTCTGGAAAGTTGTATACCCTTCAGGTATTTTTTTGCTATTCAGCACTGTGCAACTTTCACAGTAATTGCTTGGTTATACATCACTGTATGCTAATGATATTTATATAATTTTTCTTAACACCAATAGAGCTTTCTTTTGTTGGCATTTGATCACCTCCGGGTTTTTTATTTTTTGCTAAATTAATGAAAAAAATACAAACATTGTGAAAAAAATAAATAAAAAACGTACTTTCTGTTACAAAGCATATCCAATAAAAATCAAATTTCCTTATAAATTTTGACCAAAATGTATTCTGCTACCATGTCTTTGGTAAGAAAAAAAATCCCTATAAGTGTATGTTAATTGGTTTGTGTGAAAGTTATAGTGTCTACGAACTATGGTTTATATTTTTGGAAATTGTTCAATCCTGATGTACTGATGGCCTATCTAATTTTTTGAGGCCCGAAAATATCAGGACAGTACAAATACCTCCCAAATTACCCTTTTTTTTTTCAAAGTAGACAGCCCAAGGTATTTAGTCGGAGGCTTAGAGAGTTTTTTGAGTGGTAACTTTTAGTCACAATTTTTCGAAAAATTAAAATATTAAAAAACATTGTTATTTTCACAATAGCAGTACAGCGTCATCATATAACTGGTGTGGCAGTCATCGGGGATACTGACTGGTGACAGTGTGTCTAAATATATATATATATATATATATATATATATATATATTTATTTCTATTTTTTTAACATTTTTTCTTCTTTTTTTACTAGATTTTACATACGTTTGTCAGAGTAGTCCAGTGTCACTGTAACATAATTGTTTTGAACTGTCATGAATAGATTTCATTCATAACAGCTGTAGATGCTATTGTTATTTGTGATCGGCCTGCAGCTACCACATGGTACAGGGGTATGTGGTACACATGTGACACATGTGATAGCTGTGGGCCAATCAAAACATCACAATAATAAGCACAGCTGTTTTGAATGAAACCCATTGATACTAGTTGTGTTTGTAGTGTGAACATGTGATTGCATACTGAACACGTGATAACCCGGCTGCCCACAGAGGATGGGTAACCGGAGTCGCAATCCGCTGTGTCCAGCAGACACAGCGTTCCCAGGAGTGCTGTGCTGCACATCCCAGGCGGCATGCCAGTGCTCATGTGCTGGGTGACATACAGGTATGTCGCCTAGCCCTATAGCTGCCACAGTAAAACTACTATAGGTGGGCTTTAAGGGGTTAGGTGCCAGGCTGTACGAGAGAAAATTATTCTATTCCTGCTAGTGTGAATGGAGGAATTTTCACTTCTGGCTATTGTATCTGCTGCCAGCTGTAGTATTCAGACTCCTTATTGCATCTAATAAGATGCAGTCAGTGTTCAACTGATCATTTTTTACTCGGCTAACTCACTTTCTAAATTGACTTTTGTTGAGTCAGGTGGTGCTTGCAGGACCAACTATGGCCGGAATCTTGGCAGATTCGGAAGGCCAACACTCAAGCCATCTAAGAGGAATCTAGTTCTATACTTTTTCAGCCTTTGTTCAACCTCTGACTGCTTTTAAAGTAGTGAAAGGGACTGAAAATATGTCATTAGTTCTATCCCACTGAAGAACAAGCTTAAAAAATTGATATACTGTATAAAATAACACACTGCTTAGCAATATGTAGGTTATAAATGGAAAATCTGGTCAGTGGTATTTTGAATAGTAATATCTTGAGGCCATCTGTCGATCACTTTCACAAGATGTTGAAATCGTTTTTTTATGACTTTAACTGGGTAGGGAAAATAAAAATATAAATTTTTTAAAATATAGTGTTATGTTTTGTACCATCAAAGTAAAGCCTATATGTCTGGGTAATGCCTTTTGTGCATTTATGTATCTGGTACCTTTTGCCCCCTTCCTACCCTCTAATAGATTAAGTTGCTCTAAACTTCTTAGAACGGTTTGTTCTTTGCCTACTCAGGCATTGCAGTACAATGAAAAACCCAGAGCATTGGGTCTTGTTCATAAAGTGTATCCAATAGTAGTTTTTCTGCAGCAGAGGTCATAGTGTTTGAGCTAGTGGAAAACCTTTACAAATATCCTCCTAAATGCCTCTTTAACATCATTATTTCTCAAGCTATATATCAAAGGATTTAACACTGGAGTAATAACACCATAAACAAGAGAAATATATTTCAGATTTGAATAAAAATATTTCTTTTGTCCAACATACATACTTATAGTTGTCCCATAAAACATAGACACAACGGTCAGGTGAGAGGCACAAGTTGAAAATGCTTTGGACCTTCCATCAGTAGACCGAATCTTTAATATTGATGAAATTATACGAATATAAGAGACCACAATGAACATAAGTGGTAGTACAAGTGTAAACAAACTCTCAACAAAGAGAGCTACTTTAAAAAAAGTGATGTTTCCACAGGCTAACTCTAGAACCGCCAGTATCTCACAAACAAAATGGTCCAGTTTGTTTTTCATACAAAATACCAAAGGCCTTGAAATGATTGGGACAACTGAGATGAAGAAATTTCCAGGCCACAGCAATAGTACTATGATTCTACAGATTTCCCAGTTCATAATGACATTATAATACAAGGGGAAGGATATAGCTACATAACGATCGTACGCCATCACTGCAAGTAGCAACGATTCAGTGCTCCCTAAAAACATGCCAATGTTCATTTGCACTATGCAGGCTGGGACAGAGATGGTCCTTCTAATGGAAAATATATCTATGAATACTTTTGGAATAGAACTGGAAGAAAAGGACAAATCTATGATTGATAGATTGCAGAGGAAAAAGTACATGGGCAGGTGAAGTTTAGGACTTATAAGAACAGCAGCGATAAGAAAAATATTTCCAAAAATTGTAAAAATATAAATCAATAATAATACAACAAAAAATAATATGCACAGTGGCATGTCCTGAGAAAATCCAATTAAAACAAATTCTTTTAGGAAAGTTTGGTTCTGGAGTTCCATGTTTTAAATTAGGAAATTTAGGAAACATTCTGTGTAGAAAAAAAGCTATTCCGATATCCTGCAATATATACAATTAAAATAATTTGATAACACTTGCGCATGAACAAGACTTTGGTCAACTTAACTAAAAGCTAAAAGATTTATGGTAAAAAAATATTAGTTTACATTTTTTTTTAATTAAAATTTATTTTATACATGATGCAGAACTCCGGCATTCTTGATTCCTCCCACCTTGCAGCCCCCCTTGAGTCCTTAAAAACAAAAAAAACAGCAACATACTTATCCTTTTTTTTCTTTAATCCTCAGGCATATCTGGTGATGAAGCAGGTCCTCCTTCTTCTTCTCTAGTGGCAGCAGTGGGCAGTCTTTCCTCCTGGATTGAGCATTGCTTTTGATATTTTTACTACATTAAAAAGCAATGTAAAGGCAAAATATAAAAATTAATTAGCAGTACATCTCTTCAATGCATGCACATTTTCCTGTGCTTTATCCCTTTAAAGAAGATGCAAATATGGAATATTCCATTGTGTCTAAAGTGGTAATAAATCAAGCAATCAATATTTTCTAGCTTACCAATCCTTAAAGGATAAGTTCACCTTTTAACAAAAAAAAAATATGAAATGCTAATTTTTTTTACAAGTAAAAAAGTTTGCATTTATAATTTTTTTTTTTTGAAGCCTCTAAAGCAGGGGTGTCAAACTTAACTTCATCGAGGGCCACATCAGCATTATGATTGCCCCCAAAGGGCTGGTTGTATCTATAATACTAGATGTCCAGAGTATCCCACCCCCCTTACATCAGATGTCAAGAATCCCCCCCTACCCTCCCTTACATCAAAATGCACCCTCTTACCTTGTGTTGCTGCCGGAAAGAAGCTGGGGGCGGAGTTGGGAAGCAGAAATTGCAGGGTCTGAAGGAGGCCCAAACGAGTGATGGAGTTACACTGTGTAACAGACTTACCTGACTTCCTGTTCCTCGTTCCATGTTACCTGACTTCCTGTTCCTTGTTCCATGTGTGGCCCCACCCATCCTTTACTTAAGGTGTGAACTTCATTCCCTCAGTGTCTCAGCAACACATCAGACGCCTATGATCTGCTCCCTCAAGCCGTTCATCACCTGGTGACTGTACTACAATTTCAGCTAAACTGCAGTTTCTCATTAACTCAGCTAAACAGCAAGTATATTGCCTTGGGCTAAATTGTTTTCTCTGCTAAAAAAAAGTCTCACTGTGATGTTACTGTAGCCTGTATGACCAAACCTCACATTGGTAAACATAGCTCCGTTACTGAGTGGTTGACTTCGGCAGCTGAGATCCACACTGGTAATTACGTGATTGTTACAGGTTGCTGAGACCTTTAAAATGGATCCAGCGGAATTAACCGCACATGTAATGAACCTGAATCAGAGGTTAGAGACACTTACCCAGACAGTAACTGAGTTACAAGAGGAGAACCAGACTCTTAAAACCTTGCTAGCGGGTCGCACAGCCCTTCCCATAAATCTTGAACCCAAGATCAGTCCCCCTGACACTTTTTCTGGGGATAGGAGGAAATACCGGGAATTTATAACTTCCTGCCACTTACTTTTTTACCTCAAACCACACACTTATTCTACCGATAGAATTAAAGTTTACACAACCATCTCTCACTTAAGGGGGGAGCCCAGAGCTTGGGCCAACATTTTCCTTGAGAAGAATGACCTCATACTAGAGTCATTCCCTGCTTTTTGTACCGCCTTGGCGCTTCTTTACGATGACCCCAGTAAACAATCCACTGCAGAAACTGCTCTTCGTTCCCTAAAACAGGCCAAGAAACCTGTTGAGGATTATGTTGCAGAGTTTAAACGCTGGGCTACTGATTGTCAGTGGAATGACTGTGCGCTTCGAAACCAGTTCCGAATCGGACTTTCAGAAACCATTAAGGATGAACTAGCCCGCATTGATCTACCTCCTTCCTTAGAGGCATTGATTACAATTTGCATATCAATTGACAGGCGGATTAGAGAAAGGAAGGCTGAGAGGGTGTCTGTTTCCAGCTACATTCCATTTAAACCTACCTACGTTGAATCTGAAGTACCTATGGAGATTTGCTCCATTCGTGGGCTATTGACTCCCATGGAAAGGGCTAGAAGAAAAGAATTGCATTTATGCATGTATTGCGCAGGACCTGGGCATACCATAGAAGCATGTCCAATCCTTAAACAAAAACCTAGGGGTGAGTTACTCTCTTTTAGTCAGTCTGATACATCACATAGTATACAGCCTAACTACATTACTATTTGTTTAAATTTACAGTGGGATCAAAAAAGGATTAATGTCAACGCTCTGGTCGATACAGGGGCCACGGGGAATTTCATTGATACCACTATAGTATCATGTAATAAAATTCCATTTATGCATAAGATAGTGCCTGTGTCCGTGAGGGTTATTAATGACACAGTATTAAATACAGGTCCTGTCACCAAACAAGCACAACCAATCCTGACTATAATCATGAATAACCACAGGGAATTGATATAATTTGACATCATATCTTTTCCCCGCTTCCCGATCATTTTAGGCCTACCCTGGCTATTAACACATAAACCCACTTTTCTCTGGGAGTCCCTCAGCTTGCAATTCAATTCCTTGTATTGCAAGGAGACCTGTTTAATCTCGATCAACACATACTCCGCATATGCGCTAAACAACGCAGAGACTAAACCCTCGATACCACCTCCCTATATGGATTTCAGTGACGTCTTCTCTAAAAAGAAAGCTGAAGCACTACCACCCCATAGGACCTATGACTGTCCCATAGAACTTCTACCAGACAGTAAGATACCATTCGGGCATATTTACCCCCTTTCACAACCTGAGTTGGTACATTTAAAACAATACCTTGATGAGAACTTGAAGAAAGGGTTTATACGGCCCTCCACTTCACCTGCAGGGGCCGCAATGTTTTTCGTCCGTAACAAGGATGGAAGTCTGCGGCCTATAATAGACTACAGACAATTGAATAAAATTACAATTAAAAACAGGTACCCACTTCCATTAATCCCTGAACTTCTAGAGAGGTTACAGGAAGATACAATTTTCACAAAGCTCGATTTAAAGGGTGCTTACAATCTCATCCGCATCAAAGAAGGTGATGAATGGAAGACAGCTTTCCGAACTCGGTACGGCTTATATGAGTACTTAGTGATGCCATTTGGCCTCTCCAACGCCCCCTCAACTTTCCAATATTTCATCAGTAGTATGGACAAAGGGGACAGCTAACCAACAAAAGAGTTTTTTAGATCAAAGAGTACAAGTATCCACGTCCCAATTAAGTGTAGAGAAGGAAAATGGATGGGCCGAGGGGACTTTTAAAGGGATACTGTCATCAAGACAAATGGCAAAAAATCAAACATATATGTAAAAGTAAACAAATTTTATTATACAAAACCAAAAATAAGGAAGAAAATCATTAAAAGTAACTATTATCGTGTTGACAGAACACCAATAATATTACAGCATACAGAGCAATTGGAAATAGTCATGCAGTACATACAACATAAAGGCTCAGGAGAGCCAAATATCCACGGAGGGCGGGTGTAGATCACGCTGTCCACTGCAGACCTATGCCAGAGATGGTATGACTGGTGGGTCTGGTGTGTTGGACCTGGGTGTCTAAACCCAAACCCAGCCCGACATGTTTCGCGGGTGACCGCTTCCTCAGGGGCAAATAACGTGGGTATGTATATCAACAAATGCTACTAGAATTTTAAGAAAAAACAAAATCAGTGCATATCTATTTAAAAGACATATCACATAATAAATCTAATAATGGTAGGTCAGAACAGAGGTAAGCGCCAACTAACATATGACCCACCTGTGTAGCCGGTTCTAAAAGCAACTAGAGACCTAGGGGATCACGACTGGGACTAGTACCCCCACGGCGGACATGTGAGCAGTCCACACCAAATAGGGGTCCAAATCAAAACGTTTGAAGTGACTGTATTCTGGATAATGAAAATATATAATCAAAATTGGATAATTGCATTACATGCTTGTGTATGTCAACTCCATAATAGGAGGAGGACTTACCAAATACAGTATACTTGTATATGTCCCCTGTAGTGTCTCATGACAGGGCTAGGGGGTGGCTGCTGGAGTAGCCAGGACTGGTAAATGGAAGATTAGGTCGATATCAGGACCAACA
The DNA here is from genome assembly GCF_965119305.1 of Pelophylax lessonae. Classification (NCBI taxonomy): domain Eukaryota; kingdom Metazoa; phylum Chordata; class Amphibia; order Anura; family Ranidae; genus Pelophylax; species Pelophylax lessonae. Next base: position 72,832,875 of record NC_138770.1, read on the forward strand.
AACCTTATGTCCATAAGGAAACAGAAAACACAGTGTTGAAGTGTTTGGTTAAAACCAATGCGTGAACGCAAAAGAGGAAATAGAAAGAAGGATAGACCCATCTCAGTGATTGGAGAATAACATATAAGCACCTCGTGCTATGAGTAAGCCAACAATTATACCAAAAAGACCAAAGCCAAATGCACACATCACCGAAAGTGACTAAATAAAACCAAGAGATAAAAGCAAAATAATTACAAAAGACGTGAGGTGTAGCAATAGTGAACATCAAAGAGTAGAGATGTGAAGGAGTAAGAACGGCAGAAAGCAAACCCATAGAGTGAGTAACAAAAGCCCGGACATCTCAAAGGGTGGTAGTGTTTGAATCCATAAGCAGCGGAGAATACAATGAGAAGAGCAAAAAATAGAGCTGTGTGCTATACTTACCTAACACTCCTAGCAGTCCGGTATCCCGTAGCCGAGTGAGTATCTCAATGGGGATGGCGCCTATATGAGGAACCGCTCCACCCCAAACACAGCTGGGTCGGTAATCAATGATGTTTTTCGAGACCTCCTAGACATCTGCGTGGTTGTTTATCTTGATGACATATTGATTTATTCCAACAACCTTCAAGACCATCGCAGACATGTTAGATGGGTATTGGCTAGGTTAAGAGCTCATAGCTTGTATGCCAAGCTTGAAAAATGTATCTTTGAAGCTGAAAAGATCTCCTTCCTTGGTTACTCCATTTTCAGGGAAGGAATTCAGATGGAAAACAACAAGGTTGATTGTATACTGAACTGGCCAACACCAACCAGTAGAAAGGCAGTTCAAAAGTTTCTGGGATTCTCCAATTTTTATAGGAAGTTCATACGGAATTTCTCCCACATTGCTAGACCTTTGACCCTCTTAACCAGTAGTAAAACCAAATTTCTATGGAATAGCCAAGCCCAAGAGGCGTTCCTAGAACTTAAAACCAGATTCTCTTCTTCACCTTTTCTCTGATTATCTGATCCGAATCTGCAGTACATACTTGAGGTTGACGCCTCTCAGGTTGCAATCGGAGCAGTACTATCGCAAAGACCCAACTCTTCCTCACCAATATATCCAGTTGCATTCTTTTCCCGCACATTAACCAGCCCAGAACAGAATTACATAATTGGCGAAAAAGAAATTCTAGCCATTAAGGCGTCTTTAGAGAATTGGCGTAGTTTATTAGAGGGTACTGTACTACCGATAATTATCTACTCCGATCACAGTAACTTACAGTACATGCAGCGATATAAAACTTTATCCGCCAGACAGATAAGATGGGCGTTCTTTTTTGATAGATTTAATTTCAACATTATGTATAGACCAGGATATAAGAATGGTAAGGCTGATACCCTATCCAGACTAGTTGAAGGGTCGTCCTCCAATTCTTCTTACAATAACATAATACCACAAGAGAAATTCATTAACGTTCTGGACTCACTCAAAGAAGAATTTAAACAAGCCCTCTTACAGGAACAACCCAAAATAAAGTTACAGAGTGATGATGAAGGCATTCTTTACAAAGGGTGGAAACTCTATGTTCCCACAACACTCCGCAGTAAGATTTTGCATATCAACCATGATCTCCCTCTCACTGGATATCCCGGGGTACGGAAAACTTTGGAATTAATACAAAGAGATTATTGGTGGCCTGGGTTGTACCAGACTGTTCGAGATTATGTTGGTTCCTGTGAAACCTGTGCACGGTCCAAACATGACACTGGTTCACCATTTGGTCAGCTTATTAAATCACCCATACCAAGTAAACCTTGGGAGGCTCTTTCCATGGATTTTGTTGTGGATTTACCCTCTCCAGGCGGTTAAACCACAGTGTTTGTTGTGGTGGATACCTTAACTAAAATGGCTCATTTCATTCCGCTTAAAAAACTTCCCACAGCAAAGGAAACTGCTACAGCCTTTATTGGAGAAATCGTGAGATTACATGGTCTCCCATTCTCTTTACGCTCTGATAGAGGTTCACAGTTTGTTTCAAAATTTTGGAGATCTCTCTGTTCTACTCTTCAAATTGAACATCAGTACTCCAGTGCGTATCATCCCCAGACAAATGGGCGGACAGAGCGACTTAATAGATTTTTGGAACAATACATTCGTTGCTATTGTATTCATCTACAGGATGATTGGCATATATTCATTCCACTTGCAGAGTTTGCGTACAATGATACGATTAGCTGCACTAGAGAACAAACCCCTTTCTTTGCAAATTATGGGTACCACCCATAGTTTTTTCCATCACAAATGTTACCCTCCAATAATCCAGCTTCTCAGGATTATCCGCAATCCATACAGGATATCCATGACCGCTTAAAAAAGAGTATTTCCCAAGCCCAAATCCGTCAAAAAAAGTATTATGGTACTAGACGGAGACTCGCTCCTCCTTATAAAGTTGGAGACTTGGTGTGGCTATCCACTAAGAATTTATGCCTCAATACACCTTCTAGAAAATTCAGCAGTCTCTTTATTGGACCGTTTCCTATTCAAAAAGTTATTAATCCATCGGCTGTGCGGTTACATCTACCCACTCACTTAAAAATTCATCCGACATTCCATGTTTCACTACTCAAACCTCATAAAGCAAACAATTTTCCAAATAGAACATTACCCCCAGAACCCCCTGTACTAGTTGCTGGACAGGAAGAGTTTGTGGTTCACTCCATCTTGAATTCTAGAATTAGAAGAAGGAAATTACAGTATTTAATTTGCTGGAAGTCCTATGGTCCTCACAAGGATTCATGGGAGGATGCTTCTAACGTACACGCTCCCATACTGGTTCGTCGGTTCCATTCACGTTACCCTCATAAACCAAAGACACCTTAACCTCCGGGATGGGTTCCTTTGGGGGGGGGGGGGGTCCTGTAACAGACTTACCTGACTTCCTGTTCCTCGTTCCATGTTACCTGACTTCCTGTTCCTTGTTCCATGTGTGGCCCCACCCATCCTTTACTTAAGGTGTGAACTTCATTCCCTCAGTGTCTCAGCAACACATCAGACGCCTATGATCTGCTCCCTCAAGCCGTTTATCACCTGGTGACTGTACTACAATTTCAGCTAAACTGCAGTTTCTCCTTAACTCAGCTAAACAGCAAATATATTGCCTTGGGCTAAATTGTTTTCTCTGCTAAAAAAGTCTCACTGTGATGTTACTGTAGCCTGTATGACCAAACCTCACATTGGTAAACATAGCTCCGTTACTGAGTGGTTGACTTCAGCAGCTGAGATCCACACTGGTAATTACGTGATTGTTACACACTGCAGATCTAGGAGATGTGCTTGGGGCCACATGAAATGGCCTGGAGGACCTGATCCGGCCCGCGGACCTTGTGTTTGACACATCTGCTCTAAAGTATTGATTGCTGGTGCCATGCAGGTCTCCTAGAGACCTGTCAGTGTATCTGTGTGCCCGTAGATTGTACGGGCAAGAAGACACAATCGGACAGGAAGACTCAATGAACTACCACAGCCCTCCACAGTGCCGTGGTAGTTCATTGAAAATTACAAGCTGACAGCCGCTAAGGATGTCGGGACTTGTAGTTTTCCATTCCCAGCGGACTGTGAATAGGTACTTTAAATGTGGTGCCTGCATTAGTTGTGTGTCATACAGTATTACACTCTAACAAAATCAGTATTATTATAAAAGTACTAAAAAAATAATATAAAAAAACATATAAAATAAGATCATTAGAATATCTGAAACTTTATTATATAATGTTATCCTTTCTATCATTAAATTTAAATTTAAATAAGAATATTTAAAACTTATGAGAGTCTAAATTTTAGAATCTAGAATCACTTGGATGGATTATAAGAGGGCTTATTACTTGGATCTCTAAAAGGAATGACATATGCTCCTCCTTGCAACAGATAGATCAACTGTTGTGTGACCTAATACTGTAATATTTTGTCTAAGGAAAATTAAATGTTTTGCGTTATTTTGTTATTTTCCCTAATGAAAAACTCAATAAAAGCAACTGAAGATAGAATCATTTTACTGGCAGGATTAACAGATGAAAATAAAAGAAAACATGAAAATTAGGCAGCCAATAACTCCAAATATTAAACAGCTGCAATACATTACATTTTGGAGTTCAATACCAGTTTAAAGTGATTTTTAATTTGCAGTAACACTTACATTTTTAGGACAAGCTTTTTGGGGTCTACACCAACTGCCTTTGAAATGTTGCCTACGGGCCAGATGCAGCCCTTTGCTAGCCTTTATCTGGCCCTTGGGGTACGATTCCTCATACTTATACAAGTATACTAGACACTATTCCCCCTACTGACACTGATAGTGGATCATAATTCCTGCCACTGACACCAATGATGGAGCACTATTCCTCCTGTTGACACCAATGATGATGTACTATTCCTCCTACTGACACCATTGACAAGGTACTATTCCTCCCACTGACACCAACAATGGGGCACTATTCCTCCCACTGACACCAACAATAGGGCACTATTCTTCCCACTGACACCAACAATGGGGCACTATTCCTCCTACTGACACCAACAATGGGGCATGATTTTTCCCACTGATACCAATGATGGGGCACTATTCCTCCCACTGATACCAATGATGGAGCAATGTTCCTCCTATTGACACCAATGATGATGTACTATTCCTCCTACTGACACAATTGACAAGGTACTATTCCTTCCAATGAAACCAATAATGGGGCACTATTCCTCCCACTGACACCAACAATGGGGCACGATTTGTCCCATTGATACCAATGATGGGGCACTATTCCTCCCACTGATATCAATGATGAGGCTTTATTCCTCCTCCTACTGACCACAGGCACTATATAATTGTTTTTACTCCTAATGACCACCTGGCCTTAGGCATTGTTTACTTTTATTAATTCCAGGACATTTTCTACCTCACTGACCATAATCCCGCCCCACTAAAGTTTGAAGGACAGTAAACTGGCTCTTTGTCTAGAAAGTTTGGACATCCCTGGTCTAAAGCTTTATTCTCAGTCCAAGCAGTACTGACATACAAAGGTAGCAAATAGCATAAGTTTGTTGTTATTTGCTAATAAGATAAAAAAAATGGACATGAGAAAAATTTAAGGTTTCCATCCTTGACATCACCTTCAAGAAAATGCAAGCCAATGTAAAAATCCATGTCACCAGAGAGCTATATGGAGACCAGGAAAGACTTGAGCCTCACATGACCACAGGTTTAGGTAAGTAATTAGGGCTTAAAGCTTATTTGTTTTGTTTTGTAAAAACAAATGTATTTAGAGTCGGTTCACACTATGGCGACACGACTTCGGGGGCGACTAGTGAAGTCGCCGTGCACCGCAACTTCGGCGCGACTTGCACGGACTTCACATAATGGAAGTCAATGCAAGTCGCTCTGACTTCGGTCAAAAGTAGTGCAGGAACCTTCTTCTAAGTCGGAGCGACTTGAGTCGCTCCTATTAGAACGGTTCCCATAGCACAGAATGGAGCACAACTTGTCAGGCGACCAAGTCGCCTGACAAGTCGTGGTAGTGTGAGCCGGCAGTTAGTTATTTATTTATAAAATAAATAACTTAAAAACTTTAAAATGTATATCCATTTTTGCAGTCACATTTGAGAAAACTCCACTATATGTTTGTTATGTGTTTCTATTCACATAGCATATAAAAAAATAAAATAAAATATATATATTTCTTACATTACAGGTGGGTGAGATTGCTTTAGATATTAAAACTTAAATAATGATTTCGGTTTGTGGTGTTCAAAAACAGTTTAGTTGCACTTTAATAGGAAAATGTAACAAATGTAAAATAGGTGTTATCCCGATTTGATTTCTGTGAATACGCCAAAGAATGAACAATCAAATAAATATCACTGTGAAGCTGCTGCAAAACAATAGAAAATCTATAGATAGTGCTATAATATGGAGATGTAATTAATGCGGTCAGTGGCGCTAGCTTTTACACAACAAATGTATGAAAGTACACCAATCACCCACATATACAGTATATAACCTACACACTTTCGTCAAATATAATACGTGTTAGCAATGCTATACTGTTTAAGAATATAAAGCACTCGTGCAAAAAAAAATGTTTTTAACACACAATTTAACAACATAAAACTGTGGTGCTCATTAACGAAATTAAAGAGTAATGTCCAGTGAAAATAGTCCAACATTAAATCAATTTTCCTTAAAGAAATTATCCCAATTTGGCTGCAAAAGTGAAAATACACTCTAAAATGTACCGACTCCTTGTTAACACTTTTTATACTTATAATAATGTTTTATTAAAGTGGTACTGTGTATTTTCTGTTTTTTCTGCAGAAGTATGTTTTTTCCAGTTTCACCAGTAACAGCTTGACTATAAAATAGGATTACTGTAGATAAAATACACAACATTTAATTTTTTTGGAACAATACAGTTTACAGATTAAATAAAGGTTTTCTTTTGAAATATTGTATAGATTAATGCAACATAAAAAAAAAAAATGAGCAAAACGAACAGGAACCAAAAATTGTGAAAAAAATAGAAAACAAAGGTTAACATAAACAAAACATAGAGAATCCTAATATAGCCTAATATAGCCTATAGCCTCTTTTCACTTGGCTAAAACCATAGTCACATGACATTCTGGGTTTTTTCTCTTCTTCACTGCAGAGTAGGAAAGTCCACTGTTTGGGTGATGTGGACACTTCCTATTGGCTGTCCAGAGGTGAGGTCCTCACAGATGCTCCATGTATCACATGATGTTGTTACAATACGGGTACCAATCAGGGCAAACATAGTCTGCCGCACCAATTACTGGCCTCCACTCCTGGAAGAGGCACCACCAAAGGATACGTGACAATGGACTTAGACAAGTTAAAACAGGGCTTATAACATTTTCATTTTTTTTATATATGACGGAGCTGTCCTCTTAAAACAGAAACAAATTTCACCTAAAGACCTTGAGAGCTTCCTTCCATCACTGCGGCCACTGTATCTAGTGTAATCACTGCACCAATAGAAGGAATGCCAGAGCAAAGGATAAAAGATTCCAAATTTATTTAGTTCATATCATAAAAACAGCCAACATGTTTGGGGGGTCAGAAAAACTCCCCCTTCATCAGGACTTTGGTTAAAATAGGAAACTTGAGTGGGCTCAAAATTGGGTTTTGCTGTGTGAATATACTTTATGTGAGGGAAGTTCATAGTTGGATTAGTAGAGTTACTAGCCAGGTCATTTGAGAAATCAAGAGTCATGTGACATTTTTAGATTCCATTGCATTATTCAAGTCTTCTACGTATTGCGTGTTTCCTAACAAAGCTAACGTCTGGTGTTTACATGAAGCTTTGGGGGTTGGTTTCCGCTTAAGCATTTATCCTGTTCTTCATTCTGGGCATATTAGGTATTCAACTATAAAGATGGTGGCTCAAAGATGGCCCAGTTCTGTAAATCTTGGTGCCTGTGCAGTTCTTGGCTGCATTCAGAAGATCACCCTCTGCGGCACCCCTTACTGTGTGACTAGCTACAAAGTTACAATATTGCAATCTAATCACCAGGGGGGGCGGGGTTAAGGGGACTGAGGATATGCTCCCTCTTGCCTGCAGCAGACTAATCATCGGCATAGAAAAAAGCCACTGAAATTGAGCTCATGAAAACTTAAAAAAAAAAAGTTGTATATTTTGACCCATCAGGATATAATTTACGAAGACATTTAAAGCTGTGTGTTAGTCTCTGTGTGTTTTGTATGAAAATCTTACTCATCTAAGGTTAAAAAAGATTGCATAGCTTTGTGTCAGTTGGCTGCTTGGGATTGCATCTACACGTAAAAAATGTCATATGTAAATTCCTAAATAGGAGGCAGCCTTCAATTCTATAGATACATGTCTAATTGTGTCATTAAATAGTATCCTGAAGTAGAGTATTACATTTTTTATATACACAAAATGAGAACAGTATGGCACAAAACCTTTTATATCATCCAGTGGATTGCTTCTGATCATCCCTGTAGATATCCAATAACCAGCCTATGGCAAATTACTGCCACAATTATAGCACACACTTAGCACACAGTTAGCAAGTGATAATAAATAGGCAGTGAATTAAGGGCACACTTCATATGTAGCCATTTTCTTCTTTCTTCATAAAGATATATATATATATATTTTATTGGAACCCATAAATGTACCATAGGGATTAATCAACATTCAAACAACAGACACATTTGATTATCCTAGTCATGGGGATATTTTACAACCACTGTGACTTATTTCACCATTAAGGAAAATAAAATAATAATCCCCAAACATCTTACAATTGCGATAAGCACCATTTAATATTAGTCTAACAATAGTCAGTTGTGATGAATGAATGGATTTGCAAACTGTTATAATCTGTGAGATGCAAAAAATTAACATGAAAAAATGTAAGCAGATTTTTCCAAAATTTTATAAAATTCCATGATTGAATAGAGGAGGAGGCACAGATTGATAGAATAATGGATAGTGTTGAGTTGAACATGCCTGTTTGAACAGGGATAGGCAACCATCACTGTTATCCGTAAGTCATATTTTGAGATTAATATATCTCAGATATGAATTGGGTAAATAAGGGTTTTTTGACCATGAGTGAAAACTTTAACACAACAGAAATGTATTGGTAAATAGCAAGGAGGCCTAAACTAATACACAGCAATCTATCTATAATACAGGAAAAGAAAAAAATCATAGGTTTAAGGAACGAATACAGAGTATAATACTCAAAACATGAGGATACAAACAGCAAGACAGACAACACAAAGGACAAGGCATTTAGGTATGTGTGCAAGAGGTATATTCAGGGATTTCCAAACTACGGCCCTCCAGCTGTTGCAGAACTATGCGTCCCATGAGGCATTGTAAAACTCTGACATGACTAGGAATAATGGGAATTGTAGTTCCTGAACAACTGGAGGGCCATAGTTTGGAGACCCCTGGGTATATTCCATAGTTACCATGCCCACGAGAGCTCCCTTCTAGTGTGGTGTTTCAGAGACTTCTCTCTTCCAACACCTTAACTTATATAAACCTAACTCTCATAGACGTGCCTAGGGCCATACTGATTGGTGGAGCTATCTTACCCCTCTCTTCCCTCCAGGTATATCTCATCCAGCATTGGACAATTTCCAATATCTTTAGCATAACCCAGCCCCTCGATAGCACCTCCTCTCTGGGGGGAATTGATTATGCCAGGTCATCTCTTGAGCAAAGTGTTCATTCCTGAACAGACAGCTACCTTCATTGCATACCTAAAGCGAGCAACTTTGAAGTGGGGCAGAGATAACGAAGGAAATAAAACGACCTTGTGTAAATTTTTACCTCGGTCCCATAAAGTCTGCCAAAGGAACTTAATTAAGGTTTTGTTCTTTCTCACATACAAGTTTACGATGGGTAAATAGCAGAACATCTGTAGGGACACACACATGTTTAGCCCAACCTAACATTCCTGCACTCCAAAAGGAATTGGTAAATCAATGAATTTCTTATACTAAAGCCTGCAGATGGGTGTGTTTAACTTATATCAAACTATTAGTAAAAACCCAAAACACAATATCTCATAGGTATATATATATATATATATATATATATACACACACACATCTATTCATCTATTTACAGTTGCAAATGGAGATTACACATAAACTCCTCATAAGGTCACAATCACTAATGTTTGGATGATTAATCAGAACCTTAGTGAAGTAAATTGAAGAAGAATGTTAAGAAACACTAATGGGCATTTTCTCGACAAATAGGCAAGGTATTGTAAAACAAATGGTAATTTTAATTTTGCATGGCAAGAAACAGCAATTTTTATAATACTTAAAATGAAGCATTAAAAATGTAAAACTCTATAAAATAACATTCCAGGAGGGTGCCCTGACCCTGTGTAATTGGCACATCTGTACAATGCATACAACCTATTAAGACCAGATCCTTATCCTAGATGGGGGTCTGGCTAAATGTTAATGGGGAACCTCCTCAAACAAGACAGTGTGGAGATTCCCCCATAATTCTTACAAGGCCTTTAAGGTCTGTAAAAAAATTTCAGTAGCTTCCTTAGCAACTATTGACATTTATCCACATCTAATGCCCTAAACTTCCAAACAGTGAATGTTTAGTCTTAATTTATGTTCATATTGAACACTCAGCTCATCCCTAAATGTGTATGGTGTATATGTGTCAACCAGGTTGTTTTTTTTTTCAGATTTTTCACCTATACATGGTAAGGCAATCCAGGTTTTTTGGCTAATGTAGAGAAGAGATGACAAACCTTTTGTTTTCTCAGAATCTTAACCATTTCCTGACCAGCCAATGTATATATACTGCTGGGCAGGTGTTCTCCAGTACTGGGAGGATGTCACTGGATGACCTCCCGCTTGCGCACCTCGCGCGTACCTCCTATGGTGTGCAGTAGCGCAATCTGCATGCACGCAGTGCTTGGTGAGTTTGGCCACTGTGATTGGCCCAGGTGCCATGAGATCTTTGTGACCAATCACAATGATCAATGATAACAAATAAACAGCTGGCATGAATGGCTTTTATTCATTAAGGATTGCTTACTATTGTGATCTCTGTGATTGTCTACAGTGATCACATGGTACACGGCCATTTACAGTGGCCCTATACCATATGATAGCTGTATCCAATCACAACAGTAAACAATGGGTCATAAATGAAAGCCATGCATTACAATTAAAACTATTGCTTTTCCAGTGATCATTACTGTAATAAGCAATCATAATGTAAAAATTAATAATTTTTTTTTCTACATCCTCCATAATCCCTGCCACCCACTCACAGTGTCCTTAACCTCCCTGGCGGTATGATTATGTCTGGAATTACATACCAAAAGCGGTACAATTCTTTTCATGGAAATTTGGCGTTATGTATTATAGGCCTACAATTCTTAGTAATTACTGACTTAAACCTGACCAAAACAAGACTCTAGTAGACATCCCAGATGTGATAAATTTGAAACACAAACGCATGAATTATAATCGAATCAATAATATTATTTTATTATTTAATATATCATATATATAATAAAATTATATTATTGATTAGATTATAATTCATGCATTATATATTATATATAGATATGTGTGTGTGTGTGTGTGTGTATATATATATATAATATATAACGCATGAATTATAATTGAATCAATAATATAATTTTATATATATATATATATATATATATATATATATATGCATGCATATATATATATATATATATATATATATGCATATATATATATATATATATATATATATATACATATATATATGCATATATATATATATATATATATATATATATATATATATATATATATATATGCATCCATATATATATATATATATGCATATATATATATATATATAATATAATATAAAGTGTGTTTTGTGCAACGTTTTTTTTTTTTTTTGAATTTCCCTCCCTAGTTCCGCTCCCATGCAGCATTGCTGCTGCAGGGAACGGAACTAGGAAGTGATCGTACCGACGGAGGGACGGAGGAGCGGCGGGACTCTCGGCTGGCGGTCACAGCAATGAGAGATCATCGCTGGATCGCCAGGATAAGGTAAGAGAAGCTCCGCTGCGCTCTCTGCAATCCACCCCGAGCGTGACTCGGGGTTACCGCTCCTGCAATGAAAAATCAACCCCGAGTCACGCTCGGGATTACCGCTAAGGCGGTTAATCACTGCCACCCACTCATAGTGTCCTTAATCACCGCCATACCAGTCCAAGCATCCCTTATAACTGCCATAACAGTCATATTGTTTCGAATCACCACCACACCAGTTACAGTGTCCCTGATCACTGCCACACCAGTCATATTTTCCATAATCACTGCCACACCAAATACAGTGTTCTTAATCATTGCCCCACCAGTCCCAGTGTCCATAATCACCCCCACACCAGTCATATTTTCCCTAATCACCACCATCCCAGTTACATCATTCCTGAACAACAATTGGTTGATTTGTGTGATAGACAATGTGACGAACGCCCATTTGCTGGGACGTTCGCCAAGAGTTACTGGAGGAGTGTGGAGGCCAGCCTCCTGCCCACGGACTATGGGCCCTGGCTTGTAGGAGAGTGCACCTCTGTGTGGGGGTATATGCTGGGGGACAATGGGAGTAGTGTTGCTTTGGACTCAAATCCATGTCACCCCAAGATACAGACTCAGACTGGGATCAATGTTACAGGCCTGAAGCTGAGAGACTAAACAGATGCTAGTGACATAAGACTCAGCTTTGGTATACTGGGGGGATGTGTATTGACAGTTCTAATAAGGTGTGTTGAAATTGGAGATGGGCGGCCTGAGAGCCTATGTCTCCTGCTTTCATCTGTTTAGAGGTTAAGTGTGTTCACACTTCTAGGAATGTGTATTCGGCTATGTTTTGGGTTTGTGGTTTGTTGAATTAATTATGGTAATGTTGCAGTCTCATTCATCTGTGTCTGTCCAGATGGCCAGGTATGTTAATTGTTTTCTGTATCCAATACATTTGCATGATGTAATCAAGCTCCTAAAACTGGATACATATTGGAAGTTGAGATGGTAAATAAAGTGTCATTTGTTTTAACCTTCATCAAGCTGGAGGCTGATGTTTGGGGGGAATTGAGGGGCCAGGACTGCATCACCTGAGATTCTGGGGACCTAAGACAGAAATACTTGGTCCAAGTATTGGGGATCTGTTACACTGGTGGCAAGTGGTGGGATTCTTCTCTGAATAGATCCCAATCCAGGAATGCAGTGAGGAGCCCAGCAGCATCTAGGTCTAAGGAGGAACTCAGGAGATGGAGCGAGCTAGCCCCCGGATGTTTATCCTGGGAGAACAACCCTTGACGCAGTGGGAAAGGCACCTTGAGTGCCTGGTCCAGAGAGAAATTATGCTGGACGACTCGTACCGGGCACTATGGTGGTACGCAGTCCAACGAGACCCTTGGTTGGCAGAAGGCATTCAACAGAGGGGGGGCTATGATGGCCCAGGCCTGTTGTGGAAGGCCATGGAGGAGGATGATGATTTTGGCAGTCCTGAGATGTCGCGGTTCTGGGCTATTTATTATTACCGGAGAAGGATGCTGCCAGCCCAGTTGTTGTTGGAGCTGAGACTAGACCTCGTCTACCTTGTTATGATCGAGTGGGGGTTGGAACAGGACTACCAACACCTCCTAGACTTGGTCCAGCAGCAGTCCACAGCCCTGGGGGTGAAGATGGTCGTGCCCACTGCCCAGGACCAGCCAGCGATACTGATAAAGGCGATTGTAGGTCCCTTGTCCCAGCAGCAGCCAACAAGACTGGGGGTGGAGATGGTCGTACCCACTACCCAGGACCAGCCAGCGTTACCGGGAGAGGCGATTGTAGGACCCTCTTCCCACCAGCAGCCAACAGCACTGGGGATGGAGATGGTCATTCCCACTACCCAGCACCAGCCAGCGTTACCGGGAGAGGCGATTGCAGGTCCCTCGTCCCAGCAGCAGCCAACAGCACTGAGGGTGGAGATGGTCGTGCCCACTACCCAGGACCAGCCAGCATTCCTGGGAGAGGCGATTGTAGGTCCCTCGTCCCAGCAGCAGCCAACAGCACTTGGAGTGGAGATGGTCGTGCCCACTACCCAGCACCAGCCAGCGTTACCAGGAGAGGCGATTGTAGGTCCCTCATCCCAGCAGCAGCCGACAGAACTGGGAGTGGAGATGGTCGTGCCCACTACCCAGCACCAGCCAGCATTACCGGGAGAGGCGATTTGTAGGTCCCTCCTCCCAGCAGCAGCCAACAGCACTGGGGGTGGAGATGGTCGTATCCACTACCCAGAACCAGCCCGCAGTACCAGGAGAGGCGATTGTAGGTCCCTTGCCCCAGCAGCTGAGTGTCTACCCAGCGGAAGAGCTGGCAGCTGGGCAGAACCCCACTGGTATCTGCCCACCAGTCCATGCAGCTTTTGGCAAGGAAGGGGTAGATGGGGCCGTGGCCTCAACCCCTGGATTACAGAGATGCTGGGCAATCGGCCCAGATCCCCAACCCCCTAGTATGGGAGCCCATGCCACCCTGATTTTGCCCCTCCAGCAACCATGGAATGCCTCTGGAGTGGATTATAGCTGGTGCCCTGCCCAGAAAGACCCCGGATATTTCAATTGGGACGTAGGGCAGGACGCCCTCTGGAGCATGGCATAGCCTGGCAAAAGACACCAGACTAACACAGAACCAAACCAGTTGGAGGTCTGGGGTCTGGTTCGTCTCCCCAGGAGGAGGGAGACATGTGACGAACGCCCATTTGCTGGGACGTTCGCCATGAGTTACTGGAGGAGTGTGGAGGCCAGCCTCCTGCCCACGGACTATGGGCCCTGGCTTTTAGGGGAGTGCACCTCTGTGTGGGGGTATATGCTGGGGGACAATGGGAGTAGTGTTGCTTAGGACTCAAGCCATGTCACCCCAAGATACAGACTCAGACTGGGATCAATGTTACAGGCCTAAAGCTGAGAGACTAAACAAATGCTAATGACATAAGACTCAGCTTTGGTATACTGGGGGGATGTGTATTGACAGTTCTAATAAGGTGTGTTGAAATTGGAGACGGGCGGTCTGAGAGCCTATGTCTCCTGCTTTCATCAGTTTAGAGGTTAAGTGTGTTCACACTTCTAGGAATGTGTATTCGGCTATGTTTTGGGTTTGTTGACTTAATTATGGTAATGTTGCAGTCTCATTCACCTGTGTCTGTCCAGATGGCCAGGTATGTTAATTATGTTCTGTATCCAATACATTTGCATGATGTAATCAAGCTCCTAAAACTATATATATATTGGAAGTTGAGTTGGTAAATAAAGTGTCATTTGTTTTAACCTTCATCAAGCTGGAGGCTGATGTTTGGGGGGAATTGAGGGGCCAGGACTGCATCACTTGAGATTCTGGGGACCTAAGACAGAAATACTTGGTCCAAGTATTGGGGATCTGTTACAGACAAGATACAATGTCTGGTGAATAATCAGTCCAGGCACTGAAAAAGTATCACACATAAGGTATCACTCAGAAGAAGTAGCAGAATGTGTTTTGTGTTGTAATTATAAGCATGTCTATGCTGTATATGAGATTTACCTTATTAAACTGACAACTTTGTGTTAAAAAGATAATTTTTATTTTCATTCTGCATTTTTCAAAAACTTGTGACAAAAAAAAAAAAAAATAATGAAGTCTTCAATAACATGTCTGTTGTCAGTACTAGGATAACTTTAAGACCCAGCAAACCTCATCTGACATAGCCTTTGCCTGGGAATCAATGGTGATTGGCCAGCTTACCTTTTAATCACCTGTATCAGCACACCACCAGTGCTCATGATAGGGTTGTTACCTTGTGTGCTCTTGCTTGACCCAGCTAATATCTGCTATAGTTATATCGTGTATGACCCGGCTAGGCTTGACTCTGCTTTTGGGGTCAGCGCTACCTACAGCGCTTGCTAGTAATTAATGTGCTATGTGCAATTGGTGGAGCTAAATAACTGTGTAGATAATTTATATCACAACTAAAATCAATAAATACATATAAATGTGCAAATGAGCAAATATAGTACAATAGAATTGTTAATTAATAACTCTAAAAAAACAATGACCATATAGAAATCAATAAATTACATGAATTTTCATAATTAAATAGAAATGCCAGTGTATTATATTACGTGATATAATAAATAAAATATTAATTCAAGTCCATCAGTAAGTGAATGAATAAAATGACTGTAGTTATCGAAGTCCAAATAATTTTCTTTAGTGCAAAAAAAATCTTCCAATCTCTTATCAAAAGTGCAGGTGCTCAGTGGTAGACTTTTGTCCAATACAGCTTAGTGACTTATAGGTGGCATAGGTTCCTTTTCCCAGTGAAATTATAAAGATCGGTGACTTGCCAGATGTAATGGGTCTTATGTACCATACGGTACTAAGACCAATCACGCTTGTAGGCCCTGAGGGCCAAGGTAGGTTCCCTCATGCCGCTTCTGAAATGGGGTATTTTGTGGATTCCTCCTCACCTTTCCTCACACCAGCATGGGAGCATGGGCCAGGGTATGAAAAGAAAGATGCTCCAATAGTGTAGTATGTATTAAAATATTTATTTCCCATCTGTGGGTGATTAAAAGCAAGAGATATACAGTATTCGTGACTATACAGAGCTACATGCAGAGTGGTGAATGGAGAGATCCGGCTTGCGTTCCATCTGCGAGCTTCCGTCATGCTGTGCATTCCAAGACTGACGCGTTTCGTCACTTCCTGTGACGTTATCAAAGGTAGGAAGGCACATGTTGCAGTGATCGTATTTATGCGTTAGACGCCGCACCTCACTCCGCCTTACAATTAACATTCCCTGAAGGAGTACGAAGGTGTCCCCACGCCATATTATAATGCCCCGTGAGTCTCAGGATCGTTCTCCTATTTCCAGCACAAAATTTGCATAGTATTCGCTGGATAAAATTACGCTAGCAGAAATTCCGCAAACAATAAGTTTAAAAACATATTACAGATACATAAGATCATCCTCTTCATAGTCTGTCTTATTTAATAGATACATACAGCTAAAATTGATGGTATCATTTTTAAAATATTTAAGTTACTGTAATGTTATGCATTGATAAAATCATTGGGTAGTAATTAAAGGCATAGATTATAAACATATTGGTTATATCCCTAAAAACATATGTATATTTATATATATAGATGTGGCTAAAATTGTTATTATGGAGGTGGCTAAAATTATTATTTCCCTATATAATTTAAAATAAATTGTGTATTGTGTTGGAAGGGAACACTTGGACTTTAATTACCAGGAAGATTTACCTTATCTCACAGAGTTTGAATCACCTATTGCACAAGATTGCACTCATGTATATATTTTATATAATATTTTTACCTGCATATATTTATATATTTATTTAATTATTTATTTATGTTATGGATTTTGCGTCCAAGGTCCACTGAATATCTGTGCATTTGTAGTCAACAGTTTGTTTTAGCACTGTATTTTTCACATTTATTCATTTCTGTCCATTGTGTGTTACCACTCACCATATACCATTTCCCCCACTTATATTCATTTTTTTCAAGATACTCACTGCATTTGATAGAAGCTGATTTTATTTATTTATTTATTTATTTATATATTCTTACACTCACCTAGTTTATTGATATTTACACGTAGCCCAGTCATAGTGTCACAAATTTTGAAGAAATTAGCGCAGATTCATCTTTTTTTATCTCTATCCCTAATGTAGCTGTCTACATGAAAGACATACAGCTTCCTTGTAAAGAGGATACATACCATTTACCTGCACATAGGGTCACCCGTGGTGGCTCAATTTCCATGTAGTTGCCATATGGACAGTCGCTTGTTACCTGAAATTCTTCAGCGCATAAGCTGTTTATTGGCTAGGCTATGACATTAAGAGATAGATGGTCTGTGGAGAGATGAACTACGGAGACTATGCCTCTTTAAATGCCCCCCCCTTTTTTTTGGGGGGGGGGAATGGATGCATGCTACCTGGAAATGAACAAGTGTGATGTTAAGTTATGTTATTTTAGTACTAGAGGTTAACTGAGCTGAATCTTGTGTATTTTTCTCCTCATTCACGGCTCACCTCAGGGGACATGGACATGGACTGGGACACAACCAATCAGCCTATACTCATGATGGGAAGCCTGTCTGCTACAAATTCCAATATCGCTACCTGTGGGGTGGTGCCCTTCCCGCTGCGGTGGCTGTGCCTGGGGGAGGGTGGCCTTCAGTATCTTATGGCCTGATGCACACCTAATTACTTACATAGTTAGTGCAAACGAGGTGCGGTTACACACCCCCATAAGGCTAATAAGGAGACTACTCCTGTGCTGACTTTGTTGATGGTGGGGTGTTGGCTGCTCCTTCCTCGGTGGGGATGTATTTGGGTTTGGGGGCTCCATCTCCTCCCCTGATGATGTCTGGGGAGGAGGGGAAGCCCCAGTATATGATTGTTTATAACCAGGATGCTGAATTCATCCAGACTCCCTTAACCAGTTCTTATGCTTACCCGGTCCTCTAGTGTGCAATTTAATGACTGCATTTGTCTTTCTCACAAACCCACTCAGTACCCTCTTTGTAGGTGGCTGAATCTCAGGTAACCCTGTTTTATTTCTCTTTTCCTATATAGGTGGTGTAGCAGGCCTACCCCCACTTCTGTTTTTCTTTATATTTCACCAGTTCTAGCTCCTTTTTCTTCCACTGTTCTCTCGTCTGTTTCTTCTCTCTTCCCCTCTTCTGCATTCTTCTTTAACCCCCCTCCTTTTTTTTTTTTTTACTCTCACCTCTTCCTTCCTACTTTCCACCCCAACCTGCTTCTCCCTTCCCCTTGGGAAAACGTACTTAACTGCTCATTCATTCTTGATGCTGGCAAAAAAAGGTGTCGCTACCTTCGCCAAACTCCCGTGGTATTGTTTCTTGTTATAACCCTGGTCTTGTCTATTTCAGATTCCTCACATTTGACAATGGCTATGAGTTCCGCCTTTTCCTCTACTCACCCTCTCTCCGTGAAATGTCTCTCCATGAATGCCAAGGGTCTCAATGTGCCGGAGAAATGCTCCCGACTTCTGTCCGCATTGGCTAAGTACAAAGCACACATTATTTTTATACAAGAAACACACTTTCGCTCGGATGCTATTTCAAAGCTCACTAACACAAAATTCCCTACGGTAATTCATTCCACGAACCCACACTCCAAAACTAAAGGGGTATCTGTCTCTCTCTCTCTCTCCAAACATTTCCTTTTTAAAGTCTTCGATTCACTGATTGACCCAGAGGGGAGACATGTTTTTCTAAAAGGGTCATACGCATCCCGACAGAATACATACAACATATAACAACTGCCCCAAGGAGCACCAAGTCTCCTTCTTCAGGAAGGTATGTGACTTGCTGCTCGAGTTCCGAGAGGGCATGTTGATCATGGGGGGGGGGACTTTAATGTTCCCTTATCCCCTCTGGTTGATACATCATTGGGCACCGCTACTCTATCATATCGGGCCTTGTGGAAGATTAGATTGAAATTGCAAGAGCTCTCGCTCCACGACACTTGGCGCAAACTGCTAGTGGGAGAGACTATAGCTACTTCTCTGCACCTCTTTAGAAATACTCGAGGATCGATTACTTTTTCTTGACCCAACCTTATTTATCCGTGCTTACCCAGGCCACAATAGAACCCATATGTTCCTTTCTGACCATCATCCGATTACCATTACACTTATGCTTACTAAAACGAAAACCACCACCAAAATTTGGAGACTCAACCCCTCTCTTTTAAAAGATATGAAATCTATGACGTGCATCTCAACTTGCTTAACTAATCATTTTAGAGAAAATAATACTCTGGATAATAATGCCGTGACTTTGTGGGAAGCACATAAATGTGTTGTGAGAGGAGAACTCCTCTCTATGTTGGCTGCAGCCAAAAAGGACCAACAAGCTTTGATCCAGTTGCTGATTTACCGCCTTAGCTCCCTGGAAAAAACACATAAAAAACACAGGCACAAACTACTCTAAGGGACCTCAAGCACACGCGCTCCCTTCTTTTAGAGGAATTAGGCAAACGGAACCGTTGCCGCTACACCCTTAAACAGAAAATATTTTACGAACAGTTCAATAAGAGTGGAAGACTGCTGGCTAGGGCCATTTATGAATCTCAAACAAACACCAACATTCACCACCTTCAAGATACCCTAGGCAACGCATTCACCAAAAATGAAGATACTGTATAGCCAAATTATTCAAGCATTACTACTGGAAGCTTTACAATCTAGATGCCCCTGACCCAACTTCACACACTCTGACTACACGCACCTGACTAATAGAAGACTTTCTTTCCACTTATAGTTTCACTGCTATTTTGACTCAGCAGGCCACATGATTTGATCAACCATTCACACTAGCTGAATTGGAGACAGCTTTGAAGCAAATGAAACCAGGTAAAAGCCCAGTCCCCGACGGATTAACTGTCCAATACTACAAATGCTTCCCAGATATCTTGCTTCCTCAGCTACTCCATGCCCTTAACCTTAACTCATTACAGGGCACCCAGACTCATTACAGGATGCCTCGTCACCTTGAGGCACATATTACAGTCATCCCTAAGGAAAGAAAGGATCCCACACTTACCTCCAACTACAGACTGATATCACTATTGAACGTGGACATTAAGCTCTATGCCAAGATGTTAGCCAACAGAATATTGCCACTCCTCCCTTCCCTGATCTCGCTGTACCAGGTGGGTTTCATGCCTGTCAGAGGGGCCAGGGACAATATGATTAGGGCCTAAAATATACACCACTGGCTTTCATCCTCTACTCAGCAGGGCTTTTTCCTGTTACTTGATGCTGAGAAGAAGGCATTCGACAGTGTGGCCTGGGATTACATGGCAGCAGTCTTGCGATCAGTGGGACTGGGTCCTCGTATGTTCGCCAGTATTTTGGCCCTATACTCCACTCCTTCTGCTAGAGTAAGGGCAACGGTCACTTGTTGGATGCCTTTCCTATTAGGAATGGAACAAGGCAGGGTTTCCCGCTTTCCCCTTTAGTATTTTTACTGACATTGGAACCCTTTTTAACAAACTTAGATCTAACACTAATATTAAAGGCATCACAGTGAGGGATAAAGAACATAAATTGGCAGCTTTCGCTGACGATCTGCTCCTGTTCCTGTCTGAACCCAGAACCTATTTACCTAACCTTCTCAGTGACCTGGAATCCTTTCGAGGAATTTTGAATCTTAAAAATCACAAGCATTGTTTCCCTTTCCCCCTCCCTCCTTGCCCATTGTCAGGAGCACTTCCCCTTTACCCTGAGGAAGGAGGCAATAACTTATCTGGGAATACAGATCCCTGCTAAATTATCAGAACTATATGATAGGAATGTTCGAGTACTTCTGGAGAAGATTAGGGGAGACTTTAAATCCTGGAGTAGTCTTACTGTGTCCTGGTTTGGACGTTCCGCCTTAGTTAAAATCAAAGTCCTGTAATTGTTTCAAGCCATTTCACCCTTGATTCCTCCCTCCTTCTTTTCCAGTTTCATAAAGATCTCCTCCTGCCTTCTCTGGAGGAATTAGTCCCCACGCATAAAATATGCACGCTTTACCCTGGTGAAACTCAAGGGGGGAATTGGACTCCCGGACCTACACAGATACTATATGGCCTGCTTGCTTACGAGGATTGTTGACTGGTGCGTCCACTCCCGTGAGAAGGCATGGATCTTGCTAGAAAATTTCGTATAGCGCCACCTCTCTACATCTCACTCCTTGGCTTCCGCCTGAGGGAATTCCATCGATGCTTACAGACCATCCAACCATAGACCCCACTTTAGTGTGCTTTGGTTGGGCATGCAAGGACAGCACCTTCTTGTCAAAGCGAGGCCCTTTTACCTTCGTAAGAGGAAATCCGAACTTCCCTCCTGGAATGTCTAAAACCTTTCTGGCAGTGGAATGGCCGCATAGGGAGATCCTGGCATACCAATTTTTCCTTAAAGGACAGCTCTGCACTTATGAACTATTAAAGGCCCTCTTTATCTCAGGTACCTTCGCTTTTTGGGGGTATTTACAGATACACCACTTCCTATCACACTCAACTAAGCTTACCACATGGTCCAGGCCCCTTACTCAATCTGAGAATATATGCCTTCAACAGGCCCCCCCAGAGACACCTAGTGTCCACCCTATACTCTATACTGACACGCTCCACACCCATACCAATAGATAATGTGAGGTAAGCATGGGAGAGAGATCTACAACACGCCATTACTGATGAAAAATGGGATGATATCAATAATTACATACACAAGGCTCTCTAAATGTGGCCATCCAGGAAAATGGCTACAATATTAGATTATAGAACTCCAGCACTCCAGGAGATGTTATTCAGAGGTGGGAACCTTGCTACACATTTGGTGGGGTTGTAATATGTATAAGCCATACTGGAAGATGATCCATGACACTATAGCGGAAATCAACACTTACACACTTGACTTCACACCTGAACAATACCTCTTGCACCACACCTCATTATCGAAGAAACAGTACAAAAGATCATTGACCATGCACTTAGTCAAAGCGGCCAGACTCTGCATCCTGGTATATTGGCGATCTACATGTGTCCCGACGGCAAGGGATTGGTTCAAGAGAGTTAATAAAATAGAGGAAATGGAGGAATTGATTCATATCTCACAAGATCGCCTACCGAAATTCACATCCATATTGCTGGTCTCATTTCAAAACTACCAAAGGTAACAAAATTCTATCTGGATAAAAGGAAAACTCTTTTAGAGGGGTGTCATACACTGGGATCTATGGACTGAATAACTCATCTCGCCCCTTACCTATCTATATTTCTCTCCCCCTTTTTTTTCTTCTCCTCCCTTCCTCTGTCTCTCTCTCTTCATCCCCTCTCTTCTCTATTCTATTCCTGAATCTTACTGCCCTCTATCTTTTCTGTTTTCTCTTATTTTCATGCCTAAACTAAGAAAAATTATTTGGGAAATTAGCCAATACAGGAGTTGAATAGTGCATACTCTGTTGTTATGTTCTCTAAGACCTGGAGGTTTCCTGAGGGCTGATGTTAACCTTTATATGCCCTTAATTTCTCTATCCAGTATTAGAAACTTTAGCTGAATGCAATCACTATTTTGCTACAGTTTGGGTAATTGTTTATACACATCATACGGCCACTTGACGGATTTCTCTGTAACCTTACATATGGTGCAATAATTATATATTTTATGACTTTACTTTCAATAAAAACTGTTAATGGAAAAAAAAAAAAGAATATCAGGATTGCGACAGGGAAAATCTGTAGCTGTCATAACTGGATCCCATGGTTGATATAAAGTTTTAATATTTTTTTAATTCCAACCAACATCCAGATCATATCCAAATATTCCATCAATAATAAGCCTGTAATCATCAGTGGAACACAGCTTACTCTTAGTCATTCTCTGCAAATAACTAATAGTAGCTGTCGGGTTAGGGCGGGGATCTGGACTGTGTTGTATAATGTAATTTACCTCCTTACTGTCCATAGGCTTTATTACAATGTCATTACCCATCACAATGTATGGGAATGAACCTTTTGGAGCAGTAGCATGCAAAGAAGGACCTGTAATATCTGTATGCTCTGCACGCACTCCATTACGAAACAAAACCCTCCTCTCAGCTCTACGAGACCTGTCTGACTGAATTACAGAACCTTTTTTAACAGTGGCATCACGCTTGCATGTGCCTGCTGCTTTAATAGGCAACTCATCAGTATCACTTATTGACACATCAGAGTTGTGTCCATCAGCAGTGTTTATGCAATCGGTAATGTGGTCCTGACTTGCGATGAGGGCAGGTTGTTTAGCACGCTGAGGAGTAAAACGTTTAGAAAGTCTATCAAAATCTTTCTAAAAATCATATCTAAGTTGCTCAAAAGTGTCAGGTAATTTTTGTGAGCTAGGTATATCCATAGCGTCCAGAGCAAGAATTGGGTCGGTAGCAACCCTTGACTGTGGCAAAAGATGAGGGGAGGGGAGTAACATCCTCCACCATAAGGTCATTTGTGTCCAGTAGAAGTTCAGAATCAACCTGAGAAGAATCAGGGGATGGAACTTGTGCTAGACTCACAGACTGTGTTCTAAGGGGCACAAAACACACAGGTGGAACACCTTGTGCCCCACCAGGGGTAGCTATTCCTGAGTGTTGCTGCCGTGCCCTATATGTTCTCATGATGTCATCCAAATAATCTAACTTAGACAGACTAAGATACACTGGAGTGTAGGGGGGTTGGTTGTTTTAAATCCAACATGGGCATGGGATCCAATGAAACAGGAGGAGCAGTCCGTAAAGGCACATACCCTGGACCCTAGGTTAACCAATTCTCTCCTCCTTCTCTCATGTTCTCCATGTCCCAATTCGGATCAGGGCCAAAGAAAGGAAATGCTTTTGTGTCCCCTAAACATAAACCCCTTATCATATTCATGTGAAACTCATCATTAGAGCCATCATGGGGAAACGGTTGGAAGATCACATACTTTCACTCCAACCCGCCACCATGTCCACCCATGGATCAATATAAGAATAATACTACAGGGACATCCATGCTTCAAACTCCTTGCATGTTTTTTTTCCTGGGGATGGCACTGTCCATGGTGATTTAGAGAGTAACACAGTCTTAAGCAATCTATTCAGAAACAAATGCTTGTTTGTTAATTCTTAATACTGTACGCGGAAGCTTAGGGGATACAGAGGATGGCCTAATCCCCTTACCGTGAGACTTGTTCATCCTTAAAGCAAAAATAGCAGATTATGCGGACCTATGTATTGTTGTGTGCAGAGCTATGCGTAGAGTGGCCCAAAGGAGACATTGAAATAGAGCCTACGAAACCGATTGACCACACTCGCGCTTCGTTCTGCTTAAAGCCGAACACACAGACAATACGCAATGCTGACTCCTTTGGCTCCCCACTTGCGTTTCCCTAAAACGGTGATGCGTCTTGAGAGCCTCCAGAGACTTATTAATACAACTACATAGCAAGTCTATTTGCATTCATCATTCATCAAATTAAGAACTTATTACTGTAAAATAGCAAAGCAAATCATGTACATGAAATTGTTTTCTCTGAGCACACTGAAGAGAGTTCCTAAACTACACTGACACTACGTTTTAAGTTTCCCTATGTTCTCTCTATCAAACTTGTACTTACGAGCCTTGACACGTTACCAGTAGTACTTCTTGTGTGCACACATATCCTGAATGCTCCCTCAGCATTTGAGGCGCCTGTCCCAGTAGGGGAGCAACCCAGGTGCGAGTTAACAAATTTAGCCACCTTGGGTGACCACGCCCCACCCCACCCCAAAATACTCCAGCAACAATCTCCTGATTATTAAATAACTTCTAATATTTCTGTAATCATCTATGTCTACTATTTTACCTTGTTTAAATAATATTTTACCTCTTACCTCTTACCTCAATTTTACCTCTTACCTCTTACCTCAATTCAGCATTCCCACATCACGGGGAGTGTCCGAATCATCACTGTTATCACTTTCCGTACCTGATGACGAATTTTCCCACGAATTGCTATCGCTCAGTTCTTCAAGTAACTCAGTCTCACTATCGCTGTTTTCCAGTTCGTCTAAAAGCGCTTTTGCGCAAAAAGAATGCTTTTTGGACGCCATGGTCATTCTCTATTTTCCAGGCACAAAGAACTGGAAAAGCACAGGCCAGGCACTGCAAAAGTCACCAGTCACAATCCTGCGGTGAAATGGCATGATACATTGTAATCCATTAGGATCACAGCTTTGTATCATGTCATTTAGTTTATTTACATTTTTTTTAATTGCCGCTGGTTCCACCCCATGAGTTGCAATGATCGCAGGGAAGGAAACCGGAATACAGGTGCCGGCATTGGCCGAGCACACAGCGGGGGAAGACAGCGGGGGAGGACGGCGGGGGATCACAGGTGAAGGTGAGTTTTAAAATGTAAAACAACAGATTTCCATGCAAAACAATGTACCGCTTTTAGCACAGAAATCTGGACATAATCAGACCGCCAGGGAGGTTAAGGACACAAGACGCAAGCTCCTCCTTAACCAGCCACCATTTTGGGAAAAGCAGCCATCTTAAGGGACTCTGGTAATGACCATTGTGAGCCAGCAGCCATTTTGGAAGGGTAAATATATTTTATTGATTTTGTTGATTATTTGTATGCTAAATAATCAATGATCAGGATATTTTGATTATGATTCCCCAGATGTAACAACCATCATATATTTTTCTTTAACTTTGTTTTTGTTTTTCTAAATTTTACCTTCTTTGTTTGGCGCTATATTAGCGAACCAGTTTTATGTAGTTTAACTCTCACTCCAACTGCAGAGGAGTAACTGTTGGCTACGCAAATCTCAGATGTTTTAGTCTGAAAATGAATTTCTATTTTATATATTTTTTTAAAAAACTGGGAGAAAATAAACCTTTCATTTAATTTATATTGCTGAGCAAAGCCCATTAACCAGTGTTGCAAATCATTTTGTATTTTATGTAAGATTTTGTTTTTATGTCACCCATCTAACTATTTATTGTGAATACATGTCTTGTGAATAAATATATATATTTCCTATTTAGTCAGTATTCATATCAATTGGTGTATGCTGTTAAAAATAAATTGATTGACGAAAAGAACTCGTTTTAATTATCATTCAGGAAATCATTCTCAAACGTATAACGCACAACATGTTTGAGAGGTGAAAATCATTTACATTTTTGACAGCAAGGTCCAATTCTTACTTTCGTCACAAGTACCTCTATAGGGTTACAGTGTGAAGGCACCACCGACACCCCAAAGACCAATTTTTCTGCTCCTGTTTGACAGGTGCAAATCATTTCAATTTTTGAAAGCAAGGCCGATTATTGCTTTCATCAAAAGTACCTCTAAAGGATTACAGTCTGAAGGCACCACCGACACCAAAAGACCAATTTTTCGGCACCTGTTACTTCTAACCAAGTCTGAGACAGAGATTCCAAAATGTATCCAAAACATCTTTAATCTTGTTTTGAGTGCAAAAACAATTGTGGCCTCATCATACAGACTGGCTTCCCAAGTCATTGTTTATTAAATAAAGATAGCTTGAATGGAAAATGTCTTTTTTATGGCTTTATAAGTGTGATTATTGCTGCAGCAGGTTTCATACACGGTACAGATGTGCAACATTACAGGCAGACTAAGGGCCCCCCCCCCCAACACTATATTTAACCAGTTCTGGACCGGGAAGGATTTGCCCCCTTAATGACCAGGCCATTTTTACAATTCGGCATTGCGTTATTTTAACGGACAATTGTGCGGTCATGCGACACTGTACCCAAATAAAATTGATGTCCTTTTTTCCCCACAAATAGAAATTTTTTTGTGGTATGTGATCACCTGTGTGATTTTTATTTTTTGCGCTATAAACAAAAAAAGAGCAACAATTCTGGAAAAAAAAAAAACAATATTTTTCACATTCTGCTATATAAAATCCCCCCCCCCCCCAAAAAAAAAAATGTAAAAATCTAAATTTTTCATCCTTTCAGGCCAATTTATATTCTACTACATATTTTTGGTAAAAAAAATTGCAATAAGCGTATTTTGAATGGTCTGCTCAAAAGTTATCACGTCTACAACCTAGGGGAAAGATTTATGTCATTTTTATCTATTTATTTATTACTAGTAATGGCGGTGATCTGCTATTTTTAGCGGGACTGTGACATTGCGGCGGACAGATCATACCCCTAACTGACTTTTTTTACACTTTTGGAGGGGGGGGGGGGCAGTGACATTACTACAGTAATTAGTGCTAAAAATATGCACTGTTCCTGTAATAATGACACTGGCAGGGAAGTGGTTAACCCAGGGGTGATCAAAGGGTTAATTGTGAGCCTAGGGGAGTGTTTTATAACTGTGGGGGGAGGGATTTGTGAAATAATCATAGAGACCTGTGATCCTATATACCACGAGTGCCGGTCCCATGAATCGGCATCCCCGCTGCCTAGTGAGGGTGGGAGCGTGCCGTCAGCAGCGAGCGCTCGCCCCCCAAGAACCACTCTGGCCAACCGACATACTCGTAAGTCGATTCGCAGGCGAGCCAGCATGCCGCAGTATACACGTGGTGGGCGGTCGGCAAGTGGTTAAAGGAATTTTTAATTTTTAGTGTTATTTCTAATTTTTTCCAGTTTCACTTTAGGCATCAGTACATCACTGTCTATTTAAAAATTATGTTTTTTACAAACTTTTTTTTCATTGATACATGTCTCTCAGGGCAGAACCCAGACCCTCATAACCATTGTATGTCCAATTACTTGCATATAAGACTTCAAAATGGGCACTTTTGATTTTTCCAGTTCGGTTTCTTAGACTTCAATGGGGGTTGTTATTTGGGACTGAACATTTGCAATGTTCAAACATTCTGCTGCAAACCAAACAGGGGGTCTCTAGTAAGCACCCCTGTCAGCTTTAACCACATCCATACCGGCGTATAGTAATATGACGCCGGCAGGATGGCTTTATCGTTCCGGGCGCCCGTCATATGACGTCCGCCTGTTCTAGCTGCTACTGCGTGCCCCCGGGGGCGCGCGGCGCAGCGATCAGGGATGAGGCTCGTCCCTCGGACATAGCCCACCCTGATCAAGGTAAACAGCCAATAGAAATTGGCTGTTTACCATGTGATCGGCTGTGTCAATCACAGCCGATCACATGAGCGGCTCCAGCTCGAGCCCCTCGTTCTCTCTGCAATGCGTGCCCCCGGGGGCGCGCAGAGCAGCAATCAGGGACGAGGCTCGTCCCTCGGACAGAACCAATCCCCGATTTAGGTAAAGAGCCAATGAAATTGGCTTTTTACCACGTGACCGGCTGTGTCCAATCACAGCCGGTCACAAATGTCAACAGAGAACACGGTAACTAGCTGTCACCGTGTTCTCCTCCTCACACACTGATCCTGTGTGAGGAGGAGATTGTGGTAACAGCTAGTTACCAATTACAGTGCACCCCAAACATACTGATTGCCCACCCCAATAAAGAGTACCTGTCACTAGCCCATCAAAGTACCTGTTACTAGCCCATCAAAGTACCTGTCACTAGCCCATCAAAGTGCCTGAGTACCTGTCACCAGCCCATCAGGTACTCTGATGACAGGTACTCGGGTACTCCGATGGGCTGGTGACAGGTATTCGGGTACTCTGATGATGGGTACTCGGGTACTCTGATGACAGGTACTCAGGTACTCAGATGACAGGTACTCAGGTACTCTGATGACAGGTATTCAGGTACTCTGATGACAGGTACTCGGGTATTCTGATGACAGGTACTCAGGTACTCTGATGACAGGTATTCGGGTACTCTGATGACAGGTACCCGGGTACTCTGGTGACAGGTACTCGGGTACTCTGATGACGGTTACTCTGGTGATGGGTACTTGGGTACTCTGATGACGGGTGCTCGGGTACTCTGATGACAGGTACTCGGGTACTTTGAGTACCTGTCACCGGAGTACCCGTCATCAGAGTACCCGAGTACCCATCATCGGAGTACCTTCCACCTGCTCATCAGAGTACCTGACGCCTGAAGTACCCGAGTACTTGCCGCCTGCTCATCAGTACCTATCACTACTTATCAGTACTCATCAGTACCCATCAGTACATATCACCTATCAGTATCAGTACTGATCATCAGTACCCATCAGTACAGTATCTGTGTCACCTATCAGTATCAGTATTACTCATCAGTACCCATCAGTACCTATCACCTGCCTGTCACCTGCCCATCACAGTACCCGAGTACCTGTCACCTGCCTATCAGAGTACCCAAGTACCTGCCACCTGCTCATCAGTACCAGAGTACCTGTCACCTGCCCAGCAAAGTATCCGAGTACCTGTCACCCTTCATACAGCCACCATGTCCAAGTCCAAAAAGGTTTATATACTTCCTCCGTTTAAACCTAAATACCGGTGTTATGGCAGCAGATAGCTGCCATAACCCTGGAATTTTTTTTAAACAGTGGACGGTTGGCTTTCCAATAAGGACCCTAACCCTTCCAAGATGGCGGGAGAGGTGCCCCCCCTCCCGCCGCGTTTCGGTACTTTTCCCCACTTACCGGACCCGCCGGCAGCGAGGAAAACTATCCGGTCCCGGATCCTCACAGACAGGATGTCGAGTGAGGGCAGGCTTGCCCTCACTCGACTCTATGGTCTTGGAGGACCAGAGCTACGGCAAACGTCGTTGCCTAGCAACCGGTTTAAAGGTCCCTTTTTTTTTTTCATTTTATATAATTATTATTTTTTTTTCTATCTTTTAGTGTACTTGTGAGATCTGAAGATTTTTTGACCCCAGATCTCACAAAAAAGAGGTCCTGTCGTGCCTATTTCTATTACAAGGAATGATTAATTGGGATGATCGAACTTTTGAAAAGTTTCGGTTCGACCAGAACACCCGAACTTCACGAAAGTTCGGCCCGGATTTCAGAACCCCATTGAAATCAATGGGACCCGAACTTCTGTAATCAAAAAACACAATTTTTAAGCCCTAAAACCCAATAAATGCCCCTAAAAAGTGCCTAGGGTTCTGGGTCATGCCCCATTAACTATTAATCACACAAAAAAAAGTTCTTAAAAATTGTCATTTTTGATAAAAAAGCCATTTATTGAAAAATTAAAAAAAAAAAAAAAAAAAAAAAGAGATTTTTTGATTTTTACTTTGGATTTAGTATCTGGGGGGTCTAAAAGGTGTGCATGTGAAGTTTCAGCTCTGTAGCATGTCCAGAACCATGAAAAAAAAAAAGATAATTTTTCATTAGAACAGGGATGTGGGTCGGGACCCTCCTTTAACTTTAACACCTATATGATCTTTTTTTCTTCACAGGTACACCTTTTAGACCCCCCAGACACAAAATCACACAAAAAAAGTTCTTAAAAATTGTAATTTTTGATAAAAAAGCCAATTATTGAAAAATTAAAAAAAAAAAAAAAGAGATTTTTTGATTTTTACTTTGGATTTAGTATCTGGGGGGTCTAAAAGGTGTACCTGTGAAGTTTCAGCTCTGTAGCATGTCCAGAACCATAAAAAAAAAGATTGTTTGTATTAGAAAACTTTAAGCACAGGAATATGGCTTCTCTGCTGTAACACCTTGCCGGTTTAATAGCAGGCATTTTTTTGGGTTCTTTGCAGTCAGGAAAAACATCTGAACTTGTGTATAGTGGTACTGTGCACAAGTTCTGATGTTTTGCCTGCCTCCAAAACCCCCCAAAAAATGCCAGCAAAAACACACCTGGGCATTTTTTTTTTGACGCTAGCGTTTTTTTTGGCATTTTTTGGGGTTCTTTTGAGGCAGGCAAAACATCTGAACTTGTGTATAGTGGTACTGTGCACAAGTTCTGATGTTTTGCCTGCCTCCAAAACCCCCCAAAAAATGCCAGCAAAAACACACCTGGGCATCTTTTTTTTTTGACGCTAGCGTTTTTTTGGCATTTTTTGGGGTTCTTTTGAGGCAGGCAAAACATCTGAACATGTGTATAGGGGGTATATATAGGCATATATGTCTGAATATATACCCCTAGACATATATAGGTGTGATAGTAGCAGAAATATATTACTGTAAATGATTTCATTAGCGCAAGCATTTATTTCTGCTACTATCACACCTATATATGTCTAGGGGTATATATTCAGACATATATGTCTATATATTCCCCCTATACACATATTCAGATGTCATGTCTGACATCAAACATGTCCTCAAAAAAGCACTGGCAGTGGCAGCCCCTGCAGCATAAAAAATGCTTGCTGGTGAGAAGCCACATGCCTGTCCCGAAGCAACACAGAGAAATGATCATTTCTCTATAGCGGTCACCCTGCTATGGAAGGGTTTTGTCACCCTGCCATAGCAGTCACTGTCAGTTAACCCTACACTACACTACGGTCCCCTGACACTTAACACTTTCCCTACAGAAACTAAATTTTTGAAGCTAACTTAAGTGTAAAGGAGCACTCTAACTACACTAGATATCCCTTTCCTCACACTAAAAATAGCTAAATGACACTTTTAAAGTAAAATTAACAGAACTGCTTCCACTCTCTTCCATGTCCAGTATAACAATGCTGGGAATATGGCGGGGGCGATCTTATATACTGGGGGGCGTATTCACTAATGATTGGTCTAGGGACCCCCTAGTCACTCCAATCACATTCCTAGCATTCTCCTGCCCCCTCAATTGGCTTTTGCTAATGGTTCTGGTCCAATCACGGGCTTTTAAAGCCCATTTCCTGAAGCATTGCATTTTGGGCGGTTCTGGTTGCCGAATTCCGAACTTTTTGGGCAAAAAGTTCTAAATTCGGCCGAACCTCGAACACCCAATGTTCGGGCCGAACCGATGGTGGACCCGAACCGTTCGATCATCCCTAATGATTACATTCCTTGTAATAGAAATAAAAATGATCATTTTTTTTTCTTTTTTTCAAACGGTGTAAAAATAAAAAATATATAAATAGTAAAAAAATAAAAAAAATAAAGCGTCCTGTCCCTGTGAGCTTGCGCGCAGAAGCGAACGCATATGGAAACCCCGCCCACATATGTAAACGGTGTTCAAACCACACAAGTGAGGTATTACCGCGATCGTTAGAGCAAGAGGAATAATTTGAGCCCTAGACCTCCTCTGTAACTCTAAGATGGCAACCTGTAGAAATTTTTAAAGTGTTGCCTATGGGGATTTTTAAGTACCAAAGTTTGTCGCCATTCCGTGAGCGTGCGCAATTTTGAAGCATGACATGTTGGGTATCTATTTACTCGGCATAACATTATCTTTCACATTATGGAAAAAAATTGGGCTAACTTAACTGGCTTCTTATTTTTTAATTTAAAAAAGTGAATTATTTCCAACAAAAATTGCGTTTGGAAGACCGTTGCGCAAATACAGTGTAAAAGAAATATTGTAATAATCTCCATTTTATTCTCTAGGGTCTCTGCTAAAAAAAATATATAATGTTTGGGGGTTCTAAGTAGTTTTCTAGCAAAAGCAACTGATTTTAGCTTGTAAACACCAAATGTCAAAAATAGGCCTAGGCAAATGGCTAGGATGCATGATGGGGCTCCTTGGATGTTGGGACCCTCTATATGGCTAGGCTGTGAAAAAGTCTCACACATGTGGTATTGCCATACTCAGGAGGAGTGGCAGAATGTATTTTGGGGTGTCATTTTTGCTGTGTACATGCTATGTGTTAGGAATATCCTATAAATTGACAACTTTGTGTAAAAAAAAAAGTTTTCATTTTTTTTCCCACATATTCCAAAACCTTGTGGAAAAAAATGACATGTTAAAACTACCCATAATGCCTCATAGAATATACATTGGAGTGTTTGCTTTCCAAAATTGGGTCATTTTGTGGACTTTTCTATTGTATTGGTGGTCTAGGGCCTTCAAAAGTGTGATAGGTAGTAAGAAAGTTTTATGTTTATTTATGCTCCAAGAACGCCTGAAGGTGCTACTTGGATGTGGAGTCTCTTTTTGTGGCAGGCTGTGTAAAAGTCTCACACGTGTAGTATTGCCATACTCAGAAGGACTAGCAGAATGTATTTTGGCGTGTCTTTTTTGCTGTGTACATGCTATGTGTTAGAAATGGCTTATAAATTGACAACTTTGTGGGATAAAAAGAAAAAAAAATGTTTTCTTAATTTTCCCAAGAATTGTGGGAAAAAAATTAAACTTCAAAAAACTCACCTTGCCTCTGACTAAATACCTTGGACTCTCTACTTTACAAAAAGGGATAATTTGGGGGGTATTTGTACTGTCCTGACATTTCAGGGCCTCAAGAAAGGAGATAGGCCGTCAGTACATCTGGTGTGATCAATTTTCAGCTATTGGTACCATACCTTCTAGACTCTATAACTTTCACACAGACTAAATAATATACACCAATTTGGGTTCATTTTGCCAGAGATATGTAGCAGTATAAATTTTGGCCCAAATGTTTGAAGAAAAATTAATTTTTTGCAAAATTTTGTAATAGAAACTAAAAAAAAGTGTTTCTTTTTTCAAAATGTTTGCTCTTTTTTTGCTTATATCACGAAAAAAAAAACCCAGTTGTGATCAAATACCACCAAAAGAAAGCTCTATTTGTGTGAAAAAAAATTATAAAAATGTTGTTTGGTTACAATGAATGACTGAGCAATTGTCATTCAAAGTGTGAGAGTGCTAAAAGCTGAAAATTGGTCTGGGCAGGAAGGGGGTCTAACTGCTCTGTATGAAAGTGGTTAAAGGGATTGATTCAACTCTCTAACTTACAATTTTGCTGGACAGCTTGGCCTGTTTTTCAAGGAACCTTTTTACACCATCCCCCCTCTTATAGATTAAGTTGCTCTGCTGCTTCTTAGAGTTTTTTTTTGCCCTGACCCCTGTTGCCTGCCCAGTCATTGCAGTACATAGCAAAATCCAGACCATTGGGTCATGCTAATAAAGTGTATGCAAAAAGTAATTTGTCCATGGTGTTTGAGCTAGTGGACTATTTTTGCAAATACCTTCTTAAATGCTTCTTTCACATCATTATTTCTCAAGCTATATATCAAAGGATTTAACGCTGGAGTAATAACACCATAAATCATAGAAATATATTTCAGATCTGAATTAGAACGTTTCATTTGTCCAATATACATGCTTATAGTTGTCCCATAATACATAGACACAACGGTCAGGTGAGAGGCACAAGTTGAAAATGCTTTGGACCTTCCATCAGTAGACCGAATCTTTAATATTGATGAAATTATACGAATATAAGAGACCACAATGAACATAAGTGGTAGTACAAGGGTAAACACACTCTCAACGAAAAGAGCTACTTTTAAATAAGTGATGTTTCCACAGGCTAGCTCTAGAACCGCCAGTATCTCGCAAACAAAATGGTCCAGTTTATTTTTCACACAGAATATCAAAGGTTTTGAAATGTTTGGAACTGAGAAGAGGAAATCTCCAGGCCACATAATTAGTATTATGGTTGTACAGATTTTCCGGTTCATAATTTGGTTATAGCGCAAGGGGAAAGATATAGCTACAAAACGATCGTACGCCATCACTGCAAGTAACAACGACTCAGTGCTCCCCAAAAGCACACCGACGTTCATTTGCACCATGCAGGCTGGGACAGAGATTGTCCTTCTAATAGAAAATATATCTATGAGTACCTTTGGAATAGAGCTGGATGAAAGGGACAAATCTATGATTGATAGATTGCAGAGGAAAAAGTACATAGGTCTGTGAAGTTTAGGACTGACAAGAACAGTCGCGATAAGAAAAATATTTCCAAAAAGTGTTAAAAGATAAATCAGTAATAATGCAACAAAAAATATTATACACATTTGCATGTTCTGAGGAAATCCAACTAAAATAAATTCTTTCAGGAAAGTTTGGTTCTGGAGTTCCATGTTCAAAATGAGAAATTTTGAAATATTATGTGCGGAGAAAGCTATTCCGATATCCTGCAATATACATTATATAATTAAAATAATTTTATAACACTTGCCCGTGACTAGGACTTTTGATGTAACTAGGCGTTAAAAGAGGATATATAGTAAAAATAATTGTTTTCATTTTTTTTTTAAATTTAAAATAACATGTATTTTATACTTGATGCAGAACTACTCAAATCCTCCCTGCAGCCCCCCTCAAGTCTAATTAAAAAAAAAAAAAACGAAAAAGGAAACTAATGCAGTCAACACTAAGAATTGATACAATGCAATATTATACATTTTTGTTTTTTGGGTTTAATATGGCTTTAATATTATCTTGTTGCCTAGGTTATGTGTAAATGTGTATACACCTTAATCATTGTAGTAGTATCTACATATACACATCTAGATCTGAAAGGTCCTACGCAAAAGAGGTAGTTCCAACTGCAATAAACATTTATTGATAGGGTTACATAATATATAAAATTAGTACACCAGACAGTATTTACAACGCAATGTACAGTATAAGTCTCCTAGCTTATATGATATTACACATTACCCCCAACAACCATATTTACAATACAATGAACAAGTATGGAGTTAGTTTACCTTTCCACTTCAGGTCGGGGCATGGTGACTGCCATGAGTCCCCACACAAAAAAGAGGATCAAAGTTTGGTGAAATAGCATTATATTCCCCCTCTCCTTTCTGTACTATGGCTAATATAATTCTCCCTAATTGGTCACTGTACCTAGCAAATGTAATTGGGTTCAGCTTGATTGATTGAGTCAAAGAAGGTTGCTATTTACTACCCATGTGAGATGTGATCAGGGAAAAGAAAAGGCCAACCTCTGAAGTGGAACAAATTACAGTAACACCAAAACAACACTCAATACTTTAAATATATTTCCTTATAAATGAAATATATTTCTAATTACAATATTATTTACAGCTTTTAAGGGAGATTTCACATAAACTCATTATGTAACAATCTGTATTAATGCACTTACTACAACACAACTGTCTGTGATTTGCAGTAACAGTGACATTTTCAGGACAAACTTTTTGGGTCTACACCAGTGGTCTCCAAACTGCTGCCCACAGGTCAGGTGTAGCCTTTTGCTAGGCTTTATTTAGTCCCTGGTACACTATTCTTCAAAAATAATAAAATATGCCACGCAATATAAAGTGCTTAGTGAATATATATATCAATAAATATGTGTATATGATCAAATCATGATTAAATAAACAGATAATATGTAAATAAATAATAAAGTGCCTTATATATAAATAGTAATTCATCAAATATAATATGCAAATAATATGCAAATAATATGCAAATATCTTCAATAGTGTCTTTTTTTAAAAACTGATAAGTGTGAATAAATTTTACACATAAAAGCAATAATCAAAAAAGATAAATAGTGAATTATAGACATGCTTCCATAGAAAACTTCTATAGTGACTGACCTCCAATCAAAAAAAAAACCTGTGTGCCTGGGTTCTCACCTCCTTTCCTGTGACCAAGCCACTAAGCTAAGTCTCACTGCGCAATTTACCCTCTCAGGGTCGCCTTTCGTGAAGTTGATGGTAAACCAGCTTTTCAGGGGGATAATTCTCCATAATAGATGTCCATCATTTTACCAAGGGGAGTCACATGAAAGAAATAGGAGGGCCACAATAGTGCTTATATCCTTCACACAGCGTTTCTTTATTAAAAAGATGGTAATGTACTCACATGAATTGGGTGCTCATGTGCACCAAACATACAGCATTTTGCATAGATAGGATGTAATGGCAATCAGGTAGGAATAGAAACAGTCTTGTGTGCTGCTCCTTGCTTCGTAGCAGTGATACCGTCCGGGCCCGAAAGTTATTGGCCCAAAAAAGTGTATGGGGACCTAAGTACTTCCCTAGTGGACATGAATCAATGCAAACATTTTTTGTGGTTGTTGGGGTCTACAGGGAGGGAGGCTTATCAGGATCTGAATCTTTAACAAGGGAGCCACCAAATCCCGCCACCCCTATGTGAATGGACATCGGGTACATCGTACCCCTACACATTCACCAAAAAAGTGTACAAAAAAATAAAGACAAAAGCCAGTTTTGAAAAAGTCCTTTATTAAAAAATCAAAGAATAGTGTCCCCCGATGATTAGTCACCCACGTCAGTAATTTATTCACTGCACCTGAGCAGTGCATTGTGTGGCGGCTTGTGACGTCAGATCCCTATAAAAGAGCTGTCAAAATAAAAACAGCTCAGAGCGCGGAAAGCGTCCATAGAAGCAGGAGCTTCTTTTTTTTTTCTATTTTTCAGGCGGGGGGCACTATTTTTTTTTTTTATAATAACGGACTTTTCCAAAACTGGCTTTTGTCTTTATTTTCTTTGAACACTTTTTTGGTAAATGGGTAGGGGTACGATGTACCCTATATCCATTCACATAGGGGGGTGGGATCTGGGGCCCCCTTGTCAAAGGGGGCTTCCAGATTCCGATAAGCCTCCCCTTCGCAGACCCCCACAACCACAACCCAAGGTTTTTGGGAAGAGACCCCTGTCCCCATCAACATTTGGGCAAGGTGCTTTGAGGTGGGGGGGAGAGCTCCTCCTGCCCCAAAGCACTCACCCCCCATGGTGAGGGCATGTGCCCTGGTACTGTTCAGGAGGGGGGGGCGCTCGCTCGCCCCACCCCCATCCTGGCCAGCCAGGCTATGTGCTTGGATAAGGGTCTGGTATGGATGTTAGTGGGAACCCCACGCCATTTTTTTTTTATAACTTTGTGGTATACACTGCACTATCTGATCTCAACGAACTGTAAAAAGCAAGAATCTCTCTCCCGGCCAGCAATGTATTATTAACTATAGAATTCCATTTATAAATCACCCGCTGACCAAGGGATTCAAACCCACACCAGCTACCAGCTACGCCACCGCCACAAGCACGCTTAGGTATAATGCGTTTTCCCTGCCTAACTAACTAACTCCTATCTCACCCTACACACAGTGGATGAGATAAAAGTTAGGGAGAGTGTGTTCCGCTTAAGCAGGCTTCATGGTGGTGTAGGTGGTAGAATACCATGCTTGCAATGAGAGGGCTGTGGGTTTGATTCCCAGGCCAGCAGGTGATTTATTGGAATTCATAGGTCCATGATAATGCGGGAACTCAAACCGCGAAGAAGCCCATTTATTTGTTATTCAACGAACGAGCGAACAGCCAATGTTCGAGGCGAACTCAAAGCTCATCCCTAGTCCTCACAGGTGCTGAAGACTCCATGTAATGCATGATGATGTTACAAAGAGGACACCAGATGGGGCAGGCATAGTCTGCAGCACTTGTAGACAACAAAAAGTCCCTAGTGCTAAACTTCATGGCAAGACACACCATGTAATGTGCCAAACCAATCCAGTGCAGCCATCAGAATAAGTACAAACAAGCAACCAGGAGAGACAGTGCTATCATGACAGTTACCATATAATGGAAAGGCCAGTGGAGATGGTAAAAGGTTCATTGTAACAACCAGTCAGTGTAGAACTGAGTAAAAGGTAGATTAAAATGTTGATACATTATCAGGCTGGCCAATCCGATGGAGATCGGTGGATGGCTCCTGAATCCACTGGATGGGACAAGGAGAGTCACTGGTGGAACGTAATGCTACTTGGGAGAGCCGCCGACAAATGGGAGCCAGGCCGGACCCCTCGGCGCTCCAGCATGACATCACAACGACTCTTAACCACAAGGTGGAAGTGTCCTGCCCGGAAACAGGAAACCGTTGGAACCAGCCTGGAACTCATGAAGGGAGCATTGCCATGATGATGCGTTCTGCGCGCATTTGCTTTGTCAAGTCCTAAGTCATAATTTGCAGCACCAGTCACCGGCCTTCACTCCCAGAAGAGGCACTGCAAAACTATGCATGACAGTGCACTCAGGTAAAAGTAAAAAATGGCTTTTTTTCACTTTTACCACTGTGCCTGGTGTAATCACTTCACCAATGGAAGGAGTACCAGACCAAATCATACAAGAGAAAATCCATGTAGGGAAGCCAATTGCTGGATTAGGACATTTACCGGCCAGCAGCATTAGTGTGAGCAATGGAGATCATCTGATTAACCACTTCCTGTCTGCACTATAGCTGAAAGACGGCTATAGCACGGACCTAATTGCCAGGAGAGCGTCCATGTACGTCC
Organism: Pelophylax lessonae; assembly: GCF_965119305.1. Lineage (NCBI taxonomy): Eukaryota > Metazoa > Chordata > Amphibia > Anura > Ranidae > Pelophylax > Pelophylax lessonae. Next base: position 72,872,066 of record NC_138770.1, read on the forward strand.
TCCCGTGCATGAGCTGCCTGCATACTCCCTAAGGAGCGTGCATGGCTTGCTCCCTGTGGAGCGTGCGTGGCTCGCTCTGTGATCATCGAGCCTGTGAGACTCAGCTGATCACAGATCTGAGTAAGGGGCCAATCCCGGCTCCTTACCACATGATCAGCTGTCAGCCATTGACAGCTGATCACGTGATGTAAACACCAGCTGGAGATCAGCTTTTTTTCTCCTCACGCTTTCAGCATGAGGATAGAAAAAAAGCTGATCGCCGGCTGCTGTTAAAGGGACATCGGTTACGAAGAGGAGAGGATAATTTGTGACCTAGCATCACCTACCAGTGCAGGTCAGTGCCCACCAGTGCCACTTATCAGTTCCCACCAGTGCCACCTTTCAATGCCCACCTACCAGTGCCCACCAGTTCCACCTATCAGTGCCCCATCATCAATGCTGAATCAGTGTCACCTACCAGTGCCTATCATTGCCCATCAGTGCCACCTATCAGTGGCCATCAGTGCCACCTATCAGTGCCACCTATTAGTGCCCTTCGGTACCACCTACCAGTGCCCTTCAGTGCCGCTCTATCAGTGCCACCTATTAGTGCCCTTCAGTACCACCTACCAAGTGCCACCCATCAGTGCCCATTGATGCCACCCATCAGTGCCACCCATTAGTGCCCCCTATCAGTGCCCAATAGTGCCATCTTATCAGTGCCCATCAGTGTCACCTATCATTGCCCAACAGTGCCACCTTATCAGTGGCCATCAGTGACACCTATCAGTGCCCATCAGTGCAGCCTATCAATGCCCAGCAGTGCAGCCTATCAGTGAGTATCAGGGCCCATCTTTGCTGCCTCATCAACGTGCAGCAATGAAGGAGAAAAAGTATTTGTTTGCAAAATTTTATAACAAACTATAAAAACAGTTTTTTTTGGTTTGTTTGTTTTTTTTATTTTCGCTCTGTTTTTGTTTGTTCGGCAAAAAAAAAAAAAAAAAAAAAACCAGCAGTGATTAAATACAACCAAAAAAAGCTCTGTTTGTTTGAAAAAAAATGATAAAAATTTAATTTGGGTACAGTGTTGTATTGCGCAATTGTCATTAAAAGTGTGACAGCGCTGAAAGCTGAGAATTGGCCTGGGCAGGAAGGGGGTTTAAGTGCCCTGCAGGCAAGTGATTAATTGAGAGTCATGTGACAGTTTCAGATTCCAACTTTATTCAAGTCTCCATTGTCTGTGTCATTTCTAACAAAACTAACTTTAGTTGTTCTCATGAAGCTTAAAAGTTTTGTTTTTTCATGAAAGCAGTATTAAACCCAAAAGCAAACATTTATTATATTGCAGCTTACCAATTCCTAGATGTGGTGGCTGCATTACATTTCTTTTTTAGGCTTTCATTCTTCTAATTTCACCAGGTGATCTAGCCAGTAGGTCTGTTGTTTTTCAAAAGAACAAGCTGTCCAGCAGATGTATCAGCAAGAGTGTTGAGACAAACTATTTACCACTGACAGAGGTGCTTATAATGATCCACTTTTATTTATTCATCTACAACCTTTATCCCAAAAGGAAAAAAAAATATTTGCTGTAACTGATTATAAATTGTTAGCTGGAGTTTGGCTTAATTTTATTAGTGTATTTAAATCTGCTTTCCTCCCCCCAGCCTGACAATGCTGCTGTCCAAAGTTGCCCCCCTGTGCTCCTTCATCCAGAGTAGAGCCCCTGTTATACGTGTGTTACTGGCCAGATCACCAAGAAAAAAAAAATGCAACCACCACATCTACTGCTTGGCAAGCTGCAATATATTACATTTTTTGTTTGGGGGGGTTTAGTACCAATTTAAGCATTTATGTCGTTCTTCATTGGAGTCAGATAATTCAGCTATTGAGGTGCTGGCTCAGAAATGACACAATAGTTTAAATCTTGGTACCTGTGCAATTCTTGGCTGCATTCACAAATGTCTGACACAGATCAGCCTCTCCTGCAGTCTCTTGCTTTGTGACTGGCTACAAATTTATAGTGTTGCAGTCTGATCACTGAAGAAGAGGAGACTAGGGAAATGTTTCCTCCTGCCTGCAGCAGACTGATCATCACCCTAGAAAAAGTCAATGGACTGGAGCTCATGATAAGGTTTATCCACTTCCTGCAAACAAACATACCTGTACATCGGCCTGCAGAAGTGGTTGTACCGGGATGATGCCTGCAGCTGCAGGCATCAACCTGGTAGCATTTTTTAGAGTCGGCTTTGATCAGGTCTCCGATGTAGTAACCTGGAAGCAACGTCACAACATCACTTCAGAGTTTACTCGGCTGCTAATGGCGCCAATTTAAAAAAAGTGACAGTATTCAAAAATGTTAATTTCAGCATTTTAAATACTTTGAAGTGCAGTGGAGGGGTTTGGGGTCTTTTAGACCCCCGATCCCTCCATAAAGAGTACCTGTCTCTACCTATTACTGTCCCAAGGGATGTTTACATTCCTTCTGACAGCAATAAAAGTATTACGATTTTTTATTTATTTTTTTAAACCGTGCTAAAAAACGAAAAATGAAATAAAATAACTAGGAAACAAAAATGTTAAAGCGCTCCCGTCGCCATGAGCTTGCGCACAAAAGAAAATGCATATGTAAGTCACATCTGCAAATGAAAACAGTGTTCCAACCACACATGCAAGGTATCGCCGCGATTGCCAGAGCGAGAGAAATAATTCTAAAAAAAGACCTTCTCTGTAACTCTAAACTGGTAACAAGTTTAAAACAGTCGCCTATGGAAAATTTTAAGTACTGTAGTTTGTTGCCATTCCATGAGTGTGCGAAATTTTAAACCGTAACATGTTAGGTATCTATTTACTTGGCGTCACACTATCTTTCACAAAAATATTTTCACAAAAATAATTGGAGTAACTTTTCTTTTTTTTTTTTAAATGTAGTAAAATGTATTTTTCCCCAAAACATTGCACTTGAAAGACCGCTGCGCAAATATTTCAATAAAAGTGATCAGATTTTTTTTTTTTTTTAAACAGTGCTAAAAATAAAAAATGTAATAAAATAAATAGGAAAAAAAACAAAAAAAATGTAAAGCTCCCCCGTTGCCATGAGCTCGCGCACAAAAGAAAATGCATACATAAGTCGCGCCCGCAAATGAAATTGGTGTTCCAACCACACATGCGAGGTATCGCCACGATCGCCAGAGCGAGATAAATAATTCTAGAAAAAGACCTTCCCTGTAACTCTAAACTGGTAACCATTGAACATTTTTAAAAGCATCGCCTATGGAGAATTTTAAGTACAGTAGTTTGTCACCATTCCACGAGTGTGCACAGTTTTAAACCATAACATGTTAGGAATCGGCTTGACATCATCTTTCACAATATAAAAATAAAAAATCAGGATAACTTTACTGTTTATTTATTTATTTTTTTTAATGTAGTAAAAAAAAAAAAAATTTCCCCAAAAAATTGCGTTTGAAAGACCACTGCGCAAACACCGCATGACAAAAAATATTGCAACAACCGCCCTTTTATTCTCCAGAGTCTTTGCTAATAAAAATTTAGATAACGTTTGGGGGTTGTAAGTAATTTTCTAGCAAAAAATACTGATTTTAACTTGTTAACAACTTGTGTCAGAAATAGGCTTTGTCCTTAAGATTAAAAAAATGGTTAAAAAAAGTTGCTTTATATTGTGATATGTCAGGTTTTCATTTATGTAGACATGCAAAGCTCCTGATAGATTTCTGTGTGTTTTGGGTGGAAATATTACTCATCTAAGCTTAAATCGGATTGCAACCCTGCTTAGGATTACAGATACATATAATAAATGTCACATGTACATGCCTGAATAATAGACAGCCTGATATTCTATATTTACTTGTCAAATCTTGTCATTAAATGTCATGTTTAAAAAAATAGCATCCTATATTAGCATATTTTACATATTTTTATTTAAACAAAATAAGCAGAATGTCACAAAAATTTTTACACCCTTCAATAAATTACCTCTTATCACCCCTGTAGATATCTAATGAGCGGCCAATATTTCAGCACACACTTCTAAATTAGCAAGTGATAAAACGTAATAAAGGAAAAGGAATTGGCAGCACTCCAGGTTAAGTCAAAATCCAGATTTATTGACTGGACATCCAAATATGACAATCGTGACAGATAGACGCGTTTCACACACTGACTGTGTGCTTAATCATTACTCATTACTGATAAAACATAGGCAATGCATTAAGGGCACACTTCATATGTAGCCGTCTTCTTCTTTCTTTATGATGATTTATATATATTTCTATTGAAAGCCATAAACATACCGTAGAGAATATTCAACACTCAAACAACAGATCTCTTTAATTATTCTAGTCATGGGGATCTTTTTCCACCGCTGTGATTTATTTCCCCATTAAGAAAATAAAATAATAATCCCCAACCACAGGACAATATTCACCTTTACATGAAACAAGACACGAACATACGAACATACAGTATCTCACAAAAGTGAGTACTGCCCTCAAATATTTTATTCTATCTTTTCATGTGACAACACTGAAGAAATGACACTTTGCTACAATGTAAAGTAGTGAGTGTACAGCTTGTATAACAGTGTCAATTTGCTGCCCCCTCAAAATAACTCAACACACAGCCATTAATGTCTAAACCACTGGCAACAAAAGTGAGTACACCCCTAAGTGACAATGACCAAATTGGACCCAAAGTGTCAATATTTTGTGTGGCCACCATTATTTTCCAGCACTGCCCAAACCCTCTTGTGCATAAAGTTCACCAGAGCTTCACAGGTTGCCACTGGAGTCCTCTTCCACTCCTCCATGATGAAATCAAGGAGCTGGTGGATGTTAGAGACCTTGTGCTCCTCCATCCTCCGTTTGAAGATGCCCCACAGATGCTCAATAGGGTTTAGGTCTGGAAACATGCTTGGCCAGTCCATCACCTTTACCCTCAGCTTCTTTAGCAAGGCAGTGGTTGTCTTGGAGGTGTGCTTGTGGTCATTAACATGTTGGAATACTGCCCTGCGGCCCAGCCTTTGAAGGGAGGGGATCATGCTCTGCTTCAGTATGTCACAGTACATGTTGGCATTCATGGTTCCCTCAATGAACTGTAGTTCCCCAGTGCCGGCAGCACTCATGCAGCCCCAGACCATGACACCCACCACCATGCTTAACTGTAGGCAGAACACACTTTTCTTTGCAGTCCTCACCTGGTTGCCGCCAAACACGCTTGATACCATCTGAACCATATACGTTTATCTTGGTCTCATCGGACCACATGACATGATTCCAGTAATCAATGTCCTTAGTCTGCTTCTCTGCAGCAAACTGTTTGCGGGCTTTCTTGTGCATCATCTTTAGAAGAGGCTTCCATCTGGGACGACAGCCATGCAGACCAATTTGATGCAATGTGCGGCATATGGTCTGAGCACTGATAGGCTGAACCCCCCCTCCTTCAACCTTTGAAGCAATGCTGGCAGCACTCATACATCTATTTCCCAAAGACAACCTCTGGATATGACTCTGAGCACATGCACTCAACTTCTTTGGTCGACCATGGCGAGGCCTGTTCTGAGTGGAACCTGTCCTGTTAAACTGCTGTATGGTCTTGGCCACCATGCTGCAGCTCAGTTTCAGAGTCTTGGCAATATTCTTATAGCCTAGGCCATCTTTATGTAGAGCAACACTTATTTTCTTCAGATCCTCAGAGAGTTCTTTGCCATGAGGTGACATATTGAACTTCGAGCGACCAGTATAAGAGAGTGAGAGTGATAACACCAAATTTAACACACCTGATCCCCATTCACACCTGACACCTTGTAACACTAACGAGTCACATGACACCGGGGAGGGAAAATGGCTGATTTTGCCCAATTTGGATATTTTAATTTAGGGATGTACTCACTTTTGTTGCCAGTGGTTTATTCATTAATGACTGTTTGTTGAGTTATTTTGAGGGGACAGCAAATTTGCACTGTTATACAAGCTGCACACTCACTACTTTACATTGTAGCAAAGTGTCATCTATTCAGTGTTGTCAAATGAAAATATATTTAAAAATGTACAAAAATGTGAGGGGTGTACTCACTTTTGTGAAATACTGTATACAGAGAAATTTACATGTAAAAACAAAAGGTTCAAAATACAGCAATCCTAGTGTCATTACAAACGCCTGAGATATGCTTTCTCCATGGTACCCGACGCGTTTCAGGTCTGTGACCTTTCCTATATGGTATAGAAAGGAAGATGCATATATTCAATTGTTTCTTTTAATGAAAAAAAGGACATTGTAATGGAAATAAACGCAGATCACATAACATAGAGTACATGTATTCATTACCACGTGGTACCTACCACTGGGGGTGTAAGGGTAGGATCTAGCTGTGTGGTATAGTACAGAGGGTTAGATGCTGTCCTGCCTGGTTAGGACAGATCAGCATGAGAGCTATTGCCCCAGAGCCTCTTGTATCCTCACAGAGGTCCCTCCAAACAATGGGGGCTGCTGGTGTTGGAACATGAACTAGTGACAAGGTGCTAGAGGAAATTGTAATGTATTATTCAATACCTAAAACATAGATGCCCTATATGTATTATTTATATCTCCACCACTAAGATATATCATTATATTAAACATCATCAAAAACGCTAAATACCTAAATCCGAGTATTAGTGGGGGAAGGAGATGAAAAAAGGCTGTTGGCTTGTATCAAAAAAAGGTGACATCATGCAAGCAGGCTCACATCACAGTCAGATATCATTTTTTCCCCCATGTATGGCATCATAAAGTAATCCAAGTCCTATAATAAGTAGGTAGAAAATCTTATAAGTGGCAGGGCCTCATGTCATAGGGAATCTCTGCAATATAGTAGTGGTGCTTATCTTCTAGCATCTACTGGTCCTTACACTTGTCATACTCCCAGGATCTGCACAGATTGTGCAGCCTTGCCTTGGAGTTTGGTATGGTGCCAAATGCTCACGCATGCACCTCATGGTGTGCGCCACCGCGCATGCGTGGAACCACAGCCAATTGGACCAACAGGCCGTAGAGCTCATGCCACCGCCCCACCTGGAACCACCCCCCACCGCACACAAGTACAAGAGGGAGCCAAAAATGGCACCATTACAAAAAAGGGGGGACACTCTGACTTGCAGAAAAAGCAGCGTGAAGGACCCCCTTGTGAGTGGGGTGGAGAAAAAAGCACACCGCTGCAGACACACCCCTCAATCTTACTCCCAGTACAAGCAGGGGCAACTGACCAATTAAACCCTTTGGACCTGGTAAAGGAAAGTGACATAGAATACCAAATCAGCATATACATAATACCCGTCAGATAAAAACCTGGATTGTACATGCTACCACCATATAGTACATCTTGCCATAATGTTAAGAGAGGTCTGTGTCCACCCATTCACTCTGTATAATAAAATCTGGCTATAGCCACAGCTGTTCAATGGGGTCAGTTCTCAGACAAAGATGTTCCCCACATCAACTGTGGTAACTTACAAAAATACTAATACTTCTAGATATAAACATATTTGTAGCCAGATATTTTATGCAAAATTTTGATTTTGTCCTGTATGGCACTCAGACCTCCTTCTTCTTTTATAAGCAATATTCATTACTTTTCACACACAACCTCCTCATGAAAAACTGTCTAAGAAAGGGCGGTAACTGACCGGGTCATTCAAGCCAGGAGGGGAGGTGGACTTTAAAGACACTATCCAGCATGTTTCTCACTGAAGGAGTGCTTTGGGCCAAAATTTATACTGCTACATTTTGTTGGTAAAAATAACCAAACTTAGTGGATATTATTTAGTCTGTTTGAAGGTTATAGAGTCTACAAGCTATAGTGCCAATCATTGAAAATTGATCACACCTAATCACACTGGATGTATCGATGGCCTATCTCATTTCTTGAGGCCCTGAAATGTCAGGACAGTCAGTACAAATACAAAATTACCCCTTTTTGGAAAGTAGACAGTCCAAGGTATTTAGTAAGAGGCATGGTGAGTTTTTTAAAGTTGTAATTTGTTCCCAAAATTGTCATAATAACAAGCTATTTCTCTCACACAATATATGCATACTTGCAATTACACCCCAAAATACATTCTGCTACTCCTCCTGAGTATTGCAATACCCCACGTGTGGGACTTTTATACAGCCTGACTTTACCCATGAACCCACTGTGGACCAGAAAATCATCAAACCAGGAGATCTGGTCCTTGTTTTCCGGAATAGTGTACTAGTCAGTTACCCATCTAATTCATATACTGGTCAATTCTAGGAAAGTAACTTCAGCTGAACTTGAGGACATTGTAAATTTGAGATTGAGTGTATTATTATTCATTTCTGAGGTGCATTCGTCAAGAGATTCTGCCGACCCATCCCAAACCATGAATATATTGTCTATATAGGGGTACCAAACTATGATATTATTAGTAAGTGGTATCAATGATCATAATCATCTGCCAGAAAAAATCGCGTAGGATGGGCACAACTATGCCCTTCACCTGGAGGAAATGGGAGCCGTCAAACAAAAAGATGTTGTCAAAATGTATTCCAAGGATGATAATACAAATGCATGTAAATCCTGATTTATTCTATGGGACTGACATAGCACATGTTCAATCGCTGAAATGCCCTTCTGGTGCCGAATAGAGCTGTATAAAGCTTCAACATCCACTGCCACCAGCAGGGCATCCCATGGTAGATACAATCCATCAAGGTTTTGTAAGAGATGTGCCGTATCCCTAATATAGGATGAGAGACAAAGGGCCTCAGCTGCTAATCGATTAATTTGCTTAGACCTTCCATGATACCCTCCCATCCTGAGATGATGGGTCTCCCAGGCAGGTTATCTTTGTCTTTGTGGATTTTTGGCAGACTGTAAAATGTAGGTGTTTTGGGATAGCTTGTGCGTACAAAACTCCCAAGTTTGTTTTGTGATAACATCGTTTAGATAAGCCCTGTCCACTAATAAGTCATAATTTCTGATTTTATTTGTCAATTATAGACCTTGAAATTGGTCTATACCATTCCTTGTTATGTAGTATCTTCATACACATAGATTTCTACTAATTGTTCATCATAATTACTATATTATCCCCTTTAACAGACAGTTTAATAATGAGTTGATGTTGGTTGATGAGATTATCGAATGCTTGTTTTTCTAGTGATGACAGATTATTGGAAGTGGGAATAATTATGAGCTTTTGAATGTCTTGAATTGTAGAAGCAAGGAAGGCTCCCAAATGTTGGTTTAAATTTGAGGAAGGAAATTTATCTGACTTAGGAGCCATAGCTCCTAATAGAATATCTACTTTAGTGGTAGTGTGTTGGTTCAACAGGGCTTCTATGTCTCACACAATATATGCATACTTGCAATTACACCCCAAAATACATTCTGCTACTCCTCCTGAGTATTGCAATACCCCACGTGTGGGACTTTTATACAGCCTGACCACATACAGAGGCACAACATGCAAGGAGCACCATCAGATGTTCTACGGGCATAAATTACACATATCAGCAATAAACACATGCCTGGCGCTCCTGGGGTGCCTATGGGGATGGAGAGTGAAAGCAAGCCTGAAGAACTCCAAAGAGAATTATTATGCTGCCAGCCAATGTGCACGGGAAAAGTTCTGTCACAGATCCCAGCCAATCCACTCCCATCTCTTCAACCTCGCTGTCCTCAACCTCTGCATCACAGGGTACAGGCTGGGACCCTGTCACTGGACGAGATCGTTGTGAAGCTGGAGGTGCAGGCTGTGGGTCCAACTGTGATGGCATTCGGATGGCTTCTGACAAAGGCAACAGATGGTTACGATGCCAGGTCTTCAGCAGGCCTTTACTTCCCTCGGGTCTGATCTGATATACTGGTAGTCCCGGTAGCTGCTTACAAATTACATGCGATCAGCTAACTTGTGTTTTCCAGGTACACCTAAGTTTCTCAGCAACACTCTGTCTCCCGGTTGCAAGTCTTGCACTCGCACCATGAGGTCAAAGCTTCTCTTGTTTCTCTGTCCTTGGGCGTCTGAGGCAGCTTGGGTCTTTTCATAAGCGGTCTTCAGACTTTTCCTCAGGCAATCCACATATCCTCTGTGAGAAGTTACTGAGGTATTATCTAGGAATGAGCTGAAGGCTAAGTCCACTGGCAAGCGAGCCTCAGTCGATAAGGAGAATAACCCGTAGCATCATTTGTGGTACTGTTGTAGGCATGCACAATGGCAGCTATATGTTTACTCCAGTGTTGATTCTGTTCTGAAGTCAGGGTCCCCAGCATATCCAGGAGAGTCTGATTAAATCTGTCTGGCTGAGGATCTCCCTGCAGATGGTACGGAGTGGTTTGCGACTTCTTGATGCCAAGCAAATCTAAGAGCCTCTTGACAAGACGACCTTCAAAGTCTCTCTCTTGATTGGAGTTGATGCGTTGAGGTAGACCATAGTGTACAAAGAACTTTTCCAGGAAGATCTTGGCTACTGTAGATGCTTATTGGACTTTAGTGGGAAAAGCCTGGGCATATCTAGTGAAGTTGTCAGTCACTACCAGAATATTCCCCTGTCCATTCAGGTCAGGCTCCAAGCACAGAAAGTCAATGCACACCAGCTCCATGGGTCCTTGGCTCTGAACATGGCCCATTGGGGCAGCTCAATGAGGCAAAGTCTTCCTTTGTATGCATCTGATGCATGAATGGCAGTAGCCCTCAACTTCAGCCCACTTACAGGGCCAATAGAACTGGTCTCTCAGCAGATTAAAAGTCCTATTGGGCCCTAGGTGGCCATGGTTGTCAGGTAGAGCAGTCAACACAGTCTCTCTATGTTTCTCAGGTAAAAATAACTGCCATCTCTCTTCAGGATCGTCAGAGGGACCCCTTCGGTAGACCACTCCGTTGCTCAGTTGCGACCGATCCCACTCTCTATGAAGCAGCCGAGCTTCGGTTGTGGTGTCAGTAAGAAGCAAGTTAGGACACTGTCTCTCCCCAGCCTTCATCACCAGTCTACAAAGAGGATATTCCATCTGATCTTTCCTCAAGTCTTTCTTGGAGAGTTTGGGCAAACCTTCATCCCCAACCTGGGTGATGTTGCAATAACCCCTGGGAACTCCGGCTGCTGAGACTCCAATTTCTTCCGCTCTAGACCCACCTCCAGCTTGGTATTCTGCAACCTGACAAAGAGCTCATACAACTTCAAGTGCCAGCTGGGTCCATACTTCGGAAGGGTCCCTTGGACCGTGGGGCCTTCTTGACAGAGCGTCTGCATCCCGGTTTCCTACTCCTGGATGGTACTTCAGGCTGAAATTAAATTCTGACAAGGCAGCCAACCACCTGTGACCAGTGGCGTCCAACTTGGCGGGAGTGAGGATGTACTGTATGTGAGAGGATTATTGTATGTCATAATCACAAAGTCTGCTCCATACAGGTAATCCCTTAGCTTATCCACCACTGCCCACTTCAAAGCCAGAAATTCGAGTTTATGTGTGGGGTAGTTCTTCTCGGGGGGTCGGGGGGGGGGGAGCCAGATTCCAACTCACATAAGCGACTGGCCGCAGGTGACCATCAGGTTCTTAATACAGCACCCGGCCTAGCCCTTCTCTACTGGCATCAACATGTAGTTCCTATGGCTTGGTTGGATCTGCATAGGCTAGGACTGGAGCTGTTGTCAAACTCCACTTCAGCTGCCTAAAAGCCTCCTCGCACTGAGCAGTTCACTGTTCCTGAATGGACTCTCGAGGCCAGTCCTGTGTCTTCTCTGTGGCCATCTGCTTCAAGGATAATGAAAGGACCTGGATTCTTCCAACTGAGCTTGACAGTGGCTGGCAAAAAAATAATTTCACCAGGCTATAATATCTTTTCACAGCGGTCCAAGTGCCATATCTTGCCTACCCCCTCAGCTGGGGCTTTTTGCTCTTGTACTAAGCGTTGGTAGGCTTGCCTCAACATAGGATGCACATTAGTAGTTGTAGCACTAGGTTCTGCAACAAGAGGTGTCAACAGCCTTCGTACAAGGTCAGTATTGGTCCCTATGGTCAGGGAATTCTTGCTGGCCCCAGGCGGGCGAGGGCAAACCATTGCCAGTGTGTCATATGTCTCGGTCTTTCCAGCCACCCGATGTGTCAAAGGTCAGCTTAATTGGTAGATAGCCGTCATAAGGGAAAATTTGAGTTCCAATGTCCCATATCTCTAAGTTCTCTAACTTCTGAAATGGCAGGTGCTTGAGGTGCCTGTCGTAGAAGTCTCTGTATAGGAGGGTCACTTGAGCTCCAGGTATCCAGAAGGGCCTTAGTATATATTCCCTCTACTTGGATGGAAATGACTCAGCAGGGAATCTGTAGTTAGGGGCTGCATTGGCCTCTATCCGCTCTCCCTTCTTGTGGAAATTCTGATCCGGCCTGAGCTTCCTTTGAGTTCTAGGGGTCTGATATGCACTGACTCTCCGATGCTGGGTAGCCTGTGTCAAAGGGAGACCCTCTGTGAGGGGTCCTCTGTGAGGGTCTGGACTTCCACTGCTGTCTCCTCGTGTTGATAGTTTTGGAGCTAACTACTGCAGATGGGCAGATGTCAAGTTCTCTTTATTTGGACACCGGGCGTTGGAATGTCCTTCTTCCCCACAGCGATGGCACTTTTTAGCTGTAGGAGAGGCAACAATTCCTCTCTCGGTTACAAGGGTGGAAACTCTCTGTTTCACTTCTGAGAGTGATTGTAGCATACTGGCATGGGCTTCCATCACTTGCCCCACTGTCTTCTGAATCCCACAGAATGTTTGCTGTAAGGTAGTTTGCTCTTGTGCCAACTGGGCTATGGCTTGTGTCAAAGTGTCAATAGGAGTGCAGGGTCCCCCTTCTGAACTGGTCTCCGGTCGAAATCCAGACTGGATGATGTAGGCCATAGCGCCGGGCTTGGAACTCTATATACATATATATATCTGTTATTAAAGGACTTGTGAGAGTGACTGTCAGACAATCCTATCTAATCTGACTGTATATAACCCGAACTACTGGTATAACTCAGCAATGTCAGTTTACCTATTTAAATGTTTCAAACATTCAATCTAGCAACTGAAGTAATGCACTTCGACACCTGCAGGGGGCCCCCTTTGGCAATGAACCACTAGAGTCACTGTCCTAGCAAGGCCTTGCTATTCTTCACCAGCAGTTGGAGCTCTGGTCACTTATGTAAGTGACATTTATAATCCACAGAAAAGGGGTATAAGTATATATTTTTTTTGTGTGTCTGCCTCTGATAGCAGCGATGCCATTTGTAACCTGTGCCAAAAGAAACTGAGTCGTGGGAAGTCCAACACCCACCTAGGTACAACTGCTTTGCGAAGGCACATGATCTCACATCGCAAATGCCTATGGGATCAACACATGAGTAAAAGCAGCACACAAACTCAAAGCCACCATCCTCCTCCTGATCAAGCATCTTCAGCCACGTCAACCACTGCTGTCCTCCTTGCCCCCTATCAACAACCCGCCCCTCCGCCTCTCACCTTCAGCAATTCCTGCTAATCTGCCCACAGTCAGGTGTCTGTCAAGGAAATGTTTGAGCGTAAGAAGCCAATGTCACAGAGTAAATGAGAGGAAATGTTTGAGCGTAAGAAGCCAATGTCACAGAGTCACCCCCTTGCCCGGCATCTGACAGTTGGCTTGTCGGAACTCTTAGCCCGCCAGCTTTTACCATACAAGCTGGTGGAGTCTGAGGCCTTCAAAAAATGTGTCGCTATTGGGACACCGCAGTGGAAGGTACCCGGCCAAAATTTTTTTTCACAAAAGGCAATCCCCAACCTGTACTCTATTGTGGAAAAGGAAGTCATGTCATGTCTGGCACACAGTGTTGGGGCAAGGGTCCATCTGACCACTGATAGCTGGTCTGCAAAGCACGGTCAGGGCAGGTATATCACTTACACTGCGCATTGGCAAGCATGGAATGCGTGGCTCTGCTGCAGAGGAGTTGGTGACACCGCCACGACTTGCAGGCAGGCCTGCTGCCACCTCCTCTACTCCTCCTACTCCATCCTCTTTGCTAACCTCCTTGGCAGAGTCCTCTTCTGCTGTTGCATCTTGCTCCACACCAACTGCACCCCCCAGCTCCCCAGGGGCTATTCCACATGCCGGATACGACAGTGTCACGCTGTCTTGGGGTTGACTTGCCTGAAAGCAGAGAGTCACACCGGACCAGCACTACTGTCCGCCCTGAACGCACAGGTGGATCAGTGGCTGACCCCGCACCAACTGGAGATCGGCCAACTGGAGAAGGCACCATCAGCGACATCATCCCATATGTTTTCTTCCTGGAGCGTGCCCTGCGAAGAGTGCTGGATCAGGCCGTAGATGAGCGTGAAGAGGAAGAGGAAGAGTTGTGGTCACCATCACCACCAGAAACAGCCTTACCATCGCTTGCTGGACCTGCGGCAACGCTGGAAGAGGAGTCTGAGGAAGAGGAGTCAGAGGAGGAATGTGGCTTTGAGGAGGAGGAACACCAACCACAGCAGGCATCCCAGGGTGCTCGTTGTCACCTATCTGGTACCCGTGGTGTTGTATGTGGCTGGGGGGAAGAACACACCTTCAATGACATCAGTGAGGACGAGGAATTGGACATGAGTAGCTCGGCATCCAACCTTGTGCAAATGGGGTCTTTCATGCTGTCATGCCTGTTGAGGGACCTTCGTATAAAAAGGCTGAAGGAGAACGACCTGTACTGGGTGGCCACGCTACTAGACCCCCGGTATAAGCAGAAAGTGTCTGATATGTTACCGAATTACCGGCAGTCGCAAAGGATGCAGCAGTTACAAAACAAGTTAAAAAGTATGCTTTACACAGCGTATAAGGGTGATGTCACAGCACACCGGGAATCCAACAGGGGAAGAGGTGAAAGTAATCCTCCTCCTACCACAACCACGCCAGCATGGACAGGACACTTTACAGACGTCTTGTTGATGGAGGACATGCAGAGCTTTTTTAGTCCTACGCATCGCCACAGCCCTTCGGGGTCCACCCTCAGAGAACGACTCGACCGACAGGTAGCAGACTACCTTAACTGCAGATATCGACACTCTGAGCAGCGATGAACCCCTTGACTACTGGGTGTGCAGGCTTGACCTGTGGCCTGAGCTATCCCAATTTGCCATTGAACTTCTGGCCTGCCCCGCTTCAAGTGTCAGAGTTTGGTCAGACTGTCACTGTGAAGCGGCGTAACCCTTACACTACCTGATTGATACAACATCATACCTGATCGTATACACACACTGGATGTTTTAAAGCACGTTATTTCAAACAATTTAGGAATGTTATGTGATTTATGCCCTTTATTGATTAAAACCCGACTCTGCGTCAACTACCTAATTTTCCATGGGAGTTTTGCCATGAATCCCCCTCCGGCATGCCACAGTCCAGGTGTTAGTCCCCTTGAAACAACTTTTCCATCACTATTGTGGCCAGAAAGAGTCCCTGTGGGTTTTAAAATTTGCCTGCCTATTGAAGTCTATGGCGGTTCGCCCAGTTCGCCGGTTCGCGAACATTTGCCGATGTTCGCTTCGCCGTTCGCGAACGGCAAATTTTAGGTTTGCGACATCACTAGTTGGCATCCTCCAGCTGAGTACGATGGAAGACAATAGGATCCGCTGGTCTGGGTGAGCTGCAGGTCAGATCCCCTTACACACAGTTCACCATGGCATCCTTTCTTTACATGTAAGGTGTGAGAGTGCAATGATCATGGAGCTGAAGTGACATTGGCCATCATATTGTAATGTTCTGGTACCTTTGGGTACCCTAATTACTCTTTTCCTAAGTGTATGCGCCCCACCATTCTCTTTTGGTAAGGTGCGCATACACCTTTAAGACTGATGCTGTCATCACTGAGCGCCGGACTGACAGCTATTTAAATCACCAGCTTTCACTCACATGTGTTCGTTCAACCTGCTTTGTGCCTTGATGCTAACCTGCCTTGAAGCTCTCATGCTTGCAAGCATACCTCGCTCTCGGAACCACGCTGCGCTGATCCCTGTATCCCGCTACCGGATCATCCGCTCTTGCCGAACCTCTCCTCTGCTACATTGCTACTAGTGATAAGTACCCCACAGGGGAAACCTCTATACCCTTCATACTAAAAGCTTACACTATCTAGCGCTGCATACTAAAGACTATTACTGCATCTGCATTATCTAAGATTGCTAGCTCTTGAGCCTACTACCATCTGCTCTTGCACTGGGTTGATCTCTCCTGTATGTTCACCTGCTACTCTATCATCTGCTACCATACATGATTGCTAACCTATCTGCATCCCATCTGCTACTATCTTACTTCCAAGAACATTTCCTTTCAAGTGTCTGTCATCTACCATCTCTACCCAACCTGTCTCTTCAGCCTATCATCACTGTGTTACTATATACATAAGTCACTCTAGGAACATCTTATTGAGTGTGTGTATTTACCTGCTGAATTGAGATCATCCACACATGATGAGTCTTGGGAGTTGGGATTGGTGTCTCAGCGTTTCTCTACATGACTACTGAAGTGGAATATTTCTGCAGCTGTAAATCCACGTTATACATAAAACGCATGAGCGTAACAGATTGAACGAACCTCAAATGGATTCAGCAGAAATAACCACTCAGGTGACACAATTAAAACAGCAAGTAACTGCGTTAATACACGCACTTGCTGAATTAAAAGAAGACAATCAGGCTCTGTCGCAGCAGGTAATTAGACTGACACAACTTACCACTGCTCAGTCCCCTGAACCCAAAATAAATCCTCCTTTGGTATTTACAGGCGATCGCAAAAAATTTCGCGAATTTAAAAACGCATGTGAGTTACTTTTCTTGCTAAAACCCCGTACCTACCTTACTGATCACATTAAGGTTTGTACTATTATTTCTTACCTAACAGGCGATCCTCGGGCCTGGGCAGACTCTCTTTTTGAGAAAAGCGATCAGCTTCTCAACTCCTATGCCTTGTTTCTAGCAGAACTTACTAGCCTATATGATGATCCCAATAGGCAGAGTACTGCCGATCTTCAATTAAGATCCTTGAAACAAGGTGGGAGACCTGTGGAAGACTTTGTCGCAGAATTCAAGAGATGGACCCTTGATTCAGAATGGAATGATGCATCTCTGAAATCCCAATTTAGGCTTGGCCTATCAGAGGCCGTTAAAGACGAGCTCGCCCGAGCGGATCTGCCAAAAACCCTGGATGCATTGATACAACTCAGTATCACCATAGATAGAAGACTACGAGAAAGAAAGGCTGAGAAAATGGGAATGCCATTATCCAGTTCTTCTCGGATTTCGGCCGTTGACCCCACTCCTATGGAGGTAGGAACCATACGCCCACCTCTATCAACTATGGAAAGAGCCAGAAGACGATCTGGTAATCTCTGCTTGTACTGTGCATCCCCGGATCACAAGATAAACGTCTGTCCCCTAGTCTACAAAAAGAAGGGTGAGTGTTCACATGTCCTCCTAGGGGGATTGGCAACTTCAATCACTAACCCTTACCTTTTTGTTTGCTTAACATTACAGTGGGACCAGAACAGGATTACTACTAAGGCCATTATTGACACAGGATCTTGTGGAAATTATATTGACATACGTTTTGCTGCTTTAAATAAAGTTCCTATTATTTCTAAACCTAAACCTGTCTCAGTGAGTCTTATTAACGGTGTTCCTTTATCCTCTGGTCCGATCACTGATCAGACACAGGCACTCCTAGTCACTACTAACGGGTCTCATATGGAGACCACTACCTTCGATCTAATACCGTCACCCCACTTTCCCATTGTTTTGGGACTTCCCTGGTTACACACACATCAACCAACCATAGATTGGAAGGAACGGACCCTGGCCTTCCTCTCTTGCTATTGCGAGGGTACGTGTAACCTCCCGTCTTTCGGGAAGATCCTGTCTGTGGTGACAGATGAGATTGCACCACTATGTTATCAGGATCTCTCTGAGGTTTTTCTTGAGAAAAATGCTCAAGCACTACCTCCCCATCGAGACTATGATTGTAGTATTGATCTACTCCCAAATAGCAAATTGCCGTTCGGTCATGTTTATCCTCTTTCGCAGGATGAACTTTCCCATCTCAAAGACTATTTGGATGAGAATTTGAAAAAAGGTTTTATTAGACCTTCCACTTCTTCCACAGCAGCAGGACTCTTTTTTTTCCGCAATAAGGACTCAAGTCTCAGGCCTATCATCGACTATAGGCAATTGAATGCTATTACAATAAAAGATCGCTATCCTCTACCGCTTATCCCTGAGCTCATTGAGCAGGTGCGTGGAGCTACCTATTTTTCAAAATTGGACCTGAAAGGAGCATACAATCTCATTCGAATCCGTGATGGACACGAGTGGAAGACTGCATTCAGAACCAGATACGGATTGTTTGAATATCTTGTAATGCCATTCGGGCTATGCAACGCCCCTGCAGCCTTTCAACAATTTATAAACGATATTTTCAGAGACTTACTAGATGTCTGTGTTGTGGTATATCTGGACGATATACTTATATATTCACGATCCATGTCTGAACACATAAGACATGTAAGACTAGTATTATCGAGATTGCTTGCACACAACCTTTATGTGAAACTGAAAAAATGCTTGTTTCATAAAGAAGAAGTACTGTTTCTAGGCTACATCATATCCAAAACAGGAATCAAGATGGACATGAGTAAGATATCCTGCATTCAGGATTGGCCTACACCAACCACACGCAAGGCGCTACAGCGATTCCTTGGATTTTCGAATTTCTACAGGAAGTTCATCAGAAACTTCTCTGCCATTGTGAGACCCCTCACACAGCTCACTAGCATTAAAAGACCATTCAAATGGTCAGATGAAGCAAATAAAGCTTTTCACCTGTTAAAGACAAGGTTTACTTCTGCTCCCATACTACGCCATCCAGACCCATCCCTCCAATACATTCTGGAAGTAGATGCGTCAAACATGGCAGTAGGAGCAATACTCTCCCAACGACCAACTCACACTTCACCACTTCATCCAGTCGCCTTCTTTTCTAAATCCTTAAGCAGTCCAGAGGTAAATTACCCTGTGGGTGAAAAGGAACTACTCGCTATAAAATTGGCTCTGGAGAATTGGCGACATCTACTCGAAGGCACCCGACTACCAATACTTATATACACGGACCATAAAAATCTTCAATATCTTCAGACTAACAAAACTCTCTCTCACCGACAGGTACGATGGTCACTATTCTTTCTAAGGTTTAACTTCCTAGTGACCTACACACCTGCAGATAAGAACAAAAAGGCGGATGCACTATCACGACTAACTGAAGAAAACTACTTCGAAATCCCTTCCGTTCCTATAATACCTCACAAACGTATTATTGGAGTTGTCCGTTCTTTGAAGGAAGAGGTTTTGCATGGTATAAGTTTGGATTCACCCCCACCACAACTAAATACTGATGCAGAAGGCTTCCTCTACTACAACGACAAACTTTACATACCACCTACCATGCGCACCAAGATCTTGGAATTATCGCATGATGTGCCTATGGCAGGACATATGGGTATGACAAAGACTCTCAATCTGATTACCAGGCAATTCTGGTGGCCTGACATGAAAACATCTATAAAAAATTTGTCTCTTCATGCAATGTCTGTGCCAGGTCCAAAATTGACACTACGAGACCATCCGGTCTACTATGCAGTCTACCAATACCCCAAACTCCATGGGAAGTTGTGTCCTTGGACTTTATAGTAGAACTACCCCCTTCCAAAGGATTTAATACCATCTTGGTGTCAGTGGACCATCTGACAAAAATGGTACATTTCATTGCTATTCGCAGACTACCTTCGTCCAAACAAACGGCAGAACTCCTGATGAAACATGTCTTTAAGTTACATGGTATCCCAAAAACTCTTCTGTCTGACCGTGGATCACAATTTATTTCCAAGTTCTGGCAAGAACTATGTCACATACTACGAATTGAGCGGAAGCTCACTTCTCCTTACCATCCGCAGACCAACGGACAGACTGAAAGAGTCAACCAATGCATCGAGCAATATTTACGTTGTTACACTTCTTACCAATAGGATGATTGGGTGGATCTTCTCCCTCTGGCAGAATTTGCCTACAACAACGCAACCCACAGTACGACCAAGCAGAGTCCGTTCTACTTGAACTATGGGTTTCATCCCTCTATTCTTCCACCACGCATCCTTCCTTCAAATAACCCAGTAGCCTCAGACTATCTTACCCAATTAAAGGACTCTCTGGGTTTGCTTAATACTACCATTGCACACGCTCATAGTCAACAAAAGAAGTACTATGATCTTCGCAGAAGACCTTCTCCTCAGTATGCTATCGGGGACCTCGTTTGGCTCTCAACAAAAAATTTAAGACTGAAAATCCCTAGCAAAAAGCTTGGACCTCTGTTCTTGGGACCTTTCCCAATCAAGAAACTTATTGGAAAAGCTGCAGTACAGCTTACATTGCCAATAGACCTCAAAATACATCCCATTTTCCATGTGTCACTACTGAAGCCCCATGTTCCTGACCAAGGAATAAGGCCTACTATCCCACCTCCTCCTCCTGTACAAGTTGAAGGTGGAGAAGAATATGAGATAAAAGAGATTCTGGATTCTCGTATCCACAGAAGAAGACTTCAATACTTAGTTCGATGGAAAAACTATGGGCCCCAAGACGACACCTGGCTAAACACCTCTGACATACATGCCCCTAGATTAATCCGCAATTTTCATGCGAAGTACCCAGACAAACCAGCTCCAGAGGCCTTCAGGAGCCGGCCTTAAGGGGGGGGGGGTACTGTAATGTTCTGGTACCTTTGGGTACCCTAATTACTCTTTTTCTAAGTGTATGCGCCCCACCATTCTCTTTTGGTAAGGTGAGCATACACCTTTAAGACTGATGCTGTCATCACTGAGCGCCGGACTGACAGCTATTTAAATCACCAGCTTTCACTCACATGTGTTCGTTCAACCTGCTTTGTGCCTTGATGCTAACCTGCCTTGAAGCTCTCATGCTTGCAAGCATACCTCGCTCTCGGAACCACGCTGCGCTGATCCCTGTATCCCGCTACCGGATCATCCACTCTTGCCGAACCTCTCCTCTGCTACATTGCTACTAGTGATAAGTACCCCACAGGGGAAACCTCTATACCCTTCATACTAAAAGCTTACACTATCTAGCGCTGCATACTAAAGACTATTACTGCATCTGCATTATCTAAGATTGCTAGCTCTTGAGCCTACTACCATCTGCTCTTGCACTGGGTTGATCTCTCCTGTATGTTCACCTGCTACTCTATCATCTGCTACCATGCATGATTGCTAACCTATCTGCATCCCATCTGCTACTATCTTACTTCCAAGAACATTTCCTTTCAAGTGTCTGTCATCTACCATCTCTACCCAACCTGTCTCTTCAGCCTATCATCACTGTGTTACTATATACATAAGTCACTCTAGGAACATCTTATTGAGTGTGTGTATTTACCTGCTGAATTGAGATCATCCACACATGATGAGTCTTGGGAGTTGGGATTGGTGTCTCAGCGTTTCTCTACATGACTACTGAAGTGGAATATTTCTGCAGCTGTAAATCCACGTTATACATAAAATGCATGAGCGTTACACATATGCACTTCCTATAATATTGGAACAGATTATACTCCATCCAAATTAACTTTATATCCACCATTTGGTTTGAGTGGAGAGTTCACATGGGAATTTCCTATTGTCTGTATTTACGGCTGATGCCCGTGGACTGAATTTGCACCACATGATTTGTCCCCAGTGACTCACATGAGATGTTAGTAGAGACTGCCTGACTTAGGAGTGAAGGTGATTATGCCAGTACTACTTACGATAGGTGGCTCCTCATCTGCATTATGCTCCAGCTGTTAGGCAGCTCATAATAGGCCTCTTTAATCCATCCTCCATAGTGGGTACATGATAGGAAGTGTTTATGCATGAGTGCACATGGACTTTGACTCGAGGACCCGGGCACCACATCCCCAGCATCCAACTTTGTCCGGGTGCTGAGAGGAGCCAGGCAAGGAGGGGTATTTCCCATGGCTCCTAAAGCCAGATGGAGACCTGCATCCAGATCTTGAAGAGGAATGCCGGTGATGTGATTTAGAACGATCGTCTTCCTTGTGTGCGGTACGATGAGGATTAGACCTAGAAGGGCTGAAAAAGAAAATAAAGAACAAAGCACACAAGACAGTGAGCAAGGGGCATGGGAACATGACCCTACCCCCCCTCTCCACACATCCCACCACCACACCCCATAGATACCTGCTATGAGATGACTGACCACAGGAGTGAGGCTTCCATCTCTGGGTGCTGACCTATAGAAAAAGTCAGAAAACCGAGTCCGAGAGAAAGGGGGAGAAGAAGAGCCCCCACAAACCCAGGAAGCCGGTCTTACCTCCAGACGTCTTCAATAGGGATGATTGAACTTTTCAAAAGTTCGGTTCGGCCAGAACATCCGAACTTCCCGAAAGTTCGGCCCGGATTTCAGAACCCCATTGAAATCATTGGGACCCAAACTTCGGTAATCAAAAAACACCGTTTTGAAGCCCTAAAACCCAATAAATGCCCCTAAAATGTGCCTAGGGTTCTGGGTCATATCCCAGGGACTATTAACCACCCCCCGTCCGCGCTACAGCCTATATACGGCTGCAGCGCGGACTCGAATTTTCGGGAGGCCGTTTTTAAACGGCCTCCCAGTGACACGCCCCCAGTGCGCTCCCGCGAGCGCGCTGCGGGGAAAATCTGTGTCGGCCGTGTCCCTTGGACACGGCCGATCACAGATCGTGGTGAATGGCCAATCACAGCGGCCATTCACCACGTGATCTGGCCGTCCAATGAGCGATGATCTCATATGTAAACATATGAGATCATCTCTCATCGCCGGCGCTCCTTCCTCACACGGAAGGAGGGGGAGCCTCACAGCGCCGGGGACACACAGCAATGTAATCAGGGCACCGATCACCAGTGCCCTGATTACTGCAAGGTAAACACACACACACACACAGTGCCCCCCCATCAGTGCCCACAGTGCCCGCCATCAGTGCCCCCCATCAATGCCCACAATCAGTGCCCATAGTGCTGCTAGTCAGTGCCCACCAGTGCCTGCTCATCTAGGCACTGATGAGCACTGACTGGCAGCACTATGGGCACTGAGTGTGGGCACTGATGGTGCTGCCCATCAGTGCCGCTCATCAGTGCCACCCGTCAGTGTCCAGTGCCATCCGCCAGTGCCCATCAGTGCTGCCTATCAGTGCCCATCAGTGCCGCCTCTCAGTGCCCAGCAGTGCCACCTGTCAGTGCCCAGCAGTGCCACCTCTCAGTGTCCAGCAGTGCCGCCTCTCAGTGCCCAGCAGTGCCGTCTCTCAGTGCCCAGCAGTGCCGCCTATCAGTGCCCAGCAGTGCCGCCTATCAGTGCTCATCAGTGCCGCCTCTCAGTGCCGCCTCTCAGTGCCGCCTATCAGTGCTCATCAGTGCGGCATATTAGTACCTCCTCATCAGTGCCCATAAGTGCCACCTCATCAGTGCCCATAAGTGCCACCTCATCAGTGCCCATCAGTGCAGCCTATCAGTGCCCATCAGTGCCGCCTCATCAGCGCACATCAGTGAAGGAGAAAAATTTATTTTCAAAATTTACTCGCAGAAAATAAGAAAAACTTTTTTTTTTTTTTCAAAATTTTTTGTCTTTATTCTTTTTTTTTGTAAAAAATAAAAAACCCAGAGATGATTAAATACCACCAAAAGAAAGCTCTATTTGTGTGAAAAAAATGATAAAAATTTCAAATGGGTACAGTGTAGCGTGACCGCGCAATTGTCATTCAAAGTGTGACAGCGCTGAAAGCTGAAAATTGGCCTGGATGGGAAGGGTGTTTAAGTGCACAGAAGGCAAGTGGTTAATCACACAAAAAAAGTTCTTAAAAATTGTAATTTTTGATAGAGAGCCAATTATTGAAAAAATAAAAAAAAATAAAATGTATTTGGATTTAGTATCTGGTGGTTCTAAAGGGTGTACCTGTGAAGTTTCAGCTCTGTAGCATGTCCAGAACCATAAAAAAAAAGATTGTTTGTATTAGGTCACTTATAGAAGAGGTTAGTGGCTTCTCGCTTTTCACACCTTGCCGGTTTAGTAGCAAGCGTTTTTTTGGGCATTTTTTGGGTTCTTTGGAGGCAGGCAAAACATCTGAACTTGTGAATAGTGGTATATATACCACTATACACAAGTTCAGATGTTTTGCCTGCCTCCAAAGAACCCAAAAAAATGCCCAAAAAAACGCCTGCTACTAAACCGGAAAGGTGTGAAAAGAGCGAAGCCATATTACAGTTCTATATTTGCACAAATACAAATGATCTTTTTTTTTCTGGGTCTGGACATGCTACAGAGCTGAAACTTCACAGGTACACCCTTTAGAACCCCCAGACAGAAAAAACACACAAAAAAAGTTCATTGTCATTTTTGATAGAGAGCCAATTATTGAAAAAATAAAAAAAATAAAAAAATTAGCTCTGTAGCATGTCCAGAACCAGAAAAGTTTGAATTAGTGCACTTATAGAACAGGGATATGGCTCCGCTCTTTTCACACCTTGCCGGTTTAGTAACAGGCGTTTTTTTGGGCATTTTTTTGGGTTCTTTGGAGGCAGGCAAAACATCTGAACTTGTGTATAGTGGTATATATACCACTATACACAAGTTCAGATGTTTTGCCTGCCTCCAAAGAACCCAAAAAAAATTCCCCAAAAAACGCTAGCGCCAAAAAAAAAAAAACGCCCAGGTGTGTTGTTGCAGGCATTTTTTTGGGGTTTTTGGAGGCAGGCAAAACATCTGAACTTGTGTATACAGGTATATATACACACATACTTATATGTATTTATACCCCTAGACATATATAGGTGTGATAGTAGCAGAAATATATGCTTGCGCTAATGAAATCATTAACACTAATATGGTTACGCTCCTATAACACCTATATATGTGTATGTGTAAAATACATATAAGTGTGTGTGTATATATACCACTATACACAAGTACTATATATAGTGGTATATATACCACTATTATGTATAGTGGTATATATACCACTATACACAAGTTCAGATGTTTTGCCTGCCTCCAAAGAACCAAAAAAAATGCCCAAAAAAACGCCTGCTACTAAACCGGCAAGGTGTGAAAAGAGCGGAGCCATATCCCTGTTCTATAAGTGCACTAATTCAAACAGACTTTTTTTTCTTCTGGTTCTGGACATGCTACAGAGCTGAAACTTCACAGGTACACTTTTTAGACCCCCCAGATACTAAATCCAAAGATTTATTTATTTTTTTTTAATTTTTTCAATAATTGGCTCTCTATCAAAAATGACAATTTTAAAGAACTTTTTTTTGTGTGATTTTGTGTCTGGGGGGTCTAGAAGTTTCAGCTCTGTAGCATGTCCAGAACCAGAAAAAAAAAGATCATTTGTATTTGTCCAAATATAAAACTGTAATATGGCTTCGCTCTTTTCACACCTTGCCGGTTTAGTAGCAGGCGTTTCTTTGGGCATTTTTTTGGGTTCTTTGGAGGCAGGCAAAACATCTGAACTTGTGTATAGTGGTATATATACCACTATACACAAGTTCAGATGTTTTGCCTGCCTCCAAAGAACCCAAAAAAATGCCCAAAAAAACGCTAGCGCCAAAAAAAAAAAAAACGCCCGGGTATGTTGTTGCAGGCATTTTTTGGGGGTTTTTGGAGGCAGGCAAAACATCTGAGCTTGTGTATACGGATATATATACACACACACTTATATGTATTTTACACTTACACATATATAGGTGTGATAGGAGCGTAACCATATTAGTGTTAATTATTTCATTAGCGCAAGCATATATTTCTGCTACTATCACACCTATATATGCCTAGGTGTATATATACATATAAGTATGTGTGTATATATACCCGTATACACAAGTTCAGATGTATTGCCTGCCTCCAAAAACCCCCAAAAAATGCCTGCAACAACACCTGGGCGTTTTTTTTTTTTTGGCGCTAGCGTTTTTTTGGGCATTTTTTTGGTGTTCTATGGAGGCAGGCAAAACATCTGAACTTGTGTATAGTGGTATATATATACACACACTTATATGTATTTTACACATACACATATATAGGTGTGATAGGAGCGTAACTATATTGGTGTTAATTATTTAATTAGCGCAAGTATAGTTTTCTGCTCCTTTCACACCTATATATGTGCAGGTGTATATATACAGACATGTGTGTGTATATATACCCCAATACACAAGTTTAGATGTCATGCCTGACTCCAAACTTGTCCTCAAAAAATCCCTATAAATGCCTGCAGCCAAAAAGAAGGCTGCCCGGCGAGAAGCCATATTTGTGCACTGAAAGTGACACAAGAGAAACTATCTTTTCTCTATAGCGGTCACCCTGACATGGAAGGGTTTGGTCACCCTGCCATAGCAGTCAGTGTCAGTTCACCCTACACTACATTACGGTCACCCTGGCACTTAACACTTTCCCTACAGAAATTAAATTTTTGCATCTAACTAAAGTGTAAAAGAGCACCCTAACTACACTAGATATCCCTTTCCTCACACTAATAAATGCTAAATGACCCTTTTAAAGTAAAATTAACAGAACTGCTTGCACTCTCTTCCATGTCCCTGTATTACAATGCTAGGAATTTGGCGGGAGCTATCTTATATACTGGGGGGCGTATTCACTAATGATTGGCCTAGGGACCCCCTAGTCACTCCAATCACATTCCTAGCATTCCCCTGCCCCCTCAATTGGCTTTTACTGATGGTTCTGGTCCAATCACAGGCTTTTAAAGCCCATTTCCTGGCCCATTGCATTTTGGTCGGTTCTGGTTGCCGAATTCCGAACTTTTTCAGCAAAAAGTTCTAAATTCGGCCGAACCTCGAACAGTCAATGTTCGGGTCGAACCGATGGTCGACCCGAACCGTTCGATCATCCCTAGTCTTCAATACAGTCTGAGGAAATATGCCAAGTAGCTGCAGGAGTGCCAAGGTGGTAATATGTCTCCTAGCCTGTGTGTAGAATACTACACAGCTTGTTGCTATTGCTGAGGGAGCTGTCACCATTTAAAATCTGTGCCTGCTGACATCAATCAGTGGCGCCGCTCGGCATCTACCACAGATGCGCGACCGCGCCATCCGCTGCCACTGCTCATGCGCAAACCAAGCCTCGATCTCGAGCAGCCGTGCATGGGCAGAGGAGAAATCCCAGCGGCTGGCAGGATGCGTAAGCGGACCATCCACTGGGACCACTAGACACCAGGGACATCTAGAGAAGGGGATATCTAGTACAATCTCAGTATTTGCAGATGATACTAAACTAAGCATGCCAATATCTTCTATGCAGGATGTGGAAAACTTACAAGCGGACCTGAACAAAATAATGGGGTGGGCAACTACATGGCAGATGCGGTTTAATGTTGAAAAATGTAAAGTAATGCACTTGGGCGTCAGAAACACGAAAGCAAGCTACTCACTAGGGGGGAACCTCTGGGTAAATCTAAGATGAAAATGTACCTGGGGGTACTAGTGGACAACAGGCTTGACAGTGGCATGCAATGCCACACCGCTGCAAGCAAAGCCAACAGAATACTGGCATGTATAAAAAAGGGGATTCACTCCAGAAAAAAAGAGATTATTCTCCCACTCTACAAGACTCTGGTCCGGCCACATCTAGAGTATGCTGTCCAGTTCTGGGCACCAGTCCTCAGGAAGGATGTGCTGGTACTGGAGAGAGTCCAGAGAAGGGCAACAAAAATAATTAGGGGAATGGAGGACATCAGCTATGAGGAAAGACTACAAGCACTGAACTTATTCTCTCTGGAGAAGAGACGCTTGAGAAGGACGCTTGTGTCATTAAAACTATATTGAAGTCAAAAACAAAAATGTATAAAATTTCAGCTCACTAATTCTTAGATGTTATGGCTGCACAAGTTTTCATTTTTCAAGCATTTTCCTTTATTTTCACCTGGTGATCACGCCAGTAAGTTTGTTCCAAGCGGGGTGTTATCTAACAGTATAGTTTTATAACAGTGTATTTGTGTCCTGAAAAAATATTGCCTCTTTTGCTGCATTAACTCTGCTACACACAGTGCCAAACTTACTGGCCAATTTTTTGTAGAACTGGTGTGATAGACCAGTGGCCCCCCAAAACCACAGATTGAAGTGGGTGTTATATACCTTCTTCCACATATACTGCGCTTCTCTAGAGACTTTTGTCACAGGGTAATGACAGGCAGAGGAAGAGGCAGGCCCTTACGCAGGGGTGGTAGGGGTAGGGCAGGAGCAGTAGGCCGGAGCCAAAGTGTGAAGTTTCAGAAGGTGCGTTCGATTACATCAAAGGACACACCAGACTTGGCTGAGTGGCTCACTCAGCCTTCCTTTTCTGCACCCTCCTCATCCTCTCTATCTGCACCCTCTTCACTCTCTGCTTTGTGCACCCCCAAAGACACCACCACCAACACCACCACCATATACCCTCCGCTTGAGTCACTGGAATTATTTTCCAATCCATCAAAAGACATTTGCGATGCACAGCCATTCTTGGCATTGGATCAGGAAGAGGAGGTAGCAACAGCCGCCACTTAGCAGTCTGACGACAGTACCCAGATCAGCCAAAGGAGGTTGGTCCCTGCTGTTGCTGCCTACTCCGATATCTCAAATGTTAGTGGTGGGGAAGGTGACGTCGATGATGACATGTCTATGGACGTCATGTGGGCGCCCACAAGAGAGGAAGAGGAGGGGAGTTCAGAGGGAGAGATGGACCAGCAGATAGGGAGGAGAAGCAGGCGGAATTTACATTGCACAGGAGGGACAAAGCAGACTGCTAATGTATCATGAGCGAGCCGTCAACCATGTACAGTCATATCTGGCGCTCCTAGGACGATGGCACATGGCTCCGCAGTGTGGGCTTTTTTTAATGTGTCCGCTGCTGACAATAGTGTTGCCATCTGCAGCCTTTGCAGTCAACGCATAAGTCGCGGTAAGCCCAACACTCACCTAGGGACAACCGCCTTTAGGAGTGATGAACCCCTGGACTACTGAGTGGGCAGGTTTGACCTCTGGCCAGAGCTTGCACAATTTGCAATGGAACTGTTAGCTTGCCCCCTGTCCAGTGTCCTGTCTGAAAGGACGTTCAGCGCAGCAGGGGGGATCGTGACCAATAAGCGCACTAGCCTAGCTCATGACAGTGTTGACTACCTCACATTTATAAAAATGAATGAGGCATGGATCTCAGAGGAATTCAACACATGTGACCAGTAGACCATGTTTGATTAAAATTCCTCATGACAGGCCACAAATATCCGCCAGACTGCCATCCACCCATAACAATTCATGGTCCTAGCCTTCGGTAAATTCAGCATCATAAAAGGCATTTTATGTCCATCGAATGCATAATTTTTTAGGCCTTTCATGGCCGACAATTATTTATCCTGTCAATGCCTAATGTACCTCCAGCCACAGAATACAACGTTCTTAGCTGTCAGGTGAACGCATGTGGGCTAATCTTTGGGGCCTAGAATGGGCGACACTAACTTATTTATCCTGTGAATGCCTAATGTACCTTCAGCCACAGAATACAACATTCTTTGCTGTCAGGTGAACGCATGTGGGCTAATTTTTGGGGCCTATAATGGCCGGGCGACTCTTACTTCTGTATCCTGTAAATGCCTAATGTACCTTCAGCCACAGAATACAACATTCTTAGC
Source organism: Pelophylax lessonae (assembly GCF_965119305.1). Lineage (NCBI taxonomy): Eukaryota > Metazoa > Chordata > Amphibia > Anura > Ranidae > Pelophylax > Pelophylax lessonae. Next base: position 72,901,806 of record NC_138770.1, read on the forward strand.
TGTCAGGTGAATGCATGTGGGCTAATCTTTGGGGCCTGGAATGGGCGACACTAACTTATTTATCCTGTGAATGCATAATGTACCTCCAGCCACAGAATACAACGTTCTTTGCTGTCAGGTAAACAAAGTGGGCTAATTTTTGGGGCCTGGAATGTCCGACACTTACTTATTTATCCTGTGAATGCCTAATGTACCTTCAGCCACAGAATACAACATTCTTTGCTGTCAGGTGAACGCATGTGGGCTAATTTTTGGGGCCTGTAATGGCCGGGCGACACTTACTTCTGTATCCTGTGAATGCCTAATGTACCTTCAGCCACAGAATACAACATTCTTTGCTGTCAGGTAAACACATGTGGGCTAATTTTTGGGGCCTGGAATGTGCGACACTTACTTATGTATTCTGTGAATGCCTAATGTACCTCCAGCCACAGAATACAACGTTCTTTGCTGTCAGGCAAACGCATGTGATCTAATTTTTGGGGCCTGCAATGGCCGGGCGACACTTACTTCTGAATCCTGTGACTGCCTAATGTACCTCCAGCCACAGAATACAACGTTCTTTGCTGTCAGGTAAACGCATGTGGGCTAATTTATGGGGGCTGTAATGAGCGACACTTACTTATTTATCCTTTGAATGCCTAATGTACCTCTAGCCACAGAATACAACAGTCTTTGCTGTCACGTAAACACATGTCGGCTAATTTGTGGGGCCTGTAATGGCCGGGCGACACTTACTTCTGTATCCTGTGAATGCATAATGTACCTTCAGCCACAGAATACAACGTTCTTTGCATGTCAGGTGAACACATGTGGGCTAATTTTTGGGGCCTGTAATGGCCGGGCAACACTTACTTATTTATCCTGTTAATGCCTAATGTACCTCCAGCCACAGAATACAACGATCTTTGCTTTCAGGTAAACGCATGTGGGCTAGTTTTTTGGGCCTGGAATGGCCGACACTTACTTATTTATCCTGTGAATGCCTAATGTACCTTCAGCCACAGAATACAACATTCTTTGCTGTCAGGTGAATGCATGTGGGCTAATTTTTGGGGCCTGTAATGGCTGGGCGACACTTACTTCTGTATCCTATGAATGCCTAATGTACCTTCAGCCACAGAATACAACATTCTTTGCTGTCAGGTAAACGCATGTGGGCTAATTTTTGGGGCCTGGAACGGGCGACACTTACTTATGTATCCTGTGAATGCCTAATGTACCTCCAGCCACAGAAGACAACGTTCTTTGCTGTCAAGTGAATGCCTGTTGGCTAATTTTTGGGGCCTGTGCTGGCTGACATTTACTTCTTTATCCTGTGAATGCCTAATTTTTCAGACTGGAATTGAAAATCTTGTGGTTTGCGAACATTTGAGAAAGTTTGTGGATAATGTTCGCAAACCGCCCCGGCCGATGTTCGTCTATCACTACTGGCATCCCTAGCATAAGGAACAAACTTTTCACAGAAAGAGAATACAATAAGACACATGGCCACTCACTAAAACTAGAGGAAAAACGGTTTAACCTTAAAATACGTAAGGGGTTCTTCACTGTCAGAGCAGTAAGGATGTGGAATTCTCTTCCAAAAGCAGTCGTATCAGCAGGAGCACATGTGTGTGTGGGTCTGAAGAGACAGGAGACGGACTGAGGACTAAGGCCAGAGAGAAGCTGCCAGCTTCATGGAGTTCATGGTCTGGGGACCAGTGAAAAGAGCAGGGGTACTGCGGTTGGAAAACTGCACGAGAGTGTGAGAGTCAGGTGGGCTGGTATTTTCAGTTTTTGTATCGACTGGAGAAGAACCCCTGCGTGGGAAAACCTATGTTACAGACTGTTTGTTTGCCTTTTGATAAAAATGGGCTGCCATGCCCTTAAAAATGTATACCTGACTCCAGTGAATCACTGGAGAAATGCATCTATCGCTGAGCTAATTGTCCCCCATGTTACAATTGGTGCTCGGATGCGGGCAGCTGATGGTGGAATCCAGGTCTGTGCTCCACAGTGAATTCAGGTCAGGAACGGTTGGCTGTGTGCAGACGTGCAGCCAGGCAAAAGGCATTGCGTGTTGCAGGTGGTGTACCTGTGAAAGTAAAGTAAAGACTTTTTTCTCTTTCCTGCTGTGAACTGTTGCATGACTACAAGTATGGAGAGTCCGCCAATGTTTGAGTCTGCGGTGGACTGGTGCAAGCGGCACCTGGCAGCACTGAACCAAGCCAAAGAAAAAAGCAAGCCAACCTTCAGTACAAGGAGAGAGCTGCTGGGTATCGATACCTTGGAAAGTGGTGTTGTTGCCCCTGGCAACGCTGCTGCAGTTAAACCAGTAGCTGTCGTGGGAAAAGTGAATGTGTCACAGCTTGAGACTGGGTTCAGCAGAGGAAAGCCTGTGATATATACCAGGAAAGAGGTTGTCCCTGGCAACAGTAATCCTGGCAGACAACAGCATGTGGAAAGGAGGAGTATGGTTGTCCCTGGCAACAGGAATCCATGTGGACAACAGCGTGTGGAAAGGAGGAGTATGGCTGTCCGTGGCAGCAACGTCCAGCCCAGCAGGAATGTCTGGGATCCAAGGAGTCTGTCTGCTGATGATCGTGACCAGTGGTATCCTGCGACAACAAGTGAGAGTCAGTCATCAAGGAGATGCCAAGGAGTTAAAATTCAGCATCCAGTACCATGCTTGGAGTGTGGTCAAGTTGGCCATGGGATGTTTACTTGCCCTAGGTTCTGGAACACCGCTGAAGAGTCTGAAAAGACTGCAGTGCTGCATTATGGCCACAAAGAGGCGGTAGCTTGTGAGGATGCAGCTGAGTGACCACGCACTCAAATGAAGCTAAAGTTACCTGCTACAGGATATTGTAATGGGCCATACACACTATAAGATTTTCTGAAGACTTTTTCCTTTAGACTTACCAAAACTATATAATATGAGGTCAAACCTAAACACTTTCAATTTGTATGCAATCAGGCAGTCCCTTGCACTACATAGAAAAGGTAAATCTGAAGGAAATCTAAGCACAAAAGTTGGATAGTGTGTATCCAGCTTTAGACTGTTGCAGTTTGTGGGACTGATCCCAAAGAAGTGGGAGTGTGTCCAGTGGGGAGATCCGCACTACATGTGAAAATGGACTTGCTGCAGTGTCATACCCAGAGCAGTGGGGAGACACAGGTTGAAGCCCAACCTGCAGCAAGGTTAAAGACTCAAAAATACCTGAGGACTCCGTATGTGCCTGGTATAATACAGCAGCGTGCTGGGAGAGATGTACTAGGGGTGACCAAAACAGTCTGTGTGCCAGGTTCCCTAGTGACAGGTGCTGCAGAGATGCCCAGGGAAACCTCCCATGAGCCCACAGGGGTGAGGTATGTGGTTTCCCAGGACAACTGTGGAGCCGCCCTAGTGGGCAAAAGTATCTCTTTGGAGAGTAAGGGTGGTGTGCTGAGTAGCACACAGGTTGCAGTTGCTCATGAACAAAGAGAGCCTGCTAAAGCTCTTAACACTGTGTGTATAAATGCTGATAACGATATTACTGTTGATAAACATACTTATGTTGGTGATTAGGGTTGAGCGGACACCTAGATGTCAGTGTTCGACGGGTTCGGCCGAACTTTAAAAAAAAGTCCGGGTCCGTGTCCCGGACTTTTACCGAACTTTTCCCGGACACCGAACCCCATTGAAGTCAATGGGGACCCGAAATTTAAGGCACTAAAATGGCTCTAAAACACCAATGGAAAGGGCTAGAGTGCTGCAAATGGCAGCAAAACGTAGTTAAGAGCATGGCAAGTGCTCTGCAAACAAATGTGGATAGGGAAATAACTTAAAACAACAAAAAAAAAAACAGAAAAATAAAACAATGTTCTTCATCTCTGAAGGACGAGGCCCATAAGGAGTAGGAGGGAGGTTGAGGTGGTGGTGGATGTGGCGGTGTCATAGGCGTGCGCACAGGGTGTGCCTGGTGTACCTGGGCACACCCTAATCACCTAGGGCACATAGCATTATCGCTCTGTTTGCCAGTGAGGAGATGGGAAAGATCTCCCTCGCACCTGCTCTGCTCTATTTCTCTTTGCCAGCAGGGAGAGTAATGTATCGGGGCCATGTACATGTAGGCAAACACATGCATGTGTATTTCAACTTTGGGGTGCACACCCTAATGCAATAGGCTGCGCACACCTATGGGCGGTGTAGGTGGAAGCGGCGGTGGAGGAGGACCAGGGCCGGATTAAGAGCATCATGGTCTTGGTGCTGAGGATTTTGAAGGGCCTTAAGGGCCGTGCCTTGGCATGCACCCAGAGGAGGAAGGGTGCAGCCATGCATGCCTAATTCAACATGGGATGCTGTCTCTGAAGCCCATAAACACATCCATGCATCGGCAACTGTCCCTCCTTGTCCGGCCTTCGCGCTGTGTGGGGAGGTTCTGAGGGTGCTGCCTGGGGAAGCGAGCATAGAAGCCAGACTTCTGTGTTTACAAGTGACAGAAGAGCGGTCACAGTGAATATGGCCAACCCGGGGCCTATATAAAAGGTAGGGGCCTGCATGGAGCTGCAGCTCCAATAGCCCCTACGTTAATCTGGCCCTGAGGAGGAGGACAAGGTAGCCAACACTGCTTCTTTTCACAAATTTTAAATGAGGGTACACCCCAAAAGAGTGAGAAAGAGCAAAAATGGAACAATGGCTGGGTAAGGTCGGTATCCATTGCTATTCTGCACAAGGTACGGAAAAGTCCCGTGGGATCCATGCCTGGTTCATTTTAATGAACGTGAGCTTGTCCACATTGTCTCTGGACAGGCGGCTGCGCTTGTCTGTTATAACACCCCCAGCCGTGCTAAATACCCATTCAGATAATACACTGGCTGCAGGGCACGCCAGCACCTCCAAGGCGTAAAGGGCAAGCTCAGGCCATGTGCCCAATTTGGAGACCCAGAAGTTGAAGGGGGCAGACCCCTCATTCACTACATGTAGGCGTGTGCACACATACTGCTCCACCATGTTGGTAAAATGCTGCCTCCTGCTAAGACGTTCCATCTGAGCTGCTGGTGCTGCTGTTTGTTGTGGCGTGCTGACAAAGCTTTTCCACATTTCGGCCATGCTAACCCTGCCTTCTGAGGTGCTGGCGGTGCCCTGGTTGAGTTGGAGACCTCCTCCTCCTCCTCCTCTGCCTTGTGCTTCCACTGTGGCCCCGCTGTCAGATGGGAATGCCAGCAGCATCGCGTCTACCAGCGTGCGCTTGTACTCGCGCATCTTGCGATCGCGCTCCAGTGAGTGAATTAAGGACGGTACGTTGTCCTTGTAACGGGGATCCAGCAGCGTGGCCACCCAGTAATCAGCACAAGTTAGAATGTGGGCAACTCGGCGGTCGTTGTGGAGACACTGCAGCATGTAATCGCTCATGTGTGCCAGGCTGCCCAGAGGCGACGAAAGGCTGTCCTCTGTGGGAGGTGTATCTTCCGTGTCCTCTGTATCCCCCCAGCCAAGCACCAGTGATGGCCATGAGCTGGCCTGGGTGCCACCCTGCTGTGAACATGGTTCCATCTCCTCCTCCAGCTCCTCCTCCTCCTCATCCTCCTCATCCTCCAGAACTGTGCCCCTGCTGGACAATTGTGTCCCTGGCGTTTGTGTGTGCAGGAACCCACCCTCGGAGCCCCTTGCGAATGACTGCCCTGAAAGCCTTTGAAATGTTACCTCTTCATCCTCCTCCTCCTCCTCCTCATCCTGTGCCACATCCTCTTCCATCATCGCCCGAATTATTTTTTCAAGGAGGCATAGAAGTGGGATAGTTAAGCTGAGAACGGCGTCATTGCCACTGGCCATGTTGGTGGAGTACTCAAAACAGCGCAACAAGGCACACAGGTCTCGCATGGAGGCCCAGTTATTGGTGGTGAAGTGGTGCTGTTCCGCAGAGCGACTCACGCGTGCGTGCTGCAGCTGAAACTCCACTATGGCCTGCTGCTGCTCGCACAGTCTTTGCAGCATGTGCAAGGTGGAGTTCCACCTTGTGGGCACGTCACATATGAGGCGGTGAGCGGGAAGGCCGAAGTTACGCTGCAGCGCTGCCAGGCGAGCAGCAGCAGGGTGAGAACGCCGAAAGTGCGCACAAACGGCCCGCACTTTCTGCAGCAGCTCTGACATATCGGGGTAGTTTTTAAGGAACCTCTGCACCACCAAATTCAGCACATGCGCCAGGCAAGGGATGTGCGTCAAACCGGCTAGGCCCAGAGCTGCTATGAGATTTCTCCCGTTATCGCACACCACCAGGCCGGGCTTGAGGCTCGCTGGCAGCAACCACTCATTTGTTTGCTGTTCCATGCTCCTCCACAACTCCTGCGCGGTGTGTGGTTTGCCCCCCAAACAGGCAAGTTGTAAAACTGCCTGCTGTCGTTTACCCCTGGCCGTGCTGAAGTTGGTGGTGAAGGTGTTACGCTGTCTGGATGAGGAGGCGGTAGAGGATGAGGAAGCGGAGTAGGAGGAGTTAGGAACAGGAGGCAAACTGAAGCGCCCTGCAATCCTCGGTGGTGGAAGGACATGCGCCAAATTGCTATCCGCCTCAGGCCCATCCGCCACTGCATTTACCCAGTGTGCCGTTAGGGAGATATAACGCCCCTGACCGTGCTTACTGGTCCACGTATCGGTAGTTAGGTGGACCTTGGCACAGATGGCGTTGCGCAGTGCACACCTGATTTTTTCCCCCACTTGGTTGTGTAGGGAAGGGATGGCTTGCCTGGAAAAGTAGTGGCGGCTGGGCACGACGTACTGTGGGACAGCCACCGACATAAGGTTTTTAAAACTGTGCGTCTCCACCAGACGGAATGACAGCATTTCAAAGGCCAATAATTTTGAAATGCTGGCATTCAGGGCCAGGGATCGCGGGTGGGTAGGGGGGTACTTCCTCTTCCTCTCAAGTGTTTGGGAGATGGAAATCTGAACGCTTCCACGGGACATTGTGGAGATGGTTGTTGGTGACCCAGGTGGTGGTGTTGCTGACAGATCGTCTGTTTGCGGGGTGGCAGGTGCCGGTATCACTACAGATGTGGCTGGAGCGGCCGAGACTGCAGCAGAAGAGGAAGCAGGATGAGCCAGAGACGTTTCTTGGTTTTGAAGGTGTGTACTCCACTGCAGCTTGTGCTTTGCACTTAGATGCCTGATCATGCAGGTTGTGCTCAGGTTGAGACGGTTTATGCCTCGCTTCAAGCTCTGATTGCACAGGGTGCAAACCACTCGTGTCCTGTCATCAGCACATTTTCTAAAGAACTTCCACGCTAGAGAACTCCTTTGAGCTGACTTTGGTGCGCTCCTTCCCTTGCTGCGTTGGGCAGTAGCGGGCGTAGTGTCTAGGGCACGGCCGCTCCGCTTCTGCACCCTGCTCCCTCTTCTGCTGTGCTGGTGGCTCTGTGCGACCACCGCCTCTTCCTCCAAACTACTCAGGTCACCTGCATGACGTTCATTCCATGTGGGGTCGAGGACCTCATCGTCCTCCACATCATCTTCCACCCAGTCTTCACCCCTGCCCTCCTTGTCTTTCTCCACAATGCTGAACGCCGCAGCAGTTGGCACCTGTGTTTCGTCATCATCGGAGACGTGCTGCGATGATCCTTGCATGTACTCATCTTGAGAAATAAGTGGTTGGGCATCGCTGCACTCAATCTCTTCCACTTCTGGGGCAGGGCTAGGTGGATGGCCCTGGGAAACCCTGCTGACAGAGTCATCAAAAAGAAGAATAGACTGCTGTATGGCTTGGGGCTCAGACTGCTTGCCTGATTTGCAAGGGGGTGAGGTGAAAGACGGTTGGACATCGGCTGCAGGTGCCAACTGTGACCTTTCTGCAGTAGACTGGGTGGGAGACAATGTGAAGGAACTGGAGGCACTGTCAGCAGCAAACCAATCTACTATCGCCTCCACTTGTTCTGGCCTCATCACTTCTAGGGGCGTATGATGCCCTACCAAATACTGATGCAGGTTCTGTCGCCTACTCACACTTGAGGAAGGTGTTTCACTTGTGCGTGTAGCTGGCACAGATCGACCACGTCCTCTCCTTGCAACAGGAGCTCTAGCAGCAGCACCACCACGACCCAGGCCACGGCCCCTATTTGACGCTCTCCTCATATTTCTGAAATTTAAGATCTTGCCCTAGAAAGGTCTTTATTGAATAGCGGAACAAAAGAACAACAGTATCGCACGGGTGTATCTCACAGTCAAATATGCAAACTATGCCGCAATTTAATGTTTTTTACACCAAAAGGGTGTGTATTGAATAGCGGAATAGGATAAAAAACTGTGTATCTCACACGTACAAACACAGACTAGGCCCGATTAAATTTTTTCCTACCCTAAAGGGAGGATGAGGAAGAGGAGTATGGAACAGGCAGCACCCTCAAATCTTCAGAAGTATGAGATGAACCCCTAAAACTTGGAAAGGTGGATCTCACACGTACCGACACAGACTATTCCGCAATTTAATTGAGCCCCAAAGGTTTTTATTGAATAGCGGAATAGGAAATATGATCAAAAAAAAGTGTATGTTTTTCACACGTACAGAAGCACACTAGGCCCCAATTACTATTGTTTGTACACCTAAAAGGATGGATGAGGAGGAGGAGGAGGAGGAGGAGTATAGAACAGGCAGCACCCTCAAAGCTTCAGAAGTATGAGATGAACCCCAAAAACTTGGAAAGGTGGATCTCACACGTACCGACACAGACTATTCCGCAATTTAATTGAGCCCCAAAGGTTTTTATTGAATAGCGGAATAGGAAATATGATCAAAAAAAAGTGTATGTTTTTCACACGTACAGAAGCACACTAGGCCCCAATTACTATTGTTTGTACACCTAAAAGGATGGATGAGGAGGAGGAGGAGGAGGAGTATAGAACAGGCAGCACCCTCAAAGCTTCAGAAGTATGAGATGAACCCCAAAAACTTGGAAAGGTGGATCTCACACGTACCGACACAGACTATTCCGCAATTTAATTGAGCCCCAAAGGTTTTTATAGAATAGCGGAATAGGAAATATGATCAAAAAAAAGTGTATGTTTTTCACACGTACAGAAGCACACTAGGCCCCAATTACTATTGTTTGTACACCTAAAAGGATGGATGAGGAGGAGGAGGAGGAGTATAGAACAGGCAGCACCCTCAAAGCTTCAGAAGTATGAGATTGTGTTCACTGTACCCCACAAAGATTGTGTTCACTGTACCCCACAAAGATTGTGTTCACTGTACCCCACAAAGGTTTTGTTCACTGCACCCCACAAAGATTGCGTTCACTGCACTCCAAAAGGATTGTCTTCACTGCACCCCACAAAGATTGTGTTCACTGTACCCCACAAAGGTTTTGTTCACTGCACCCCACAAAGATTGTGTTCACTGTACCCCCCAAAGATTTTGTTCACTGCACCCCACAAGGATTGTCTTCACTGCACCCCACAAGGATTGTCTTCACTGCACCCCACAAGGATTGTCTTCACTGCACCCCACAAAGATTGTGTTCACTGTACCCCACAAAGATTTTGTTCACTGCACTCCAAAAGGATTGTCTTCACTGCACCCCACAAAGATTGTGTTCACTGTACCCCACAAAGGTTTTGTTCACTGCACCCCACAAAGATTGTGTTCACTGTACCCCATAAAGGTTTTGTTCACTGCACCCCACAAAAATTGTGTTCACTGTACCCCCCAAAGATTTTGTTCACTGCACCCCACAAGGATTGTCTTCACTGTACCCCACAAGGATTGTCTTCACTGCACCCCACAAGGATTGTCTTCACTGCACCTCACAAAGATTGTGTTCACTGTACCCCACAAAGGTTGTGTTCACTGCACCCCACAAAGGTTTTGTTCACTGCACCCCACAAAGATTGTGTTCACTGCACCCCACAAAGGTTTTGTTCACTGCACCCCACAAAGATTGTGTTCACTGTACCCCACAAAGATTGTGTTCACTGTACCCCACAAAGGTTTTGTTCACTGCACCCCACAAAGATTGTGTTCACTGTACCCCACAAAGATTGTGTTCACTGCACTCCAAAAGGATTGTCTTCACTGCACCCCACAAAGATTGTGTTCACTGTACCCCACAAAGATTTTGTTCACTGCACTCCAAAAGGATTGTCTTCACTGCACCCCACAAAGATTGTGTTCACTGTACCCCACAAAGGTTTTGTTCACTGCACCCCACAAAGATTGTGTTCACTGTACCCCACAAAGGTTTTGTTCACTGCACCCCACAAAGATTGTGTTCACTGTACCCCACAAAGATTGTGTTCACTGTACCCCACAAAGGTTTTGTTCACTGCACCCCACAAAGATTGTGTTCACTGTACCCCACAAAGGTTGTGTTCACTGCACCCCACAAAGGTTTTGTTCACTGCACCCCACAAAGATTGTGTTCACTGTACCCCACAAAGGTTTTGTTCACTGCACCCCACAAAGATTGTGTTCACTGTACCCCACAAAGATTGTGATCACTGTACCCCACAAAGGTTTTGTTCACTGCACCCCACAAGGATTGTCTTCACTGCACCCCACAAGGATTGTCTTCACTGCACCCCACAAAGATTGTGTTCACTGTACCCCACAAAGATTTTGTTCACTGCACCCCACAAAGATTGTGTTCACTGTACCCCACAAAGATTTTGTTCACTGCACTCCAAAAGGATTGTCTTCACTGCACCCCACAAAGATTGTGTTCACTGTACCCCACAAAGGTTTTGTTCACTGCACCCCACAAAGATTGTGTTCACTGTACCCCACAAAGGTTTTGTTCACTGCACCCCACAAAGATTGTGTTCACTGTACCCCACAAAGATTGTGTTCACTGTACCCCACAAAGGTTTTGTTCACTGCACCCCACAAAGATTGTGTTCACTGTACCCCACAAAGGTTGTGTTCACTGCACCCCACAAAGGTTTTGTTCACTGCACCCCACAAAGATTGTGTTCACTGCACCCCACAAAGATTGTGTTCACTGTACCCCACAAAGGTTTTGTTCACTGCACCCCACAAAGATTGTGTTCACTGTACCCCACAAAGATTGTGTTCACTGTACCCCACAAAGGTTTTGTTCACTGCACCCCACAAAGATTGTGTTCACTGTACCCCACAAAGGTTGTGTTCACTGCACCCCACAAAGGTTTTGTTCACTGCACCCCACAAAGATTGTGTTCACTGTACCCCACAAAGGTTTTGTTCACTGCACCCCACAAAGATTGTGTTCACTGTACCCCACAAAGATTGTGTTCACTGCACTCCAAAAGGATTGTCTTCACTGCACCCCACAAAGATTGTGTTCACTGTACCCCACAAAGGTTTTGTTCACTGCACCCCACAAAGATTGTGTTCACTGTACCCCACAAAGGTTTTGTTCACTGCACCCCACAAAGATTGTGTTCACTGTACCCCCCAAAGATTTTGTTCACTGCACCCCACAAGTATTGTCTTCACTGCACCCCACAAGGATTGTCTTCACTGCACCCCACAAAGATTGTGTTCACTGCACCCCACAAAGGTTTTGTTCACTGCACCCCACAAAGATTGTGTTCACTGTACCCCCCCAAAGATTTTGTTCACTGCACCCCACAAGGATTGTCTTCTCTGCACCCCACAAAGATTGTGTTCACTGTACCCCCCAAAGATTTTGTTCAATGCACCCCACAAGGATTGTCTTCACTGCACACCACAAAGATTGTCTTCACTGCACCCCACAAAGATTGTGTTCACTGTACCCCCACATAGGTTTTGTTCACTGCACCCCACAAAGATTTTGTTCACTGCACTCCAAAAGGATTGTGTTCACTGCACCCCAAAAAGATTGTGTTCACTGCAGCCCACAAAGGTTTTGTTCACTGCACCCCACAAAGATTGTGTTCACTGTACCCCCCCAAAGATTTTGTTCACTGCACCCCACAAGGATTGTCTTCTCTGCACCCCACAAAGATTGTGTTCACTGTACCCCCCAAAGGTTTTGTTCACTGCACCCCACAAAGATTGTGTTCACTGTACCCCACAAAGGTTTTGTTCACTGCACCCCACAAAGATTGTGTTCACTGTACCCCACAAAGATTGTGTTCACTGCACTCCAAAAGGATTGTCTTCACTGCACCCCACAAAGATTGTGTTCACTGTACCCCACAAAGGTTTTGTTCACTGCACCCCACAAAGATTGTGTTCACTGTACCCCACAAAGGTTTTGTTCACTGCACCCCACAAAGATTGTGTTCACTGTACCCCCCAAAGATTTTGTTCACTGCACCCCACAAGTATTGTCTTCACTGCACCCCACAATGATTGTCTTCACTGCACCCCACAAAGATTGTGTTCACTGCACCCCACAAAGATTTTGTTCACTGCACCCCACAAAGATTGTGTTCACTGTACCCCCCCAAAGATTTTGTTCACTGCACCCCACAAGGATTGTCTTCTCTGCACCCCACAAAGATTGTGTTCACTGTACCCCCCAAAGATTTTGTTCAATGCACCCCACAAGGATTGGGTTCACTGCACACCACAAAGATTGTCTTCACTGCACCCCACAAAGATTGTGTTCACTGTACCCCCACAAAGGTTTTGTTCACTGCACCCCACAAAGATTTTGTTCACTGCACTCCAAAAGGATTGTGTTCACTGCACCCCAAAAAGATTGTGTTCACTGCAGCCCACACACAGAAAAATGGATGTGGATCACTGACACCTGCCTATCTCCTATCCCACACCACACAGCAATATCGATTGTAGTTTGTAGAACACAGTTTCCCTAAATTTCAGCAGACTCTTTCCCTAACAGGATTGAGAAGAGATCGTAGATCAGGAGAACTAAGTGCAGACCCCACCCCACACAGCAATATCGATTGTAGTTTGTAGAACACTCTGACCCTAAAATTCAGCAGCAGCCTCTCCCTAACAGGATTGAGAAGAGATCGTAGATCAGGATTGAGTGCAGACCCCACCCCCCACACAGCAATATCGATTGTAGTTTGCAGAAGACACTGACCCTATAATTCAGCAGACTCTATCCCTAAAATGCCTACAACTCGCCCTGCCTAAACACTCCGACCTGTCCCTCAATTCTATCCGGACACAAATGTTTTTTTCCTGCCTATCTTTCCCTAATCAGCAGCCAGCACGTTGATGTGTGCTCTGTCCCTGATCTAAGCAGCATAATGACGCCGCTGCGGCTGCCTCGAACTTATAAAGACTTGGTCACATGCTTCAGACGGCCAATCGTAGCTACTGAGACATTTGCAGGCATGGCTGGGATGGCTTAAGGCACACCAGTTAAATGATTGTTGATTGGCTGTTGAAAGCCCGCCATGAAAAGAGCGCCAAAGCATGCAAAACCCGGAAATAAAACGGCCGAACACGGATTTTTACCCGAATATACAGTAAAGTGTCCGTGTTCGTGTTCGGGTAACAAAAATCCAATTATTCGGTACGAACACGAATAATACAGTCCGTGTTCGCTCAACACTATTGGTGATGTGTTCACTAGCAGTGAGAAAAGGGGGATGCCTCCCTTGGCAACTAAAGTGAGAGCCTCTGGGTTGTCCATGGAAATCTCTGGGGGTCTCTGTATGTTGGAGCCAGAGATTGTCCAGGACAGCACTAATACTACTCTGGTGGGGCAGAGTGTAACTGGACCAGTGGCGGAGCCAGAGGGTTAGCTGGGGTGTCAATTGACACCCCAGAAAAAGTCCCTGCCACCCCTGTTGCCACCCCGATCCTGGCTGGCAGCGGAGGAATCACAGGCAGTGGTGGGACGAACCGGCTGATCCCTCTAAGCTGGCGGCCAGGGTCAGGGAGCAGCAGAGCAGTGCGTCCCGAGGCCGAGCCCGCCCATTCTGTGACAATAGCGAATGAAAATTCGCTATTGTCACATGGATCCTCCTTCGGCCAATCAGGGAGTGGGTCCTCCCGCTTCCTGATTGGCCGAATGGCAAACGCTGTGCCATTGGTCGAGGAGGCGCCGGCGGGAGGACTGAGAAGATGCAGGGAGCCGCGGACCGATGAGAAGCTGCTGTGATGACCGTCCGTCCATGAGGTAAGTAAGCCGGTCTCACGGGGGGGGACGCTGGCACTCTGCAATGATTGCGGGCAAATGCTGTGGCTGTGGCACTCTGACTGCAATAATCATTGGGGGCATTACTGTCTCACTGCAATAATCATTGGGGGCATTGCTGTCTCACTGCAATAATCATTGGGGGCATTGCTGTCTCACTGCAATAATCATTGGGGGCATTGCTGTCTCACTGCAATAATCATTGGGGGCAAGGCTGTCTCACTGCAATAATCATTGGGGGCATTGCTGTCTCACTCTGCAATAATCATTGGGGGCAAGGCTGTCTCACTGCAATAATCATTGGGGGCATTGCTGTCTCACTGCAATAATCATTGGAGGCATTGCTGTCTCACTGCAATAATCATTGGGGGCATTGCTGTCTCACTCTGCAATAATAATTGGGGGCATTGCTGTGGCACTCTGCAATAATCATTGGGGGCATTGCTGTCTCACTGCAATAATCATTGGGGGCATTACTGTCTCACTGCAATAATCATTGGGGGCAAGGCTGTCTCACTGCAATAATCATTGGGGGCAAAACTGTCGCACGCTGCAATAATGATTGGGGGCATTGCTGTCACACTCTGCAATAATCATTGGGGGCAAGGCTGTCTCACTCTGCAAAAATCATTGGGGGCATTGCTGTGGCACTCTGCAATAATCATTGGGGGCATTGCTGTGGCACTCTGCAATAATCATTGGGGGCATTGCTGTGGCACTCTGCAATAATCATTGGGGGCAAACCTGTATCCTGTCTGTATCCTCTGATCGCCACCTGTATCCTGTCTGTATCCTCTGATCACCACCACCTGTATCCTGTCTTTACTAGTAATGGCAGCGATCATTAGAGGGACTGCGACATTGCGGTGGACGAATCTGACACTAAATTACACTTTGTATATTGACCCCCCAAAATAATGCCTAGCCACCCCTTTGCCACCCCTGTTTTAAAAGTCTAGCTCCGCCACTGAACTGGACCTTCTAGTGGGAATGTGTTAGTGCAATCTACTAATACTGAAAATGTGCAGGTAAATAGTGGGTTAATACAGCCTGGGGAAAATGTAAAGGTGTGTGAGGTTTGTGAAGTGCCACCTGAGCAGGGTGGTGGATGTGGTGTATTGCAGCCAGTCTTGATTAATGGTGCATTATCACGGAGTAACAGTATGTTGGCTAAATGTGATGTGTATAAAACTGACAAAGACACGGTTTGTGCTGCAGAATCCCAGGTGCCTCCTAGAGCAGGTGATGCGGTGCTGCAGAGCACCCATGATGGGAGCACAATGGATTGGGATAGTTGGGCAAAAAAATTGATATCCATGCTAGACAAGGCTCTGGCATGTGAAAAGGGTGTGGAAACAACATCTGCTATGACAAAAGGAGGGATCGCAGAGCAGCCGGTGGCTGAGGGAGCATTGGTGCCTGCGATAGTTGTTCCCCTTCAGTCAGAAGGACCGATTAAGGGCGCATGCATGGCAGATGTGGTATCCACAGGCCAACCTCTTAATGTCAAGTGTCAAGGTGACCATGTGACTGGTGTTGACGTGCAAAGGCTCATTGTTGTTGAGTTGGAGGGGATGAGTGTGAGACATACATCTTACAGTGTTCCAGGGGAGCACCAGGTTGTAATGATGGCTACCTCCGGTGAGGTGGAGGCCCCTTTAAATGTCTCAACCTCTCAGGCTGCAGTGGATGAGCCCCTCCACGTCTATGGTGAGGGAAAATTCCCTAAAAAGGTGTTGCATATCGATGTAGAGTGCATTGAAGTGACAAGTGTGCTACTGGAACTGCTTGAACTAATAAAAGCACAAGGCATTTAACCTCCCACCACTCAGCCCATTGGCAAGAGCACCTGAAAGCCACACAAAAGGGACACATTTCTGCTCCTCCTCACCTTTTCTGTCTACCCCCGCTATACCTCATGACCTCTCAGCAGCCTCCACTGACAGGGATGATGGTATAGCACTGGGAGTCCCAGGTCCTTGCAGCACATCATACCAGTAGCATACCACAGGCTGTAGAATACATCAAGCAAATGTCTCTGCCCCATCTGCTGCAGCAAAAAGCCTTGAATGATAATACTTTGGAAACACAACCAACTCAATTGCTTATCCCAGGTGAGACAGCCATGGGGGAATGTTTGCCTACAAGGATATCATCTAATAGACTTCAATGAAAAGGCAGCGATATTGGTTATCCAATTACCAGACTATTGTCTCAACTCTGGGAAAGTTAAACACAGAGCAAAATCTCCCTAATAGATAGAACTGTTTTTTTTCCTTTTGTCACAAATTCACGCTACTCAGACATTATTTTAAAATATTTGGGAATGTGATCATAAACATTTGCAACCTCCATGGTTCATCATATACCAAAAGGGGATGTGGAAATTATGTTTATATGTCAGGACAATATTCTATTGAGAATTACATCATATATGTATATATCTAACAGTGTATGATGATGAGACTCAGACATGGGAGTAAAGGCCCGTACACACGTACCGATTGTCGGCCGTAAAGATTCGGCCGACGACCGTTCGGCCGATTGTAGGCTTGTTAGTATGATGCTTCCGACAGCCGACAGCGCATTTTCGGCCGAACAGAATCTGTCATGCAGGCATTAAAATTTTTGTTGGCCAACACCAGAACGGCCGATTGTTCGCCAGTCAGTACAGATTTTGGCCGACAGACAGCAGATTTGCAAGACTGGGCATGCTCAGAAAAGAAAAAAGACAAGGAAAGTTAACCATCACATGACATCACTTCTGCAGTCGGCTGTTGTTGGCCGACAAAATTCGTGTGCAGTCTTTTGCAGTTTTCAACAGACACGACAGCCCTTGGACAAAAGACGGGCGATCGTTCGGCCGACGATCGGTACGTGTGTACGGGGCTTAAGTCACACGTGTGCAAGTCTCAAGTCTTAACCTTCAAGTCTCAAGCAAGGTCCAAGTTACTGTGGCGAAAATCAAGCAAGTCAAGTTGAGTCCCTGCTAGAAGTCAAGCAAGTCAAGTCAAGTCATTTATTTTGGTCAAGTCACAAATCAAGTCAAAATACTGATCTACCCCAATTTTCACCTTTAAATGAGTTAAAAGTCAGTGGTCAGGAAAGGTTTTGTTTTATTTTCAACATTAACAAAACTGCGTAGTGCTTTTTTCTTGGCATATTAAAGAAACACTTTGTATGCCCAAACAGCTCAAAATCCTTCGTCCGGTCATGTTTCAACACCACAGTCACTAAAAACATGTTAAGTATTTCCATTGTTAAACAGCCAGTGTCCTAAAAATCAGAACAGACTGAGGTGTTTTAAGTGACTGTGGTGTCAGAAACATAACAGGCACAATAATTTTGCTTTAACACATCTTGAGAAAATGCAAATATTTAATAACTTAAAAAAAGTAAAGTCATATGTCTCAAGTCAAAGTCAAGTCTCAAGTCATGAATACCAAGTCAAAGTCAAGTGGAGTCTTTTATTAATTTTAGTCAAGCAAGTCTCAAGTCCTCAAACTGGTGACTTAAGTCTGATTTAAGTCAAGTCATGTGACTTGATCCCATCCCAAGTCATGATTGTCATTTTTGCTGGCATAATAATCTTCCAGTAGGTAATATTCTGATTAGAAATATCCCTTATGTACAAATGGGCTACATATACAAGTTATTGTGTAGAGATATATACTACAACTATATATGTATCTGTAATCATCTATTTATACTATTTTACCTTTTTTAAATAATATTTGACCTCTTACCTCAATTTAGCATTCCCAGAGACCACTCACGGGGCGTGCCATACACAACATGTTATGTTACAATCAGGTTGGTACAGCATTCAGATTTATTTCCTCTTTTCGGCTCTTTTAGAGAGTTACAATACAGGATATAGGATTCAGGATATCAGATGACATGGGGGTTGTCACCTATCCATGAAGTTTTCCTAAATATGGACACATTCAACTAATTAAGATGTACTTATTTATCTCCCCAAAATACACCTCCAAATGTGAACACATTGCCTTAAACCCCACCTACTAATGTACTTTCCACTTGATTACTTTCTGTTCCTAATGATATTTACAAAGACCTGTGGTTAATCTTAAAGTGGAGTTCCACCCTAAATGTATACTTACCTCCATCTTCTCGCTCCGGGTCACCTGAAAAACAAATGGATAATCGAATATTTTTTATTTTTTTTACTTACCTCGTAAAGAAGAAAATATACTTACCTTACTTCCTTCTTCCTCCCTCTGCAGCCACGGCCTGTCGTCACTTCCTGGCTTTGCAATGGTTCCTGGGAGCTGAACGTCATCGCTCCCAGGAATCATTGCGCCTGCCCCGGCCCGGACGTCAGTTCCGGTGTGCGCGCGTCATTCCCTTTTAAACAGCTTCTGGGCATGCCCAGAAGCTGTGGAGGGATGACGCGCGCGCACCGGAAGTGGCGTCAGGGCCGGTGCAGGCGCAATGATTCCTGGGAGCGATGACGTTCAGGTGACCCAGAGCGAGAAGATGGAGGTAAGTATACATTTAGGGTGGAACTCCACTTTAAGAAGACGGAAGAGGACGCAGAAGAGGATCGCGCTGGCTTCAAGCTGCCCACACCTGAGATGGCAGCGCTGGAAAATACTTTTTCAAGGTAAGTATTTGTCCTAAAAGGTAAGTGCAACCCGGGACAGATCAGAGGCTAGCCATTGTGGAATGTACTAGTCCTGACTGTCCCGGGGGTATTTTTATTAAAAAAAAGTATTCCAGGGTGGAACTCCGCTTTAAGCAAGCAACTTCTCCATTTTCTATACAAGTCTTTTCCTGAATACAAAATCTTTAAACTAGGGGATGCACAGGCAGGGGTCACACAGGCAGGGATTGCAACTACTTTCTTGGATAAAGTATTAATATTGGATTAAGCATTATACTTCAGCTCAGCACTATCTAAAAAGCTCTTCTCTATCCCTTCACAGGTAATCTATGCTGCTTTCAAAATCCACCTTTAACTGCAATAGAATCCTTGTTTCTAATTTGCTCAATGGTAATCTATGCTGCTTTCAAAATCTTTACCTCTGTCCATAGAACACTGATGTTTATTTTGCTTTCTCTTGTCTATACCTAAATTATGAGCTGTCCTTATCTTTATTATAATTATAATAGGGGATGCACAGGCAGGGGTCGCACAGGCAGGGATTGCATTGGCAACTACTATCTTGGATAAAGTATTAATATTGGATTAAGTATTATACTTCGGCTCAGCATTATAGCGAATGCACAAAGCGAACATCCAAAGCATACAACTGCAAACCAACAAACAGACTACAGGTGACCTGAGTCTCTATACAACCTTTTTCTTCCCACACTCAGTCTACTTCTCAATCTCACCACCCTGCATTATGCAATCCCTAATTCTCCTTCTCATGTTTGCATCCTCTCTCCTAAAAATTTCTCTCCTTTACCCCTCTTCTCCACCCCACAGCTTGTATATATCACCCTCACTCCTATCCTCACCTTTATACTGCACTCATCAACTCCTGCTGATTCTGAACCTACACACCAATAAAATCTCAAGGACACTGAGATGTGCCCCCTCTCATAAATCATACTCCCATATCACCTCCCTCACCCTTCTGCTTCTCCTAACCTCTGGAGATATTTCCCAAAATCCTGGACCCCTATAATTTACCTTTGGCCAACATACCGATCACCCCCTTTCCTCTGACACCGGCTGAAATCCACACAATCTGGTTTCTATTCCTCTTCTGCCTAGAGCCAACCTCCCTTTCTCCTGCGCCCTCTGGAATGCCCACTCTGTTTGCAACAAACTCACCTCTGTCCATGACCTATTTATCACAAACTCCTTCAACCTGCTTGCAATTACTGAGACCTGGCTTCAAGAATCTGACTCTCCTTCTCCTGCTGCCCTCCCCATGGTGTCCTCCTGTGGACTCACTCTACCAGGCCTAGTGGACAGAAAGGAGGTGGGGTTGGAATCCTGCTTTCCTCTCAAAGCACTTTTCAGGTTCTTCATTCACCCCCCTCTCTGTCCCTCTCCTCATTTGAAGCTCACTGTATTCGTCTATTTTCTCCAGTTTCGTTGAGAATTGCTGTGATCTATCAGCCTCCTGGACCGGTATCAGGCTTCCTTGATGACTTCTCTGCCTGGCTACCCTACTTTCTCTCTTCTGAAATTCCAACGATCATTCTTGGAGACTTCAACATCCCTGTTAATCTTAACACTCCTGCTACTTCTAAACTTTTAAGCTTAACCTCCTCTTTTGACCTAAAACAATGGACACATACTTCTACTCACTCCAATGGCAACAGCCTTGACCTCATGTTCTCCTACCTATGCACTCCTCGCAACCTCTCCAACATTCCATTCCCTCTCTCGGGATCACCACCTCATTAATTTCAGTCTCTCCTTGTCCTCCTCCTTACCTTCCAACTACCGAACAATTACCCATAGAAACCTTCGCAATCTTAACCCTTCACTTCTTTCTTCTACTACAGATTGTCTCTTCAACACAATCTCATCCCTTTCCTGCCCCAACATGGCCACTTCTGTCTACAACAGTTCACTGTCATCTACCCTGGATGCCTTGGCCCCACTCACTACACACAGAATCAGGCCCCCACCACTACAACCCTGGCAGACATATAATACCAGAAGCCTCAAAAAACGTAGTCGCGCTCTTGAGCGTCTGTGGCGTAAGACTAAAGCCCCGTACACACGTACCGAATGTCGGCCGAATGATCGGCCGTCTTTTGTCCGGTGCTGTCTTGTCGGCTGAAAAGTGCTAAAGACTGCACAAGAATTTTGTCGGCCAACAACAGCCGACTGCAGAAGTGATGTCATGTGATGGTTAACTTTCCGTGTGTTTTTTCTTTTCTGAGCATGCCCAGTCTTGCTAATCTGCTGTTTGTCGGCCGAATTCTGTACTGACTGGCGAACAATCGGCCGTTCTGGTGACGGCCAACAAAAATTTTAAAGTCTGCACGCCAGATTCTGTTCGGCCGAAAATTCGCTGTCGGTTGTCGGAAGCATCATACTAACAAGCCGACAATCGGCCGATCGTTCGGCAGCTGAATATTTACGGCCGACAATCGCTACGTGTGTACGGGGCTTTAGTCACAGCAAGACTTCAGCCAATATAAATCTGCCCTCCAAAAATACAGTTCCTACCTCCACACTGCTAAACAGACCTATTTTATCACTCTCATTAACACCCTCTCACACAGTCCCCGTCAACTCTTTTCTACCTTCAACACTCTACTTCGTCCTCCATTACTTCCACCCACTAACTTACTCACTGCCCAAGAGATCACTTCAAAAATAAGATTGACACAATTCGGGAAGAGATCTTTACACTACAGATATCTCCCCCACCTTACATACCTGCACAATCAATACTTCCCTTGTTTAACCCAACTACTGTAGAGGAAGTCACTAAATTTTTTTCTAATGCCCACCTAACTTCCTGCCCCCTGGACCCTGTTCCTTCTCAAATACTACTGTCACCCTCTGGCTCTATCCTACACTCTTCAACTCATATCTTCAACCTCTCCCTCTCCACTGGCATCTTCCCCAACTTTCTAAAACATGCGCTAGTCACTCCCATACCAAAGAAAGCCTCACTAGACCACACCAATCTTAAAAACTTGAGACCCATCTCCTTACTCCCTTTTGCTTCAAAACTCCTTGAACGTTTAGTCTACAACCGCCTGAGCAAGCACCTCATTGGGAATAACCTTCTTGATCCCCTTCAGTCTGGATTTCGCTAGCAGCACTCCACAGAAACTTCTCTCCTAAAACTTACAAATGACTTACTAACAGCTAAAACCAATGGTCACTACTCAGTACTCTTACTCTTGGACCTCTCTGCTGCCTTTGATACTGTTGACCACTCCCTCCTTCTCAAAAAACTCAGTTGGCTCAGTCTCCGTGACTGTGCTCTCCACTGGTTCGAATCTTACCTATCTCACCGCACCTTCAGTGTCACTTACAATTCCACTTACTCCCCTGCAACTCCTTTTACCATTGGGGTCCCCCAAGCTTCTGTCTTTGGACCGCTACTATTCTCAATCTATACCTCCTCCCTGGGTCAGCCAATAGCCTCCCATGGCTTCCACTACCATTTCTATGCTGATGACACCCAAATCTACCTCTCTACCCCTCAGCTCACCCCATCAGTCTCCTCCCGCATCACTGATCTACTAACAGACATATCAGCCTGGATGTCACACCACTATTCAGATCTAAAACTGAGCTCATAATATTTCCTCCTCCACGTGCCCCTTCCCCTGAATTCTCTGTCAAGATCAATGGAACAACTATCAGTCCTTCCAAAAATGCCAGGGTGCTAGGGGTAACCATGGACTCCGCACTGTCCTTTCAGGCTCACATCCAATCCCTGTCCAAATCATGCCGACTTAACCTCCGCAACATCGCTAAAATACAGCCCTTTTTAACCAACAACATCACCAAGCTTTTAATTCACGCCCTGGTTATCTCTCGCCTCGACTACTGTAACTCCCTCCTCATTGGATTACCTTTACATAGATTATCCCTCCTTCAATCCATAATGAATGCAGCTGCAACACTTATCCACCTTACCAACCGTTCAGTGTCCTCCACCCCTCTCTGCCAATCTCTTCACTGGCTTCCACTCACCCAACGAATACAATTTAAAGTTTTAACAATAGTTTACAATGCCATCCACAACTCTGCCCCCAGCTACATCACTAACCTGATCTCAAAATATCAACCAAGCAGCTCTCTTCAGTCCTCCCAAGACCTCCTGCTCTCTAGCTCCCTTGTCACCTCTTCCCATGCTCGCCTCCAGGATTTCTCCAGAGCTTCTCCCATTCTTTGGAACTCTCTACCCCAATCTGTCTGACTGTCCCCTAATCTATCGATCTTTAGACGATCCCTGAAAACCCTTCTCTTTAAAGAAGCCTATCTGGCTACTAACTAATACACTGTTTCACTTTCTTCATCAGCTCATCCCCCACAGCTATTACCTTTTGTATCAATTCACCCTCCCTTTTAGATTGTAAGCTCTAACGAGTAGTGATGTCGCGAACCTAAAATTCGCCGTTCGCGAACGGCGAACGCGAACATCGGCAAATGTTCGCGAACCGGGCGAACCGCCATAGAGTTCAATAGGCAGGCGAATTTTAAAACACACAGGGACTCTTTCTGGCCACAATAGTGATGGAAAAGTTGTTTCAAGGAGTCTAACACCTGGACTGTGGCATGCCGGAGGGGGATCCATGGCAAAACTCCCATGGAAAATTACGTAGTTGACGCAGAGTCGGGTTTTGATCCATAAAGGGCATAAATCACCTAACATTCCTAAATTGTTTGGAATAACGTGCTTTAAAACATCCAGTGTGTGAATACGATCAGGTATGATGTTTTATCGGTCAAGTAGTGTAAGGGTTACGCCCGCTTCACAGTGACAGACCAAACTCTGACAGACCAAACTCCCCGTTTAACAGTCAGTCAGTCCATTTGCACAACCGCAAACGCCCCATTTGCACAAGGTTGGATACCAAGCTAGCCATGTCCCGTTCCTTGTCCTCACTGACATCATTGAAGGTCTCTTCCTCCACCCAGCCACGTACAACACCAAGGGTCCCAGAAAGGTGACAACAAGCCCCCTGGGACGCCTGCTGTGGCTGGTATTCCACCTCCTCAAAGCCACCTTCCTCCTCTGACTTCTCTTCTTCAGACTCCTCTCTCTGCGTTGCCACAGGTCCAGCAATTGACAACGACAAGGCTGCTTCTGGTGGTGATGGGGACCACAACTCTTCCTCATCTACAGCCTGATCCAGTACTCTTCGCAGGGCACGCTCCAGAAAAAACGCATATGGGATGAGGTAGATGATGTTGCCTTGGGTTCGACTGACCACCAGGGTTGTCACCTCCGCAAAAGGACGCATGAGCCTACAGCCATTGTTCATAAGCATTCAGTAACGCGGCCAAAAAATACCCAGCTCCGCAGAAAGAATGAAAGAAAACGAATGTTTTTTCTATGAAAAATTATCCTGCGGATCACTTTTGGTCTGTACACAATGAAGCAACGACCTTATCATCTGGGGTGTGCCAACACAATCCTAGAGGTGATCGCTTCATTGTGATACGCAAGCCCCTTCACCACGACAAGGTAACGATCACAAAGGGGAATTGACACATGTATGTGCCTTTTTTTTTGTTTTTTTGCAGCCACAGTGTAGCACCAGAGGCCAGAAAAATTAGGCATGTACACATGCATGAAAAAGTAGGTATTGTTGCAGCCGCTGCTGTAGCAGCGGCCTGAAAAATTGAGGTTTTCAAGGCAGAAAGTGCACTAAAACATTGCGGCTTGAACCGTAGTTGGTGGCGGAGACGTCACGTAAGTCATCCGGCATGCAGAGAATGATTAAATACAGCAGCGTGTGGACCATTTTTAGGCCAAGGCATCTCAGTCATCACCAGGCCTTTTTTAGTCAAATGCATCCCCCACTGTCAGTCCCTTCGGGATCCATGCCTCATTCATCTTAATAAACGTGAGGTAATCAAGACTTTTTTGACCTAGGCGACTTCTCTTCTCAGTGACAATACCTCCTGCTGCGCTGAAGGTCCTTTCTGACAGCACACTTGAAGCGGGGCAGGCCAGAAGTTCAATGGCAAATTGGGATAGCTCAGGCCACAGGTCAAGCCTGCACACCCAGTAGTCAAGGGGTTCATCGCTCCTCAGAGTGTCGATATCTGCAGTTAAGGCAAGGTAGTCTGCTACTTGTCGGTCGAGTCGTTCTCTGAGGGTGGACCCCGAAGGGCTGTGGCGTTGCATAGGACTAAAAAAGCTCCGCATGTCCTCCATCAACAAGACGTCTGTAAAGCGTCCTGTCCTTGCCGGCGTGGTTGTGGGGGTAGGAGGAGGATTACTTTCACCTCTTCCCCTGTTGGATTCCCGTTGTGCTGTGACATCACCCTTATATGCTGTGTAAAGCATACTTTTCAACTTATTTTGTAGCTGCTGCATCCTTTGCGACTGCCGGTAATTGGGTAACATATCAGAGACTTTCTGCTTATACCGGGGGTCTAGTAGCGTGGCCACCCAGTACAGGTCGTTCTCCTTCAGCCTTTTTATATGAGGGTCCCTCAACAGGCATGACAGCATGAAAGACCCCATTTGCACAAGGTTGGATGCCGAGCTACTCATGTCCAATTCCTCGTCCTCACTGATGTCATTGAAGGTGTATTCTTCCCCCCAGCCATGTACAACACCACGGGTACCAGATAGGTGACAACGAGCACCCTGGGATGCCTGCTGTGGTTGGTGTTCCTCCTCCTCAAAGCCACATTCCTCCTCTGACTCCTCTTCCTCACACTCCTCTTCCAGTGTTGCCGCAGGTCCAGCAAGCGATGGTAAGGCTGTTTCTGGTGGTGGTGATGGTGACCACAACTCTTCCTCTTCCTCTTCCTCTTCACGCTCATCTACGGCCTGATCCATAACTCTTCGCAGGGCACGCTCCAGGAAAAAAACATATGGGATAATGTCGCTGATGGTGCCTTCGGTGCGACTCACTAGGTTTGTCACCTCCTCAAAAGGACGCATGAGCCTACAGTCATTGTGCATGAGCGTCCAGTAACGTGGCAAAAAAATACCCAGCTCCGCAGAGGCTGTCCTAGCACCCCGGTCATACAAATACTCGTTGACCGCTTTTTCTTGTTGGAGCAGGCGGTCGAACATTAGCAGTGTTGAATTCCAACGTGTCGGGCTGTCGCAAATCAAGCGCCTCACTGGCATGTTGTTTCGCCGCTGAATATCTGCAAAGTGCGCCATGGCCGTGTAGGAACGCCTGAAATGGCCACACACCTTCCTGGCCTGCTTGAGGACGTCCTGTAAGCCTGGGTACTTCTGCACAAAACGTTGCACAATCAGATTCAACACATGTGCCATGCACGGCACATGTGTCAACTTGCCCAAATTCAATGCCGCCAACAAATCGCTGCCGTTGTCACACACCACTTTGCCGATCTCCAGTTGGTGCGGGGTCAGCCACTGATCCACCTGTGCGTTCAGGGCGGACAGTAGTGCTGGTCCGGTGTGACTCTCTGCTTTCAGGCAAGTCAACCCCAAGACAGCGTGACACTGTCGTATCCGGCATGTGGAATAGCCCCTGGGGAGCTGGGGGGGTGCAGTTGGTGTGGAGCAAGACGCAACAGCAGAAGAGGACTCAGCCGAGGAGGTTAGCAAAGAGGATGGAGTAGGAGGAGTAGAGGAGGTGGCAGCAGGCCTGCCTGCAAGTCGTGGCGGTGTCACCAACTCCTCTGCAGCAGAGCCACGCATTCCATGCTTGGCAGCCGCCAGCAGGTTTACCCAATGCGCAGTGTAAGTTATATACCTGCCCTGACCGTGCTTTGCAGACCAGCTATCAGTGGTCAGATGGAACCTTGCCCCAACACTGTGTGCCAGACGTGACATGATTTCCTTTTCCACAATAGAGTACAGGTTGGGGATTGCCTTTTGTGAAAAAAAATTTTGGCCAGGTACCTTCCACTGCGGTGTCCCAATAGCGACAAATTTTTTGTAGGCCTCAGACTCCACCAGATTGTATGGTAAAAGCTGGTGGGCTAAGAGTTCCGACAAGCCAGCTGTCAGACGCCGGGCAAGGGGGTGACTCTGTGAGATTGGCTTCTCAAACATTTCCTTGACAGACACCTGACTGTGGGCAGGTGAGCAGGAACTGCTGAAGGTGAGAGGCGGAGGGGCGGGTTGTTGATAGGGGGCATGGAGGACAGCAGTGGTTGACGTGGCTGAAGATGCTGGACCAGGAGGAGGATGGTGGCTTTCAGTTTGTGTGCTGCTTTCACTCATGTGTTGATCCCATAGGCGTTTGTGATGTGAGATCATGTGCCTTCGCAAAGCAGTTGTACCTAGGTGGGTGTTGGACTTCCCACGACTCAGTTTCTTTTGGCACAGGTTAAAAATGGCATCGCTGATATCAGAGGCAGACACACAAAAAAAATGCCACACTGCTGAGCTTTGCAAGGACGGCATTCTGGTGGTGGCAACAGCTTGCGTTGATTGGCGTGCTGTCTGGCTGACCCCGGGTGCCGAATCTACATGCTGTCTGACTGCGCCACTAGCTCCTTGCGATGACCTCCTCCCCCTGCTTCCAACTCGTCTCCTCCTCCTCTCTGTCTCCCCATCTGAACTTTCCCCCTCTTCTTCTGCTCTTCGAGCAGGCACCCAGGTGACATCCACAGACACATCGTCATCATCAGCCGCTTCACTTGACAACTCAGCAAAGGCAGCAGCAGCAGGTACAACATCATCATCATCATCATCACAATGTACGTCCATGTGTATAATGCTGCCTGACTGAGACATATACCCCCGTTATCTACATCCTCTGGCACTAATAGTTGCGCATCACTTATTTCTTCCAACTGATGTGAAAATAATTCCTCTGACGGATCAAGTGAAGCGGCTGTGGTGCTAGTGTTGGTGGTGGTGCCGGCGGGCTGGCGAGTGGTAAATTGAGAGGTGCCCGAAGCTGAGCTGGAGGAGGATGGTGCATTAAGGTTCCGAGCGGAAGCTGTAGACGATTGGGTGTCCTGTGTAAGCCAGTCAACTATGGCCTCAGAATTTTTTGAGTTCAGGGTCTGTGGTGGCCTCTGAACACTGGGCATTATTCTAGGGCCTAAGGAAATCACAGCACCAGGACCACGACGGCCCTTGCGGGGTGGCCTGCCTCTGCCTGTCATTTTTTTTTTAATGTGTTGTACTATGAGTGCAAGGTGCTGTGCCACCCTATAGGAGTGTTGGGCCGTGGGTACAGTACACTCTGTGGACCTGACAGTCACTGGCACCCAGGCAACTGCAATTAAAAAATATATATATTTTTTTTTACTTTGCAAGCTGCTGTGCCACCTTATATATCAGTGGTGGGTGGGCAGTGGCACAGTACACTCTCTGTAGACCTGACAGTCACTGGCACCCAGGCAACTGCAATTATAAACAGAATATATATTTTTTTACTTGGCAAGCTGCTGTGCCACCTTATAAATCAGTGGTGGGTGGGCAGTGGCACAGTACACTCTCTGTGGACCTGACAGCAGTCACTGGCACCCAGGCAACTGCAATTATAAACAAAATATATATTTTTTTACTTTGCAAGCTGCTGTGCCACCTTATATATCAGTGGTGGGTGGGCAGTGGCACAGTACACTCTCTGTGGACCTGACAGCAGTCACTGGCACCCAGGCAACTGCAATTAAAAAAATATATATATTTTTTTAGTTTGCAAGCTGCTGTGCCACCTTATATATCAGTGGTGGGTGGGCAGTGGCACAGTACACTCTCTGTGGACCTGACAGCAGTCACTGGCAACCAGGCAACTGCGATTAAAAAATATATATATTTTTTTTTACTTTGCAAGCTGCTGTGCCACCTTATATATCAGTGGTGGGTGGGCAGTGGCACAGTACACTCTCTGCGGACCTGACAGCAGTCACTGGCACCCAGGCAACTGCAATTAAAAAATATATATATATTTTTTTACTTTGCAAGCTGCTGTGCCACCTTATATATCAGTGGTGGGTGGGCAGTGGCACAGTACACTCTCTGTGGACCTGACAGCAGTCACTGGCACCCAGGCAACTGCAATTAAATAATATATATATTTTTTTTTACTTTGCAAGCTGCTGTGCCACCTTATATATCAGTGGTGGGTTGGCAGTGGCACAGTACACTCTCTGTGGACCTGACAGCAGTCACTGGCACCCAGGCAACTGCAATTAAAAAATATATATATTTTTTTTTACTTTGCAAGCTGCTGTGCCACCTTATATATCAGTGGTGGGTGGGCACACAGTGGCACTGCAGTGGGAACAGTACACTCTGTGGACCTGACAGTCACTGGAAGCCCAGGCAACTGCAATAATAAAAAATATTTTTTTTTTTCAATTTGCAACAAGATGCTGTGCCACCGTATATATATCAGTGGTGGGCAGTGCACTGCAGTGGGTACAGTGCACTCTGTGGACCTGACACAGCACTCACTGCAATTATGACAGAGGAAAAGAAAAATATTTTTTAAAATGCAAGGTACTGTGCCTGTGCCACCCGAAATGAGTGTGGTGTGCACACAGTACAGTCTGTGGTAGGTCTGTGGCCTCTCACACACAGCGGGCAGGCAACTGCAGTTTACAATAGATATATATATATATATATATATATAAAGAAAAAACTCTATTACCTTACCAGCCCTTAAAAGGGCTTTTGTGGACACTATATATATATATATATATATATATATATATATATATATATAAGAAGAAAAAACTCAATTACCAGCCCTTAAAAGGGCTTTTGGGGACGCTAGATATATATATATATATATATATATATATATATATATATAAAAATTACACAAATACCAGCCCTTAGAAGGGCTTTTTGGGGTGCTGTCCTTACAGCAGTAGTGGACCAAGAACACTGCAAGACCAGGAACACTGACTAACTGTCCCTAGCTTAACAGCAGCAGCAGCTCTCCCTACTCTCACTACACACACTGCTTCAGAATGATCTAAGATGGATGCTGCCCTTGCTTATTTATAGGAGGTGGGAGGGTGTGGGAGGGAGGTATGCTGATTGGCTGGAAATGTGCCTGCTGACTGTAAAGTTCAGGGTCAAAGTTTGCCTCAATGATGTATTATGGGGGGTGGACCGAACATCGCATATGTTCGCCCGCAGCGGCGAACGCGAACATGCTAAGTTCGCCGGGAACTGTCCGCCGGCGAACAGTTCTGTACATCTCTACTAACGAGCAGGGCCCTCTGATTCCTCTTGTTCCAAATTGTATTGTAACTGTAATGTCTGCCTTAAGTTTGTTAAGCGCTGCTCAAACTGTTGGCGCAATATAATCCTGTA
The DNA here is from genome assembly GCF_965119305.1 of Pelophylax lessonae. Classification (NCBI taxonomy): domain Eukaryota; kingdom Metazoa; phylum Chordata; class Amphibia; order Anura; family Ranidae; genus Pelophylax; species Pelophylax lessonae. The sequence goes on from NC_138770.1 coordinate 72,931,745, forward strand.
TAATAATAATAATAATAACTTTAAGGTAGTCATCCAGACTTAATTTCATCAGCATTGCAAAATAGCTATAAATGATTCAATTCTCCAGAAACTCAATATTTGAAAAGATCAATATCCCATCAGTATCCATATAGTTTTCTGCTTCTACTAAATGTGTAATTAATCAGAATGTATATAGGTAAATCATTTATTCCAGATCAATATAAATTCTGTGTTAGTAATGTAGACTCATTAGACAGCGTTACCAGTTTGGGCCCTTTTGTTATGGAGGTAGTGGTGCGCTTCAGGGGTTAGATGTTAACTAAATCTCTAATAAGATGGGTAGGTATAATGTGCAAGAATATCAATCAAAAAGTGCTCAGTGTAGGGGGTATGCTCATAAGTAATCTTGTTGAAAAAGTAATGGGTGATTATAGATGAGGGTGCGTAGTGTTTCCCAGAGCAATGTGTGAATCAATAAATGAATCAGTTTGGGACCTTACCGTTATATAATAGATAGAGATGTACCGAACTGTTCGCCGGCGGACAGTTCCCGGCGAACTTCGCATGTTCGCGTTCGCCTCCGTGGGCGAACATATGCGATGTTCGGTCCGCCTCCTATACATCATCATTGAGGCAAACTTTGACCCTGAACCTCACAGTCAGCAGACACATTCCAGCCAATCAGCATACCTCCCTCCCACACCCTCCCATCTCCTATAAATAAGCAAGGGCAGCATCCATCTTAGATCATTTCTGAAGCAGTGTGTTAGTGAGAGCAGGGAAAGTGCTGCTGCTGCTGCTGTTAATAGCTAGGGACAGTTGTTAGTCAGTGTTCCCGGTCTTGTTATTCAGTGTTCTTGGTACACTCCTGCTGTAAGGACAGCACCCCAAAAAGCCCTTCCTAGGGCTGGTATTTGAGTTTTTTTTTTTTTGGATATATATATATATCTATTGTCCTCAAAAAGCCCTGTTTAGGGCTGGTATTTGAGTATTTTTTATATATATATATCTATCTATTGTGCACTGCAGTTACCTGCCCGCTGTGTGTGAGAGGCCACAGACCCGCCACAGACTGTACTGTGTGCACACCACACTCATTTCGGGTGGCACAGGCACAGTACCTTGCATTTTAAAAAATAATTTTTTTTGTTCCTCTGTCATAATTGCAGTGTCTGTGTGCTGTGTCAGGTCCACAGAGTGTACTGTACCCACTGCAGTGCCCACCACTGATATATATACGGTGGCACAGCATCTTGTTGCAAATTGAAACAAAAAATATATTTTTTATTATTGCAGTTGCCTGGGCTGCCAGTGACTGTCAGGTCCACAGAGTGTACTGTGCCCACTGCAGTGCCACTGCCCACCCACCACTGATATATACGGTGGCAGGCATGACTTTTTTTGGATTAGTGTCTGGGGGGGGGGGGGTCTAAAAAGCCTACCTGTGAAGTTTCAGCTCTGTAGCATGTCCAGAACCAGAAAAAAAAGATCATATAGGTGTAAAAGGGGTTCCCACCATCACTGCTCTACTGAAAAATTATCTTTTTTTTCTGGTTCTGGACATGCTACAGAGCTGAAACTTCACAGGTACACTTTTTAGACCCCCTAGACACTAAATCACACAAAAAAAAGTTCTTAAAAATTGTCATTTTTGATAGAGAGCCAATTGTTGAAAAAAAAAAACTTAAAAAAAAAAAAAAATTGTTTTGGATTTATTGTCTGGGGGGTCTAAAAAGTGTACATGTGAAGTTTCAGCTCTGTAGCATGTCCAGAACCAGAAAAAGAATTAGAATTAGGGTTAGGGCTAGGGTTAGGGTTAGGGCTAGGGTTAGGGTCAGGGCTAAGGTTAGGGTAATTTTTAGTGCTTAGGGTTAGAGGGTTAGGGTTAGAGGGGTAGGGTTACTAACTCTAACCCTAAGTATCTCACCGTAACCCTAACCCTATCGACCTAACACTAAACTTAACCCTCCAACCATAACCCTAACCCTCTAACCTTAACCCTAACCCTCTAAGCCTAGCCATAAAAAATAACCCTAACCCTAAATCTAACCCTAGCCCTAACCCTAATCCTAACCCTAACCCTAGCCCTAACCCTAGCCCTAACCCTAATTCGTAATTTGTTTCTGGTTCCGGACATGCTACAGAGCTGAAACTTCACAGGTACACTTTTTAGACCCCCCAGACGCTAACTCCAAATACATTTTTTTTTTTTTAATTTTTCCAATAATTGGCTCTCTATCAAAAAGGACAATTTTTAAGAACTTTTTTTGTGTGCTTTATTGTCTGGGGGGTCTAAAAAGTGTACCTGTGAAGTTTCAGCTCTGTAGCATGTCCAGAACCAGAAAAAAAATTAGAATTAGAGTTAGGGCTAGGGTTAGGGTTAGGGCTAGGGTTAGGGTCAGAGCTAAGGTTAGGGTTATTTTTAGTGTTTAGGGTTAGAGGGTTAGGGTTAGAGGGGTAGGGGCAGGGTTACTAACTCTAACCCTAAGTATCTCACCGTAACCCTAACCCTATCCCCTAACACTAAACCTAACCCTAACTCTCTAACCATAACCCTAACCCTCTAAGCCTAGCCATAAAAATAACCCTAACCCTAGCCCTAACCCTAACCCTAACCCTAGCCCTAACCCTAACCCTAGCCCTAACCCTAATTCGTATTTTTTTTCTGGTTCCGGACATGCTACAGAGCTGAAACTTCACAGGTACACTTTTTGGACCCCCCCCCCCAGACGCTAAATCCAAAGACATTTTTTATTTTTTTTTATTTTTATTTATTTTTTTTATTTTTCCAATAATTTGCTCTCTATCAAAAAATGACAATTTTTAAGAACTTTTTTTTGTGTGATTCAGTGTCTGGGGGTCTAAAAAGTGTACCTGTGAAGTTTCAGCTCTGTAGCATGTCCAGAACCCGAAAAAAAATAGAATTAGGGTTAGGGCTAGGGTTAGGGTTAGGGCTAGGGTTAGGGTTATTTTTAGTGCTTAGGGTTAGACGGTTAGGGTTAGAGGCATAGGGGTAGGGTTACTAACTCTAACCCTAAGTATCTCACCGTAACCCTAACCCTATCCCCTAACACTAAACCTAACCCTAACCCTTAAAGCCCAGTTCCTGTCCCATTTTGGTCGGTTCTGGTCTGTTTGCAGTTGTTTGCGGTGCGTTAAACGGGGAGTTTGGTCGGTCAGAGTTTGGTCTGTCACTGTGAAGCGGGCGTAACCCTTACACTACCTGATCGATACAACATCATACCTGATCGTATACACACACTGGATGTTTTAAAGCACGTTATTCCAAATAGGGATGATCGAATGGTTCGGGTCCACCATTGGTTCAACCCGAACATTGGCTGTTCGAGGTTCGGCCGAATTTAGAACTTTTTGCCCAAAAAGTTCAGAATTCGGCAACCAGAACCGACCAAAATGCAATGCTTCAGGAAATGGGCTTTAAAAGCCCGTGATTGGACCAGAACCATTAGCAAAAGCCAATTGAGGGGGCAGGAGAATGCTAGGAATGTGATTGGAGTGACTAGGGGGTCCCTAGACCAATCATTAGTGAATACGCCCCCCAGTATATAAGATCGCCCCCGCCATATTCCTAGCATTGTTATACTGGACATGGAAGAGAGTCAAAGCAGTTCTGTTAATTTTACTTGAAAAGTGTCATTTAGCTTTTATTAGTGTGAGGAAAGGGATATGTAGTGTAGTTAGAGTGCTCCTTTACACTTAAGTTAGCTTCAAAATGTAGTTTCTGTAGGGAAAGTGTTAAGTGTCAGGGGACCGTAGTGTAGTGTAGGGTTAACTGGCAGTGACTGCTATGGCAGGGTGACAAAACCCTTCCATAGCAGGGTGACCGCTATAGAGAAATGATCATTTCTCTGAGTTGCTTCAGGACAGGAATATGGCTTCTCACCAGCCAAGCATTTTTTATGCTGCAGGGGCTGCCACTGCCAGTGCTTTTTTGAGGACATGTTTGATGTCAGACATGACATCTGAACATGTGTATAGGGGGTATATATACACATATATGTCTGTATATACACCCCTAGACATATATAGGTGTGATAGTAGCAGAAAGAAATGCTTGCGCTAATGAAATCATTTACAGTAATATATTTCTGCTACTATCACACCTATATATGTCTAGGTGTGTATATAAAAATATGGATGTGTGTATATACACCACTATACACAAGTTCAGATGTTTTGCCTGCCTCAAAAGAACCCCAAAAAATGCCAAAAAAAAAACGCTAGCGTCAAAAAAAAAAAATGCCCAGGTGTGTTTTTGCTGGCATTTTTTGGGGGGTTTTGGAGGCAGGCAAAACATCTGAACTTGTGCACAGTACCACTATACACAAGTTCAGATGTTGTTTTTCCTGACTGCAAAGAACCCAAAAAAATGCCTGCTTTGAAACCGGCAAGGTGTGAAAACCGGGGGAGAAGCCATATTCCAGATCTATAATTGCACAAATACAAGAAATCTTTTTTTTTTTATGGTTCTGGACATGCTACAGAGCTGAAACTTCACATGTACACCTTTTAGACCCCCCCCAGATACTAAATCCAAAGTAAAAATCATAAAATCTCTTTTTTTTTTTTTTTTTAATTTTTCAATAATTGGCTTTTTTATCAAAAATGACAATTTTTTAAGAACTTTTTTTGTGTGATTTTGTGTCTGGGGGGTCTAAAAGGTGTACCTGTGAAGTTTCAGCTCTGTAGCATGTCCAGAACCAGAAAAAAAGATCATATAGGTGTTAAAGTTAAAGGAGGGTCCCACATCACTGTTCTACTGAAAAATTATCTTTTTTTTTTTTTCATGGTTCTGGACATGCTACAGAGCTGAAACTTCACATGCACACCTTTTAGACCCCACAGATGCTAAATCCAAAGTCAAAATCAAAAAATCTCTCTTTTTTTTTTTAATTTTTTCAATAATTGGCTTTTTTATCAAAAATGACAATTTTTAAGAACTTTTTTTTGTGTGATTAATAGTTAATGGGGCATGACCCAGAACCCTAGGCACTTTTTAGGGCCATTTATTGGGTTTTAGGGCTTCAAAATTGTGTTTTTTGATTCCAGAAGTTCGGGCCCAATTGATTTCAATGGGGTTCTGGAATCCGAACCGAACTTTCCTGAAATTGGGGTGTTCTGGTCGAACCAAACTTTTCAAAAGTTCGATCATCCCTAATTCCAAACAATTTAGGAATGTTAGGTGATTTATGCCCTTTATGGATTAAAACCTGCCCCTGCGTCAACTACGTAATTTTCCATGGGAGTTTTGCCATGGATCCCCCTCCGGCATGCCACAGTCCAGGTGTTAGTCCCCTTGAAACCACTTTTCCATCACTATTGTGGCCAGAAAGAGTCCCTTGTGGGTTTTAATATTAGCCTGCCTATTGAAGTCTATGGCGGTTCGCCCGGTTCGCGAACATTTGCCGATGTTCGCCGTTCGCGAACATTAAATTTTATGTTCGTGACATCACTAATAATAGACATTTCAGATGGACACGCCTGTACCATGACAAAATGGACGTTCTTACCACAAATCAGTTATAATAAAAATAATTCAGATCACATATTTCTGCTCTAGGATACACTTGGTGGTTAAAAGAGGTAAATGCCTGATCCCGCAAAAAGTTAATTGTTATCTGCCTCAACCAATGGAAAGAAGTCCCACCTTCTGGGCTAGGCTTATTATAATTTTTATGGGCTTTTTGTCCCAAAACGGTATATAGGAGATCACAGGGGACAACAGGACACACACACCGATCCACACACATTTTCACTACAGACATTTCATCCATCATACTTCTTACATACTTTACACCCTCATCATCACCCCTCATACTCTGAAACATTAAGGTCGCAAGACACAAGCTCCTCCTAAACCAGCCACCATTTTGGGAAACGCAGCCATCTTAGGGGACTCTGGTAATGACCATTGTGAGCCAGCAGCTATTTTGGAAGGGTAAATATGTTTTATTTATTTTGATTATTTGTATGATACATATCCAATATTCAGGATATTTAGATTATGATTCCCCAGATGTAACAACCATCGTAGATTTTTCTTTAACTTTATTTTTGTTTTTCTAAATTTTACCTTCTTTGTTTGGTGCTATATTAGCGAACCAGTTTTACGTTTTCCGTAGTTTAACTCTCACTCCAACTGCAGAGGAGTAACTGTTGGCTACGCAAATCTCAGTTGTTTTAGTCTGAAAATGTTTTTTTTTTTTTTTTATGAATTTCTATTTTATATGTTTTTTGCAAAGACTGGGAGAAAATGAATCTTTCATTTCATTTATATTGCTGAGCAAAACCCATTAACCAGTGTTGCAAATAATTTTGTATTTTATGTAAGATTTTGTTTTTATGTCACCCATCTAACTATTTATTGTGAAAACATGTCTTGAATAAATATATATATTTCCAATTTAGTCAGTATTCATATCAATTGGTGTATGCTGTTAAAAGGAAATTGATTGACGAAAATAACTCGTAATTATCGTTCAGGAAATCTTTCTCAAACGTATAATGCACAACATGTTTGACAGGTGCAAATCATTTCAATTTTTGACAGCAAGGCCCAATTCTTGTAAAACTGTGATTTGCAGCGCTGCTTAAACTTATAAATAATTAATAAATCTATGTAAAAAATCATGAACTTCATAAAAATGCATAAAGATCATAAAGTGCTGTTATATCAAATCATCAATTCCTGTAAGATCAGTGCAAGTAAAAATAAATAAATAAATAAATCAGTGTCCATTATATCATCATATTGCTGTGATGAATCTTTCCACTTAAAATCATACAGGTGCTTAGGTGCTCGATCTGTGCTTTGTTCGGGGTCTCCCCTTTGGTTATCTACTCACCGCCAAATGATAGTTTTCAGGCATGTATGAGTTGTTGTACACTGCTTCTCCACTTGATGTGCAATTATTGCTGTGAATACAGATTCCTCCCCGATGTCCTCATGAAAAGAAAGTCATTCATGGTGAAGATCGTTTTAAAAAAGTGTTTATTTAGGGTAAAACAATGGGGATATACTCACAAACAAGGCGTCTAGCAATTGGTCGAGCGAATCACGTGACCTCCGGCCGGTGGAGTGGATGCTGCGGGAGCAGCTAGCCGCCGAGCCGTTCTCTTCATTTTTGCATGATATTGTGCTGTGTTTGTGAGTATATCCCCATTGTTTTACCCTAAATAAACACTTTTTTAAAACGATCTTCATCATGAATGGCTTTCTTTTCATGAGGACATCGGGGAGGAATCTGTATTCACAGCAATAATTGCACATCAAGTGGAGAAGCAGTGTACAACAACTCATACATGCCTGAAAACTATCATTTGGCGGTGAGTAGATAACCAAAGGGGGAGACCCCGAACAAATCACAGATCGAGCACCTAAGCACCTGTATGATTTTAAGTGGAAAGATTCATCACAGCAATATGATGATATAATGGACACTGATTTATTTATTTATTTATTTTTACTTGCACTGATCTTACAGGAATTGATGATTTGATATAACAGCACTTTATGATCTTTATGCATTTTTATGAAGTTCATGATTTTTTACATAGATTTATTAATTATTTATAAGTTTAAGCAGCGCTGCAAATCACAGTTTTACATATTTTAAAAGAGCACCTAGCACTTTTACACTGCAGCTAGCAGCTTTTTACACGTTTACCAGTATATTTTGGCACATAAGCACTTTTTCCATAAGCGCAGGGTCCCCTCAGTTTCACAAGGCCCAATTCTTGCTTTCGTCATAAGTACCTCTATAGGGTTACAGTGTGAAGGCACCACCGACACCCAAAGACCAATTTTTCTGCTCCTGTTTGACAGGTGCAAATCATTTCAATTTTTGAAAGCAAGGCCGATTGTTGCTTTCATCAAAAGTACCTCTAAAGGATTACAGTCTGAAGGCACCACCGACACCAAAAGACCAATTTTTTGGCACCTGTTACTTTTAACCAAAGTCTGAGACAGAGGCTCCAAAATGTATCTAAAACATCTTTAATCATGTTTTGTTTTGAGTGCAACAAATTGTGGCCTCAACATACAGACTGGCTTCCCAAGTCATTGTTTATTAAATAAAGACAGCTTGAATGGGAAATGTAATTTTTATGGCTTTATAAATGTGATTATTGCTGCATATTGTTTCATACAAGGTACAGATGTGCCACATTGCAGGCAGACTCCCCCTCCCCCCGGCACTATATTTAACCAGTTCTGGACCAGAAGGATTTGCCCTCTTAATGACCAGGCCATTTTTTGCAATTCGGCATTGCGTTACTTTGACAATTGTGCAGTCGTGCGACACTGTACCCAAATAAAATTTATGTCCTTTTTTCCCACAAATAGAACTTTCTTTTGGTGGTATTTGATCACCTGGGTGATATTTTTATTTTTTGCGCTATAAACAAAACGAGAGCGAAAATTCTGAAAAAATTAAAAAAAAAAAAAACAAACAATTTTTCACATTCTGCTTTTTAAAATCCCCCCCCCCCCCCCCCCCAAAAAAAAGGAAAAATCTACATTTTTCATCTTTTTAGGCCACTTTGAATTCTGCTACCTATTTTGGTAAAAAAAAAAAAAAAAAAAATCATAATAAGCGTATTTTGATTGGTTTGAGCAAAAATGATCGCTTCTACAACCTAGGTGAAAGATTTCAGTCATTTTTATTTATTTATTTATTTTTTACTAGTATTGGCGGCAATCTGCAATTTTTAACGGACTGGGACATTGTGGCGGACAGATCAGACCCCTAACTGGCACTTTTGGAGGAGGGGCAGTGACATTAGTACAGTAATCAGAGCTAAAAATATGCACTGTTATTGTAATAATGACACTGTCAGGAAAGGGGTTAACCTAGGGGTGATCAAAGGGTTAATTGTGAGCCTAGGGTAGTGTTTTCTAACTGTGGGGGGAGGGTCTTGTGAAATGATCATAGAGACCTGTGATCCTATATAGAAGGATCACAGGCGCTCTGTGATCATTTCAGATAGAATAACGGTCTGTTGTGTTTACAACAGCTGACCGGGGGTTCTCTCTCATCGGGGAGCTATCGCGAGTGCCCGGCAGCAATCGCAGCCGCCGGTCCCATGAATCGGCATCCCCGCTGCCTAGTGAGGGTGGGAGCATGCCGCCGGCAGCGAGCGCTCGCCCCCCAAGAACCACTCTCGCAAACCGACATACCCGTACGTCGATTCGTGCAGCTGAGCCAGCATGCCGCAGTATACAGTGGGTACGGAAAGTATTCAGACCCCCTTAAATTTTTCACTCTTTGTTATATTGCAGCCATTTGCTAAAATCATTTAGGTTCATTCTTCTTCCTCATGAATGTACACATAGCACCCCATACTGACAGAAAAACACAGAATTGTTGACATTGTTGCAGATTTATTAAAAAAGAAAAACTGAAATATCACATGGTCCTAAGTATTCAGACCCTTTGCTCAGTATTTAGTAGAAGCCCCCTTTTGATCTAATACAGCCAGGAGTCTTTTTGGGAAAGATGCAACAAGTCTTTCACACCTGGATTTGGGGATCCTCTGCCATTCCTCCTTGCAGATCCTCTCCAGTTCTGTCAGGTTGGATGGTAAACGTTGGTGGACAGCCATTTTTAGGTCTCTCCAGAGATGCTCAATTGGGTTTAAGTCAGGGCTCTGGCTGGGCCATTCAAGAACAGTCACGGAGTTGTTGTGAAGCCACTCCTTCGTTATTTTAGCTTTGTGCTTAGGGTCATTGTCTTGTTGGAAGGTAAACCTTCGGCCCAGTCTGAGGTCCAGAGCAGTCTGGAGAAGGTTTTTGTCCAGGATATCCCTTTACTTGGCCACATTCATCTTTCCCTCGATTGCAACCAGTCGTCCTGTCCCTGCAGCTGAAAAACACCCCCACAGCATGATGCTGCCACCACCATGCTTCACTGTTGGGACTGTATTGGACAGGTGATGAGCAGTGCCTGGTTTTCTCCACACATACCACTTAGAATTAAGGCCAAAAAGTTCTATTTTGGTCTCATCAGACCAGAGAATCTTATTTCTCACCATCTTGGAGTCCTTGAGGTGTTTTTTAGCAAACTCCATGCGGGCTTTCATGTGTCTTACACTGAGGAGAGGCTTCCGTCGGGCCACTCTGCCATAAAGCCCCGACTGGTGGAGGGCTGCAGTGATGGTTGACTTTCTACAACTTGACTGCATCTCTGGAGCTCAGCCACAGTGATCTTTGGGTTCTTCTTTACCTCTTTCACCAAGGCTCTTCTCCCCCGATAGCTCCGTTTGGCCGGACGGCCAGCTCTAGGAAGGGTTCTGGTCATCCCAAACGTCTTCCATTTGAGGATTATGGAGGCCAATGTGCTCTTAGGAACCTTAAGTGCAGCAGAAATCTTTTTGTAACCTTGGCCAGATCTGTGCCTTGCCACAATTCTGTCTCTGAGCTCTTCAGGCAGTTCCTTTGACCTCATGATTCTCATTTGCTGTGACATGCATTGTTATCTGGAAGGTCTTATATAGACAGGTGTGTGGCTTTCCTAATCAAGTCCAATCAGTATAATCAAACAGAGCTGGACTCAAATGAAGGTGTAGAACCATCTCAAGGATGATCAGAAGAAATGGAAAGCACCTGAGTTAAATATATGAGTGTCACAGCAAAGGGTCTGAATACTTAGGACCATGTGATATTTCAGTTTTTCTTTTTTAATAAATCTGCAACAATGTCAACAATTCTGTGTTTTTCCGTCAATATGGGGAGCTGTGTGTACATTCATGAGGAATAAGAATGAACTTAAATGATTTTAGCAAATGGCTGCAATATAACAAAGAGTGAAAAATTTAAGGGGGTCTGAATACTTTCCGTACCCACTGTACATGTGGTGGGCGGTCGGCAAGTGGTTGAAGGAATTTTTCATTTTTAGTGTTATTTCTAATTTTTCCAGTTTCCCTTTAGGCATCAGTACATCACTGTTCATATAAAAATTATGTTTTTTACAAACTTTTTTTTCATTGATACATGTCCCTCAGGGCAGTACCCAGACCCACATAACCATTGCATGTCCAATTACTTGCATATAAGCCTTCAAAATGGGCACTTTTGATTTTTCCAGTTTGGTTCCTTAGACTTTAATGGGGGCCGTTATTCAGTTCTTAACATTTGCGATGTTCAAAAGTTCTGCTGCAAACCGAACAGGGGGTCTCTAGTAAGCACCCCTGTCAGCTTTAAAGGGTTTGACTTAACTCTCTAACTTACACTTTTGCTGGACAGCTTGGTCTGTTTTTCAAGGAACTTGAAAAAATATCGGGAATGCTGTCCAGAACAGGTTACAATAAAGGATTAAAAAAAAACAGATGTGTTACCTTTTTTCCCTTCATCCCACCCTCTTATAGATTAAGTTGCTCTGCTGCTCCTTAGAGTGTTTTTTTTTTCCTTTGCATCGACCCCTGTTGCCTGCCCAGTCATTGCAGTACATAGCAAAATCCAGAGCATTGGGTCATGCTAATAAAGTGTATCCAAAAAGTAATTTTCCTGCAGCAGAGTCCATGGTGTTTGAGCTAGTGGACTACTTTTACAAATACCTTCCTAAAAGCTTCTTTCACATCCTTATTTCTCAAGCTATATATCAAAGGATTTAACACTGGAGTAATAACACCATAAACCATAGAAATATATTTCAGATTTGAATTAGAACGTTGCATTTGTCCAATATACATGCTTATAGTTGTCCCATAAAACATAGACACGACAGTCAGGTGAGAGGCACAAGTTGAAAATGCTTTGAACCTTCCATCAGTAGACCGGATCTTTAATATTGATGAAATAATACGAATGTAGGACACCACAATGAACATAAGTGGTAGTACAAGGGTAAACACACTCTCAACGAAAAGAGCTAGTTTTAAATAAGTGATGTTTCCACAGGCTAGCTCTAGAACCGCCAGTATCTCACAAACAAAATGGTCCAGTTTATTTTTCACACAGAATATCAAAGGTTTTGACATGTTTGGAATTGCGATGAGGAAATCTCCAGGCCACATAATTAGTATTATGGTTCTACAGATTTTCCGGTTCATAATTTGGCTATAGCGCAAGGGGAAAGATATAGCTACAAAACGATCGTACGCCATCACTGCAAGTAGCAAGGACTCAGTGCTCCCCAAAAGCACACCGACGTTCATTTGCACCATGCAGGCTGGGACAGAGATTGTCCTTCTAACAGAAAATATATCTATGAGTACCTTTGGAATAGAGCTGGATGAAAGGGACAAATCTATGATTGATAGATTGCAGAGGAAAAAGTACATAGGTCTGTGAAGTTTAGGACTGACAAGAACAGTCGCGATAAGAAAAATATTTCCAAAAAGTGTTAAAAGATAAATCAGTAATAATACAACAAAAAATATTATACACATTTGCATGTTCTGCGGAAATCCAACTAAAATAAATTCTTTCAGGAAAGTTTGGTTCTGGAGTTCCATGTATAAAATGATAAATGTTGAAATATTATGTGCGGAGAAAGCTATTCCGATATCCTACAATATACATTATATAATTAAAATAATTTGGTAACACTTGCCCAAGAATAGGACTTTTGATGTAATTAGGCGTTAAAAGAGGATATATAGTAAAAATAATTGTTTTCATTTTTTTTTTACATTTAATAAAAATACATTTTATACTTGATGCAAAACTACAGTTTTCTCAAATCCTCCCTGCAGCCCCCCTCAAGTCTAATAAAAAAAAAAAAAAACGAAAAAGGAAACTAATGCAGTCAACACTAAGAATTGATACAATGCAATATTTGACATTTTTGGGTTTAATACAGCTTTAAGATTATCTTGTTGTCTAGGTTATGTGTAAATGTGTATACACCTTAATCATTGTAGTAGTATGTACATATACACATCTAGATCTGAGAGGTCCTAAACAAAAGAGGTAGTTCCAACCATAATACACATTTATTGATAGGGTTACATATATAAAATTAACACACTGGACAGTATTTACAACACAATGTACAGTATAAGTCCCCTGGCTTATATGATTTTACAAATTACCCCCAACAACCATATTTACAATACAATGAACAAGTATGAAGTTAGTTTACCTTTCCACTTCAGGTTGGGGCATGGTGACTGCCGTGAGTCCCCACACAAAAAAAGGATCAAAGCTTGGTGAAATAGCATTATATTTCCCCTCTCCTTTCTGTACTGTGGCTAATATAATTCTCCCTAATTGGTCACTGTACCTAACAAATGTATATTGGGCACAGCCTGATTGGATGAGTCAAAGAAGGTTGTTATTTACTACCCATGTGAGATATGATCAGGGAAAACAAAAGGCCAAACTCTGAGGCTGCATTCACATGTGAGCGTTTGGATCGCGGGCAGAACCGCCGGGGTTCCGCCCGCGATCCGGAGATTATTGCAAATCGCGGGACGCCTAGCGTTGCCCGTTGATTTGCAATAGCCCCCAAACGCCGAGCGATGTTGCCGCGATTTCTGCCTGCCGAATCGCGGCAACATCGTGCAAACAAAATCGCGGGACGCAATACGCTCCAAAGAAGTACAAGAGCTTCTTTGGAGCGTATTGCGTCCCGCGATTTTGTTTGCGCGATGTTGCCGTGATTCGGCAGGCGGAAATCGCGGCAACATCGCTCGGCGTTTGGGGGCTATTGCAAATCAACGGGCAACGCTAGGCGTCCCGCGATTTGCAATAATCTCCGGATCGCGGGCGGAACCGCGGTGGTTCTGCCCGCGATCCAAACGCTCACATGTGAATGCAGCCTGAAGTGGAACTAATTACAATAACATCAATACAACACTCAATACTTTAAATATATTTCCTTATAAATGAAATATATTTCTAATTATAATATTATTTACAGTTGTTAAGGGAGATTTCACATAAACTCATTATGTAACAATCTGTATTAATGCACTTACTACAACACAACTGTCTGTGATTTGCAGTAACAGTTACATTTTCAGGACAAGCTTTTTGGGTCTACACCAGTGGTCTCCAAACTGTTGCCCACAGGTCAGAGGCAGCATTTTGCTAGGCTTTATTCAGTCCCTGGTACACTATTCTTCCCCATCTGACCAGTAGCAGTTTGACTGCAAATAGGATTACTGTAGATATTGTAGATAAAATGCACAAAATGTATTTTGTTTGAAACAAAACAAAATAAAGGTATTCTTTTTAAAGATTCCATGCACAAAAAAATAAATAAATAAATAAAATGGATAAAAGCAATAAATTAGTTTACAAATGGAAAACAAAGATACATGTAAACATAAAATAGAGAATTTGAATCGAATAGCCCCGATTTACTTGCCTATATCCATAGTCACTTCTGGCCCCCAGATCTTCTCTCATAGGAAAGTCCACAGTCTGGGTGATGTGGACGCACCAGAACATCTCGAACAGGAGAAATGTTCTAGCGAACATGCGAACACTATTAAAGTCTATGGGAAACGAACATGAAAAATAAAAAGTCCTAATTTTAAAGGCTTGAATGAAAGTTATTGGCCCAAAAAAAAAAGTGTATGGGGACAAAGGTACTGCCCTAGTGGACATGAATCAATGCAATTTTTTTTTTTTTTTTAAAAACGATCGTTTTTACAGGAGCAGTTATTTTAATAATGCTTAAAGAGAAACAATAAAAATGAAAATTTCCTTTAAATATCGTGCCTAGGGGGCCCCCTTAATGTGCCTGTACAGTGGTGCATTTGTGTGATGTTTGTAGCCTGCTGCAGCAATACTGACATTTTTCAAGGAAAAAATGTCATTTAAACTTGCTCACAGCTGTAATGTATTGTCAGTTCCCAGAAATACAGATAAAAAAATGGTGTGGGGTCCCCCCCAAAATCCATACCGTTTTAAGGGGAACCCTGCACCAAACATTAAATAAAAAAAAAGTGGCGTGGGGTTCACCCTAAAATCCATACTAGACCCTTATCCAAGCACACAGCCTGGCTGGCCAGGATGGGGGTGGGGGTGGGGGTGGGGGCGAGCAAGTGCTCCCCCCTCCTGAACCATACCAGGCCACATGCCCTCAACCCCAGGGGGTGGGTGCTTTGGGCCAAGGGGGCTCTGCCCCCCCCACCCCAAAGGACCTTGCCCCCATGATGATGTGGACAGGGGTCTCTTCCCAACAACCGTGGGCTGTCGTTGTTGGGGTCTGCGGGGGGGGGGCTTATCAGAATCTGGAAACCCCCTTTAACAAGGGGGCCCCCAGATCCCACCCCCCACCTATGTGAATGGATGTCGGTACATCGCACCCCTACCCAGTCACCAAAAAAGTGTACAAAAAAAAATAAAGACAAAAGCCAGTTTTGGAAAAGTCCTTTATTAAAAAAATCAAAAAATAGTGTCCCCCGATGATTAGTCGCCCATGTCAGTAATTTATTCACTGCACCTGAGCAGTGCATTGTGTAGCGGCTTGTGACGTCAGATCCCTATAAAAGAGCTGTCAAAATCAAAACGGCTCAGAGCGCGGGAAACATCCGTAGAAGCAGGAGCTTCTTTTTTTTTCTATTTTTCGGGCGGGCGGGCGGGCGGGCGGGGGACACTATTTTTTTATTTTTTAATGAAGAACTTTTCCAAAACTGGCTTTTGTCTTTATTTTTTTTGTACCCAATATCCATTCACATAGGGGGGGGGGTGGGATCTGGGGGCCCCCTTGTCAAAGGGGGCTTCCAGATTCCGATAAGCCTCCCCCTCGCAGAACACCATAACCACAGCCCACAGTTGTTGGGAAGAGACCCCTGTCCCCATCAACATGGGGACAAGGTGCTTCGAGGTGGGGGGCAGAGCTCCCCCTGTCCCAAAGCACCCACCCCCCATGGTGAGGGCATGTGGCCTGGTATGGTTCAGGAGGGGTCCCCACCCCCATCCTGGCCAGCCAGTCTATGTGCTCGGATAAGGCTCTGGTATGGATTTCAGTGGGAACCCCACGCCGTTTTTTAATTACATTTGGGCACGGGGTTCCCCTTAAAATTCATACCAGACCCAAGGAGCTTGGTATGGACTGGGGGGGACCCCATGCCATTTCTTTCTGCAATACCGACATAAACTGATATAAAATTAAGTATATATATATATATATATATAAAACTTTGTGGTATACACTGCACTATCTGATCTCAACAAACTGTAAAAAGCAAGAATCTCTTTCCTGGCCAGCCATGTATTATTAACTATAGAATTCCACTTAAAAATCACCTGCTGGCCAAGGGATTCAAACCCACAGCCTCGCAATTGCAGGCCTGGTATTCTACCAGCTATGCCACCGTCAAGCATGCTTAGGTATAAAGCATTTTTTTTTAACTAACTAACTCCTATCTCACCCTACACACAGTGGATGAGATAAAAGTTAAGGAGAGTGTGTTCTGCTTAAGCAGGCTTCATGGTGGTGTAGGTGGTAGAACATCATGCTTGCAATCAGAGGTCTGTGGGTTCGATTCCCCCAGCCAGCAGGTGATTTATTGGAATTCAGAGGTCAGAGTCCATGATAATGCAGGAACTCAAACCGCGAAAAAGCTCATTTAGTCATCATTCAATGAACGAGTGAACAGCCAATGTTCGAGTTGAACTCGAAGCTCATTCCTAGTCCTCGCTGGTGCTGAAGACTCCGTGTAATACAGGATGATGTTAGAAAGAGGAGACCAGATGGGGCAGGCATAGTCTGCAGCACCTGTAGACAACAAAAAGTCCCCAGCGCTAAACTCTATGGCAAGACACACCGTGTAATGTGCCAAACCAATCCGGTGCAGCCATCAGAATAAGTACAAACAAGCAACCAGGAGAGACAGTGCTATCATAAAAGTTACCAGATAATGAAAAGGCCAGTGGAGATGGTAAAAAGTTCATTGTGACAACCAGTCAGTGTAGAACTGACTAAAAGGAAGATTAAAATGTTGATAAAATATCAGGCTGGCCAATCCGATGGAGATCGGTGGATGGCTCCTGAACCCACTGGATGGAACAAGGAGGGCCACTGGTGGAATGTAATGCTACTTGGGAGAGCAGCGGACAAATAGGAGCCAGGCCGGGCCCCCCGGTGCTCCAGCGACTCTTAACCAGAAGGCGGAAGTGTCCTGCCCGGAAACAGGAAGCCGTTGGAACCAGTCTGTAACTCAATAAGGGAGCGTTGCCATGATGATGTGTTTTGCGCGCATTTGCATTGTCAAGTCCTAAGCCATAATTTGCAGCACCAGTCACCAGCCTTCACTCCCAGAAGAGGCACTGCAAAAGTATGCATGACAGTGCACTCAGGTAAAAGTAAAAAATGGCTTAAAAAGTTTTTGTTTTTTTATATACGATGGAGTTGAAATTAGTCCTGAAATAGAGCAGAATTTCACCTAAATAACCTTGGGATCTTCCTTCCACCACTGCGCCTGGTGTAATCACTGCACCAATGGAAGGAGCACCAGACCAAATAATACAAGAGTAAATCTATGTAGGGAAGCCAATTGCTGGATTAGGACAGTTACCGGCCAGCAGCATTAGTGTGAGCAATGGAGATCCTTCCTGTCAGCGCTATAGCTGAAAGACGGCTATAGCTCCGACCTAATTGCCAGGAGACCTTCCATGTATCTCCTCCTGTGCATGAGCTGTCTACGCGCTCCCTGCGGAGCATGCGTGGCTCACTCCCTGTGGAGCATGCGTGGCTCACTCCCTGCGGAGCGCGCGTGGCTCGCTCCCTGCGGAGCGCACATGGCTCTCTCCCTGCGGAGCGCGTGTGGCTCGCTCTGTGATCATCGAGTCCGTGGGACTCAGCTGATCACAGATTTGAGTAAGGGGCCGATCCTGGCTCCTTACCACATGATCAGCTGTAGGCCAATGACAAATGATCACGCAATGTAAACAGCAGCTGGAGATCAGTTTTTTTTTCTCCTCATGCACCAAAAAAAAGCTCAGTTTGTTTGAAAAAAATGATAAAAATGTTATTTGGGTACAGTGTTGTATTGTGCAATTGTCATTCAAAGTGCGACAGCGCTGAAAGCTGAGAATTGGCCTGGGCAGGAAGGGGTTTAAGTGCCCTGCAGGCAAGTGATTAATTGAGAGTCATGTGACAGTTTCAGATTCCAACTTTATTCAAGTCTCCATTGTCTGTGTAATTTCTAACAAAAGTAACTTTAGTTGTTCTCATGAAGCTTAAAAGTTTTGTTTTTTCATGAAAGCAGTATTAAACCCAAAAGCAAACATTTATTATATTGCAGCTGACCAATTCGTAGATGTGGTGGCTGCATTACATTTCTTTTTTAGGCTTTCTTTCTTCTAATTTCACCAGGTGATCTAGCCAGTAGGTCTGTTGTTTTTCAAAAGAACAAGCTGTCCTGCAGATGTATCAGCTAGAGTGTGGAGACAAACTGTTTACCACTGACAGAGATGCTTATAATGATCACCTTTTATTTATTCATGTGCAACCTTTAACCCAAAAGGAAAAATAAAATATTTGCTGTAACTGAATATAAAGTGTTAGCTGGAGTTTGGCTTCATTTTATTAGTGTATTTAAATCTGCTTCCCTCCCCCCCAGACTGACAATGCTGCTGTCCATAGGTGCCCCCTGTGCTCCTTCATCCAGAGTAGAGACATTTTAATATAGGAGGTGTCTTACTGGCCAGAGCACCAAGGAAAAACAAAAACTAAAAAAAGAAAACCAATGCAGCCACCACATCTACTGCTTGGTAAGCTGCAATATATTACATTTTTTGTTTTTAGTACCACTTTAAGCATTTATGTTGTTCTTCATTGGAGGCAGATAATTCAGCTATTGTGGTGCTGGCTCAGAAGTGACCCAATAGTTTAAATCTTGGCGCCTGTGCAATTCTTGGCTACATTCACAAATGTCTGACACAGATCAGCTTCTGCTGCAGTCTCTTGCTTTGTGACTGGCTACAAATTTATAGTGTTGCAGTCTGATCACTGAAGAAGAGGAGACTGGGGAAATGTTTCCTCCTGTCTGCAGCAGACTGATCATCAGCCTAGAAAAAGTCACTGAACTGGAGCTCATGATAAGGTTTATCCACTTCCTGCAAACAAACATACCTGTACATCGGCCTGCAGAAGTGGTTGTACCGGGATGATATTCAGCTGCAGGCATTAACCTGGTACCATTTTTTAGAGTTGGCTTTGATCGGATCTCCGATGTAGTAACCTGGAAGCAACGTCACAACATCACTTCAGAGTTTACTCGGCTGCTAATGGCGCCAATTTAAAAAAAGTGACAGTATTCAAAAATGTTAATTTCAGCATTTTAAATACTTTGAAGTGCAGTGGAGGGGTTTGGGGTCTTTTTGACCCCCGATCCCTCCATAAAGAGTACCTTTCTCTACCTATCACTGTCCCAAGGGATGTTTACATTCCTTCTGACAGCAATAAAAGTATTACGATTTTTTATTTATTTTTTTAAACCGTGCTAAAAAATGAAAAATGAAATAAAATAACTAGGAAACAAAAATGTTAAAGCGCTCCAGTCGCCATGAGCTTGCGCACAAAAGAAAATGCATATGTAAGTCACATCTGCAAATGAAAACAGTGTTCCAACCACACATGCAAGGTATCGCCGCGATTGCCAGAGCGAGAGAAATAATTCTAGAAAAAGACCTTCTCTGTAACTCTAAACTGGTAACAAGTTTAAAACAGTCGCCTATGGAAAATTTTAAGTACTGTAGTTTGTTGCCATTCCATGAGTGTGCGAAATTTTAAACCGTAACATGTTAGGTATCTATTTACTTGGCGTCACACTATCTTTCACAAAAATATTTTCACAAAAATAATTGGAGTAACTTTTCTTTTTTTTTTTTAAATGTAGTAAAATGTATTTTTCCCCAAAACATTGCACTTGAAAGACCGCTGCGCAAATATTACAATAAAAGTGATCAGATTTTTTTTTTTAAAACAGTGCTAAAAATAAAAAATATAATAAAATAAATAGGAAAAAAAACAAAAAAAATGTAAAGCTCCCCCGTCGCCATGAGCTCGCGCACAAAAGAAAATGCATACATAAGTCGCTCCCGCAAATGAAATTGGTGTTCCAACCACACATGCGAGGTATCGCCACGATCGCCAGAGCGAGAGAAATAATTCTAGAAAAAGACCTTCCCTGTAACTCTAAACTGGTAACCATTAAACATTTTTAAAAGCATCGCCTATGGAGAATTTTAAGTACAGTAGTTTGTCACCATTCTACGAGTGTGCACAGTTTTAAACCATAACATGTTAGGAATCGGCGTGACATCAACTTTCACAATATAAAAATAAAATTTATTGTTGATTTTTTATTTTTTTTTAATGCAGTTAAAAAAAAAAAAATCCTCAAAAAATTGTGCTTGAAAGACCGCTGCGCAAATACCGCATGACAAAAAATATTGCAACAACCGCCCTTTTATTCTCCAGAGTCTTTGCTAATAAAAATATAGATAATGTTTGGGGGTTCTAAGTAATTTTCTAGCACAAAATACTGATTTTAACTTGTAAACAACATATGTCAGAAATAGGCTTGGTCCTTAAGATTAAAAAAGTGGTTAAAAAAGTTGCTTTATATTGTGACATGTCAGGATTTCATTTATGTAGACATGCAAAGCTCCTGATAGATTTCTGTGTTTTGGGTGAAAATATTACACATCTAAGCTTAAATCGGATTGCAACCCTGCTTAGGATTACAGATACACATAATAAATGTCACATGTACATGCCTGAATAATAGACAGCCTGATATTCTATAGATAATTGTCAAATCTTGTCATTAAATGTCATCTTTAAAAAAGTAGCATCCTATATTAGCATATTTTACATATTTTTTATTTAAACAAAATAAGCAGAATGTCACGAAAACTTTTACACCCTCCAATAAATTACCTCTTATCACCCCTGAAGATATCTAATGAGCGGCCAATATTTCAGCACACACTTCTAAATTAAGGGCACACTTCATATGTAGCCATCTTCTTCTTTCTTTACGAGGATTTATATATATTTTTATTGAAAGCCATAAACATACCGTAGAGAATATTCAACACTCAAACAACAGATCTCTTTAATTATTCTAGTCATGGGGATCTTTTTCCACCGCTGTGATTTATTTCCCCATTAAGAAAATAAAATAATAATCCCCAACCACAGGACAACATTCACCCTTTCTGGACAGAATTTTATCTTACAATTTTCTATAGGCCCGAATTACTATTGGTCTAACAAAAGAATCCCCCATTAGTATTTGGGACTTTTTAGGCACGCACAACACCACAGTTACGAGTTTTTAATAAAAATATTAATTTATTTCAACATATTAAAATGTTAATCGGAAAAACTTTACATGAAACAAGACACAAACATACAGTATCTCACAAAAGTGAGTACACCCCTCACATTTTTGTAAATATTTTATTATATCTTTTCATGTGACAACACTGAAGAAATGACACTGTGTTACAATGTAAAGTAGTGAGTGTACAATATAACAGTGTAAATTTGCTGTTCCCTCAAAATAACTCAACACACAGCCATTAATGTCTAAACCGGTGGCAACAAAAGTGAGTACACCCTTAAGTGACAATGTCCAAATTGGGCCCAAAGTGTCAATATTTTGTGTGGCCACCATTATTTTCCAGCACTGCCTTACCCATCTTGGGCATGGAGTTCACCAGAGCTTCACAGGTTGCCATTGGAGTCCTCTTCCACTCTTCCATGATGACATCACGGAGCTGGTGGATGTTAGAGACCTTGGGCTCCTCCATCCTTCGTTTGAAGATGCCCCACAGATGCTCAATAGAGTTTAGGTCTGGAAACATGCTTGGCCAGTCCATCACCTTTACCCTCAGCTTCTTTAGCAAGGTATATGGTCATCTTGGAGGTGTGTTTGGGGTCGTTAATATGTTGGAATACTGCCCTGCGGCCCAGCCTTTGAAGGGAGGAGATCATGCTCAGCTTCAGTATGTCACAGTACATGTTGGCATTTATGGTTCTCTCAATGAATTGTAGTTTCCCAGTGCCGGCAGTACTCATGCAGCCCCAGACCATGGCACCCCCACCACCATGCTTAACTGTAGGCAGAACACACTTGCCTTAGCACTCCTCACCTGGTTGCCGCCAAACACGCTTGACACCATCTGAACCACATAAGTTTATCTTGGTCTCATCAGACCACAGGACGTGGTTCCAGTGATCCATGTCCTTACTCAGTGTAATGTTCTGGTACCCTTGTCTCCATATTTCTCCTTTCCTAATTGCGTCCCATCTTGTGTAACAAGGGACGCATATACCTTTAAGACCGGATGACATCATTGCCGAGCGCCGCTATGAGCGGCTATTTCAATCGTCGGTTTGCTCTCACTCATCGCTCGTTCAACCGCCATGGCTGGAGCGTCCCGCTGTCTGAAGTCAGCATACCAGTTCGACACGTTCCTGTATCTCGCTACCTGAACCTGTTTTCGGATCCTGTGTCTCGCCACCCGATCACCCCTGGCATGCTGTCTTCACCTTCACCGCATGTTCACCGCACCTACTCCTGTGAAGTCGGAGCTGCTGACATTCTCCCTTGCTGCTTCGGGATACTGCAGAGAAGTCCCAGAAAAGGGGAATCTCTGAATTATTTCATCTACCGGAGATTTGCATGGTTGCCGTTGGAATCGGTGAAAAATCAGTGGGGATACTCCATCATTCTTAAGCCTGTTTGACTCCTACACTATAAGGTGTTTTGGGGTCCCATCCATCTGGTGAGCGCAATATATTTCTACCTTCACTGGTGACGGGATTTGCTGCACTTATATATGATTTGCACCATTATATATTGGACTTTTTCTCACCATCCATTGTTTATGTTACTTGTGGAATGCTTCCTGCGATTGGACAATTTATTTTGTTGGAATTTTTTTCTTCTAGCGCTGCACATATTTTTGTATTTGTATTCTCCCTTGCTGAACTGAAGCCGGAAACCTCGCTGGTGATCCGTATCTCGCTACGGGATCACCCCTCTCCAATGGACACTGTTACTCCTAAACCTATCTAAGTGATAAGTACCCCGCAGGGGATTCTTACTAAACCAATCTCCTACTGTCATCTACTGCAATTACCAAGACTATCTGTATCTATCTATTCACTATCATCTGCATAGACTGTTAGCTCTTGGGACTACCTTCAACTATCCTTGCACTAGGTTACTCTGTCTAAGTATACTCCATCTGTGTCCTCTTACCATCTGCACTATACTTGACATCAGAACCTATCTGCTTACCATCACCTGCAAACTCTCCTAATACTACTTCTAGTGCTCACCATACAATAGCCTGTCTCTCATCTATATATCCTCATATATTCTATCCCTCCATTAACATCTATTAATATATATATGGTATATAACAGGCTGTACACGGTGATGAAGTCCTGAGAGTTGGATATGTTTGTTCAACAGATTCTCTACAAGGCTACTGAGTGTAATAATTCTGCAGCTGTAAATCCATCCACTAACAAAAACGCATGAACGTTACAGGCAGCTTCTCTTCAGCAAACTGTTTGCAGGCTTTCTTGTGCATCATCTTTAGAAGAGGCTTCCTTCTGGGATGACAGCCATGCAGACCAATTTGATGCAGTGTGCGGCGTATGATCTGAGCACTGACAGGCTGAACCCCCACTCCTTCAACCTTTGCAGCAGTGCTGGCAGCACTCATACGTCTATTTCCCAAAGACAACCTCTGGATATGATGCTGAGTACATGCACTCATCTTCTTTGTTCGACCATGGCGAGGCCTGTTCTGAGTGGAACCTGTCCTGTTAAACTGCTGTATGGTCTTGGCCACCGTGCTGCAGAAGTGCTCAGTTTCAGGGTCTTGTCAATCTTCTTATAGCCTAGACCATCTTTATGAAGAGCAACAATTCTTTTTTTTCAGATCCTCAGAGAGTTCTTTGCCATGAGGGGACATGTTGAACTTCCAGTGACCAGTATAAGAGAGTGAAAGTGAAAACACCAAATTTAACACACCTGATCCCCATTCACACCTAAGACCTTGTAATAGTAACAAGTCACATGACACTGGGGAGGGAAAATGGCTACTGTGGCCCAATTTGGACATTTTAATTTACAGGTGTACTCATTTTTGTTGCCAGCAGTTTATTCATTAATGGCTGTTTGTTGAGTTATTTTGAGGGTACAGCAAATTTACACTGTTATACAAGCTGTACACTCACTACTTTACATTGTAGCAAAGTGTCATTTCTTCAGTGTTGTCACATGAAAAGATATTTAAGAATTTGCAAAAATGTGAGAGGTGTACTCACTTTTGTGAAATACTGTATACAGAGAAATTTACATGTAAAAACAAAAGGTTCAAAATACAGCAACCCTAGTGTCATTACAAATGCCTGAGATATGCTTTCTCCATGGTACCCGACGCGTTTCAGGTCTGTGACCTTTCCTAAAGGGTATAGAAAGGGAGATGCATATATTCAATTGTTTCTTTTAATGAAAAAAGGACATTGTAATGGAAATAAACGCAGATCACATAACATAGAGTACATGTATTCATTACCACGTGGTACCTACCACTGGGGGTGTAAGGGTAGGATCTAGCTGTGTGGTATAGTACAGAGGGTTAGATGCTGTCCTGCCTGGTTAGGACAGATCAGCAAGAGAGCTATTGCCCCAGAGCCTCTTGTATCCTCACGGAGGTCCCTCCAAACAATGGGGGCTGCTGGTGTTGGAACATGAACTAGTGACAAGGTGCTAGAGGAAATTGTAATGTATTATTCAATACCTAAAACATAGATGCCCTATATGTATTATTTATATCTCCACCACTAAGATATATCATTATATTAAACTTCATCAAAAATGCTAAATACCTTAGGGCTCTTTCACACGGGCGATCTGATCAGATCCGCCTGTCAGTTTTTTAGGCGGATCTGATCGGATCCTCCATGCAGCTCTATGGGGCAGCGGATGTCAGCGGAGACACCTCCGCTGACACCCGCTGCCATCCGTATCCGATCCTGTCCGTGAAATCTGGACGGATGGAAACCCAATTTTACCATCCGTTCAGTAATCGGATCGGATCGGATCTGATGAGAGCGGACAGGCGGTCCGCTCTCATCCGATCCCCCATAGAGGGCAGCGGGGGCTGAGACACCTCCCTCTCCGCTCTGCAAGCGGAGACGGAGCAGTTATCCGCCGGCTCAGCGGGGATCGCGGATCGATCCCCGCTGAGCAACACGGATCCGCCTACGGAGGCGGACCGTGTGAAAGAGCCCTAAATCCGAGTATTAGTGGGGGAAGGAGATGAAAAAAGGCTGTTGGCTTGCATCAAAAAAGGTGACATCATGCAAGCAGGCTCACATCACAGTCAGATATCATTTTTTCCCCCATGTATGGCATCATAAAGGAATCCAAGTCCTATAATAAGTAGGTAGAAAATCTTATAAGTGGCAGTGCCTCATGTCATAGGGAATCTCTGCAATATAGTAGTGGTGCTTATCTTCTAGCATCTACTGGTTGTTACACTTGTCATACTCCCAGGATCTGCACAGATTGTGCAGCCTTGCCTTGGAGTTAGGTATGGTGCCAAATGCTCACGCATGCGCCTCATGGTGTGTGCCACCAACAGGCCATAGAGCTCATGCCACCGCCCCACCTGGAACCACCTCCTTACCGCACACAAGGGCAAGAGGGAGCCAAAAATGGCACCATTACAAAAAAGGGGGGCCACTCTGACATGCAGAAAAAGCAGCGTGAAGGACCCCCTTGTGCGTGGGGTGGAGAAAAAAGGACACCGCTGCAGACACGCTCCTCAATCTTACTCCCAGTACAAGCAGGGGCAACTGACCAATTAAACGCTTTGGACCTGGTAAAGGAAAGTGACATAGAATACCAAATCAGCATATACATAACACCAGATAAAAAACCTAGATTGTACATGCTACCACCATATAGTACAGCTTGCCATAATGTTAAGAGAGGAGCTCTGTGTCCACCCGTTCACTCTGTATATTAAAATCAAATGTTTATTGCTATCATACTGGCTATAGCCACAGCCGTTCAATGGGGTCAGTTCTCAGACAAAGATGTTCCCCACATCAACTGTCGTAACTTACAAAAATACTAATACTTGTAGATATAAACATATTTGTAGCCAGATATTTTATACAAAATTTAAATTTTGTCCTGTATGGCACTCAGACCTCCTTCTTCTCTTATAAGCAATATTTGTTACTTTTCACACACAACTGATGAAAAACTGTCCAAGAAAGGGCGGTAACTGACCGTGTCATTCAAGCCAAGAGGAGAGGTGGCCTTTAAAGACACTATCCAATGTGTTTCTCACTGAGGGAGTGCTTTATTCCAGTCACCCACCCCCCCCCCCCCAGCGCTCGGATGAACGCGGTCTAAAGCCAGAAATTTGATCTGTGGAAACTTTCCTTGATGTACATCCCTCACGTCTCCCTAAAGGGAGTTCTGGGTCACTGGATTTCATACTCAGGATATGTCTGTAAATTCTTTTATGGAATTCTAATTTAGCTTTTCCTACATAGAAACACCCACATGGGCATGATAAGATATATATTATCCCTAGTGGCTTGCAATTTGCAAAATGTATAGGTCTATACAATCTGCCATTAGGGAGCTTGATATTTGTATCAGTGTTCATGTATTGACAATACGAACAGCCTCCACTTTTTTATGTTCCTGGATGTTTGCAAGGGTCTTTTCTGAATTTACCCGTGAACCCACTGTAGACCAGAAAATCATTAAGAGATCTGGTCCTTGTTTTCCGGAATAGTGTAATAGTCAGTTACCCATCTAATTCCTATACTGGTCAATTCTAGGAAAGTAACTTTCTGCCGCTCCAGCAGACGTCACATGACGAAACGCGTAGGGCGGAGTCGCAACGTCAATACGTCACTTCCGGTTTCGGAGCCTGGGCCGTGGAACGCGGAAGCTTCCCGGCCATCACCGCTGATCCTAGGCAGCCTCAAACGTGAGTTTTATGCTCTCTCTTCCACGCTACAGATACACATTGCATCATGGGGTTTTTTTCTTCTAACTTGAGGTACTAAAAGCCTGGTTTGGCTCACTGGAGAACCCCGGAAGAAACCGACCATCTTTTTCCTCAAGCACAGGTCGTATACTTAGGGGCGACATCTAGTGGATGTACAACAGAATTGCAACCCCATTTTTTATTTATTACTTTCCCTCATTCAATTTGGCACTTTTCACTTAAGTGGTAATACAAACTCCACGCACAGCACGGATGAATTTATGTTGACTGTTTTATGCATTTTAAATCACTCATTTATTTATGAATTTAACTTATTTTCTGTCATTATCAACTGTCATCACAAAATAAATGCACATTGGGAACCCATTATTTCTTACTCGTTAAGTATATGCAGCACAGCACTTGCACTTTACTGAGTTGCACCTTATGGGCCCAGTTTATTAACCAGCTAACTTGGTCACACCACAAATCACTAGTGCACTTTATTTTAAATTAAACGGTTTTTCATGACACATTTTTTATTGGCACTTTGTTTTAAGTTGGCACATACAATAAGCACTTATTCACTTTAAGGTAGCGCCGTTACAACCTCCTTTCATACATATTTCACATTGTAAATTTGAGATTGAGTGTATTATTATTCATTTCTGTGATGCATTCATCAAGAGATTATGCCGACCCATCCCAAACCATGAATATATTGTCTATATAGGGGTACCAAACTATGATATTATTAGTAAGTGGTATCAATGATCATAATCATCTGCCAGAAAAGATTGCGTAGGATGGGCACAACATGTCCCTATTACTATGCCCTTCACCTGGAGGAAATGGGAGCCGTCAAACGAAAAGATGTTGTGTGTCAAAATGTATTCCAAGGATGATAATACAAATGCATGTAAATCCTGATTTATTCTATGGGACTGGCATAGCACATGTTCAATCGTTGAAATGCCCTTCTGGTGCCAAATAGAGCTGTATAAAGCTTCAACATCCACTGCCACCAGCAGGGCATCCCATGGTAGATACAATCCGTCAAGGTTTTGTAAGAGATGTGCCATATCCCTAATATAGGATGAGAGACAAAGGGCCTTAGCTGCTCATCGATGAATTTGTTTAGAGCTTCCATGATACCCCCTCGTCCTGAGATGATGGGTCTCCCAGGCAGGTTATCTTTGTCTTTGTGGATTTTTGGCAGACTGTAAAATGTAGGTGTTTTGGGATAGCTTGTGCGTACAAAACTCCTAAGTCTGTTTTGTGATAACATCGTTTAGATAAGCCCTGTCCACTAATAAGTAATAATTTCTGATTTTATTTGTCAATTATAGACCTTGAAATTGGTCTATACCATTCCTTGTTATGTAGTATCTTCATACACATAGATTTCTACTAATTGTTCATCATAATTACTATATTATCCCCTTTATCAAACAGTTTAATAATGAGTTGATGTTGGTTGATGAGATTATCTAATGCTTGTTTTTCTAGTGATGACAGATTATTGGAAGTGGGAATAATTATGAGCTTTTGAATGTCTCGAATTGTAGAAGCAAGGAAGGCTCCCAAATGTTGGTTTAAATTTGAGGAAGGAAATGTATCTGACGTAGGAGCCATAGCTCCTAATAGAATAAATGGATTTTTGTAAAATCTTACCGTAAAATCCTTTTCTCTTAGCTCATTGACAGACGTAGTCCTCGGTGATACACCACCTTCGGGTTATGTTGCCTCCACAGGAGCAGGACTAGACAGGAAATTAAAAAGCTCTGGCCACACCCTAGGGGCAGTCCCAGAGGGTATATCTTCTCTCTCTCTGCCTCAGCAAATCAGTTATGTGAAAAAGCAGTCTTTAGAGATTTAACCCAACCCAACTCAAAAAAACAGAGGGGCGGGGACTACGTCTGTCAATGAGCTAAGAGAAAAGAATTTTACGGTAAGATTTTACAAAAATCCATTTTTCTCTAGCGCTCATTGACAGACGTAGTCCTCGGTGATACACCACCTTCGGGACGTCCCAGAGCAGTATCACAACTGAGGGGTGGGAAAATGAAATCAAATCCCAATCTAGAAGGCCCAACCGGTGCCAACTAGAAGTTTACAATGCTCATCCTTAATGATGAGACTCAACAAAAGAAAGAAAAAATTTTTCTTCTTTTTTTTTTTTTTTTTTTTTTTTTTTCAAACAGGAAAAACCCTCGAGGTAGACCACCGGTCTCCTCAAATTGCGGCCTGCAAAACCTTGCGGCCAAATGAGGCATCCGCCGATGCCGTCACATCAATTTTATAGAATTTTGTAAAGGTATGTACCGACGACCAAGTGGCCGCCTTACATACCTGGACCACTGACGCCTGATGGCGAAAGGCCCAGGAAGTACTGAGCGCTCGAGTGGAGTGCGCCCTAACAGGGAACGGAGGACTCTGACCCTTAATAGAATAAGCCTGTACCACCGTTTGTCTAATCCATTTGGCAATGGTCGCGGCAGATGCAGGCAAACCCTTTCTGGGGCCATCCGTGATCACAAAAAGTGAATCCGTCTTACGGAATGATTCCGTAGCTTTCAGGTATACCCTGATTGCCCGAACCACATCTAAGGAATGCAACGCATGTTCCCGATGATGCTTGGGCTGAGGACACAAGGAAGGTAGTACAATATCCTCATTCAGATGAAAATCTGAAACCACCTTAGGAAGAAAAGATGGCTTAGGATGAAGTACTACCTTATCCCTATGAATCACTAGGTATGGGGACTGGCATGATAATGCAGCCAGTTCTGACACCCTGCGAGCAGAAGTAATAGCCACCAAGAAGGCCACCTTCTGGGATAAAGTAAGCAAGGGGATCTCCCTGATGTTTTCAAAAGGAGGTTTCTGTAGAACCGACAAAACCAAATTAAGATCCCAGGGCGGTAAGGGCGCGCGGACTGGAGGAGCCAGGTGCCGCACCCCCTGGATGAAATTCCGCACCAAGGATTTGGTAGCTAAAGGTTTCTGAAAGAAGATTGCTAATGCTGAAACTTGACCCTTGATGGTGCTCAAGGCTAGCTTCTGCTCAACCCCTTGTTGCAAAAAGGCCAATATTCGAGACACCGAATAGGTACGTGGAGGAAATCCTAAAGATTCGCACCACGCAATATAAGTCTTCCATGTGTGATAATAGACTTTGCTGGAAGTCGCTTTCCTTGCTTTAATAAGGGTAGGAATGACTGAAGTAGACAAACCTCTGTCCTTCAGTACTTGGGTCTCAATGGCCAGGCCATTAAAACCAGCGACTGTAAAGCACGAAGGTAAATTGGTCCTTGAGACCACAGACACTCCCTGAGACGAAGTTCCCACGGAACGTCTGCGACTAGCATGTCCAAGTCGGCCAGGCCGGCTTGAGGAGGCCAGCCTAGAATTTCTAGGACCACTGGCGCTGATTGGATCTGAACCAGGCGTCCCTAGAGCTATCTGGCCCCGACCATCCGAGAAAGTCTGGTCGTTTTCTGTTTCCACACATTTATCAGATACCTGATAGTTATCAGGAAAGGTGATCTTTTCTGGTTGAACCTCAGGGACCGAAGTCACCCGACTAGAGGCTACTTGGCCTATCTGGTCAACCAGATCCGATTCCTGTGAGGTATCGGGACTAATCTTAGGAAAGGGTAAAGGAAAAGATCTATTCAGGGAACGGTAACTACCGCTTCCTGTGGTACTTAAATGTTGGAAGGGAAGAATCGCACCGGTAGTAGTGGTTGATACTCGATCTAATGTCCTGAATACCGGTGAAAACGTCCCCCCACCCTGAAACCGGGTGGGGGCGCACCTTCAGGCTGTGTACTCCTTTGCTTCGGGTTTGGCTGGGTTGGTCCTCTGCTTGTCCGACCAGCCCTTCTTGAACCCTCCTGGAGGAGTCTTGCCTTTCCCGCTAGTACCAGCCGGGCGCCCTTTATGGGCGGTAAAGAAAGGTCCTCGCTTGTTGCGAGGTCCCTTAGCTTTTGCAGCCTGTGGCAAGAAAGTGCTCTTGCCCCCAGTGGCATCCTTAATGATTTCATCTAGGTTGGCCCCAAATAGACGATTCCCCTGAAAAGGGAGATTGGTCAAGGTCTTTTTGGAACCTAGGTCAGCTGACCAGCATTTTAACCACAGCACACGTCTGAGGATCACTGCTACTTAGATGCATGCCCTAATAAGGGAGTTGTGTCCAAGGCTGCGTCACAGATAAACCGTAGCCCTTGTATGATCTGTTCCATCAAATCAGATGTCTCCTGGGGAATATCTTTTCCCCTAAGATCTAGGCGTACCATTTTCGCCCATTCCGTAAGTGTCTGGGAAACTAGACCAATAACAATTACTGGTCTAAATGCTGACCCTATCAGAGAAAAGATAGTGCGGGACTCTGCTTCTATCTTTCGATCCACCGGATCCTTAAAGGACGAAGTGTCCTTCACTGGAATAACCGTGGCTTTATTCAGCCTGGAAATAGGCGGATCCACGACTGGTGGTACCGTCCATTCTTAATGATGGATTCCTCAAACGGATAGCGTCTAGCAATACGCTTGGAAATAGTAAAGGTACGTTTAGAATGCTCCCATTCTCCTTTAATCTGATTACCAAAACATTTAGGTACAGGAAAAGCCTTCGCCGTCTTGATGGGCTTATTAGTACCAAAAGGCCTCTCTGTTTCAGTTGCCTCTGCCGGTAAAGCCTCAAGTTTTAAGGTTTCTTGCACTGCCACAACTAGTGCGTCCACCAATGCTTCTTCCTGAATTATAGCAGGAGAAGAAGCGTCCTCCTCACTGTCTGAGGGGGCTTTACCTGGGATAACAGCCCTTGCAGAGGAACCTGCAACTGCCGTGACCATCTCTGAATCTGAGTCAGAGGTGTCAGATGGTATAGGGGTAGGCGGGGGTCGCTTCCTTGACCCCCGTCCCTGACAGGCCGCCTCCACCCGAGCCACCATAGACTCCAAAATTGCTGTAAATGACTCTATACTCTGTGCACCGGCGGGTCCCGAGGCCCCCTCGAGGGAAACAGGTGGGGGAATATGTGTGGCAGGGTCCATGATAACTCCAGTTACTTCCTGGATAATATAATTCCAAAAAAGAAAAACTTTTTTTTTTTTTTTTTCTGACCCCCAGCGCCACAAAAAGCCCCTTAGTGTTACCTGCTAGGGATCCCTATCGATCGAGAGAGAGAGAGATAGACCCCCAGGCTCACCACTTGATGCTCAGAGTTAAACTGCAACAGCTTACAGCGCTGTCTTGACAAACAGGAAGTCTTTTGGCTGGCTGCCCAGGAAGAAAGGAGGCGGCTCCGCCCCTCTGCACGCCTTCCGGCGACTCCCCCAAGCTCCACGAGGTGTAGGATCACCTCAAACATGGCCGCCCCCATGCTGGAGACACGAGGCTACGCCAAAATGGCGGCTCGTGCGATCCAGCAAAAAAAATGGCGGCGGCCTGTACTGACTAGCGGTGTGCTGCAGGGCACACAACACTCTCTCTGCATGGGGATATGGCTTGGTTGGCGGTACCGGCCCTGGCGGACCGCATGGCCGTTCGGGAGGCCTGCTAATAGCTGGAGATCTGATTTGGAAGGCAGTCTACATGTCCGTGGCTTCTGACTGGTAGGTAGCTTATCTTAACCCATAAGATTCCCAGAATGCCACAGATTACATCTTTAAAACATGTATACAATAGATTGTTAGCTCCCAAACCAAGCCTCCTGGCTTTTTGCACACATAAAATCACACTCAAAGTAGGAGGATTTGTGACATGTTATAGGATAGAAAGGACTCTTTCTTACCATACAGAGAGGGGCCCGCGTTCACCACAAAACCCGTCAGGGAAAAAGGGGGAACATACTACTCACCATACCGGAACCAGGCGGGCACCAACTCCTGACAGTACCCCTCTCCACCGGGGCGGGAGGGCTGTCGACCGATACGGACGCCGTGACTCATGGTCTTTGGCGTTTCAGCGAGACGTTTAACTCGCGGGTTCAGTCCTTTTAATGGGACTTTGTCGCGGCCGACCCAGCGCGGAGCTATGGCCTGCACGCGCTCGTAGGCTGAACTGGGGTGACCACCGGATCTCAACATCCAGCCCGTCGCCCAGTTCAGCTTTCTTGCTTGAAGATCTCACAGGAACACTGGAGAAAAAAAGCTGTCTAAAAATCCTTTTAGAAAAAAATTCTTGCCAGGACCTAAGATCCCAGCAAGGTATCTAGGTCCTTACTCCTAACTAGACAGAAAATAACTGATTTGCTGAGGCAGAGAGAGAGAGGATATACCCTCTGGGACTGCCCCTAGGGTGTGGCCAGAGCTTTTTAATTTCCTGTCTAGTCCTGCTCCTGTGGAGGCAACATAACCCGAAGGTGGTGTATCACCGAGGACTACGTCTGTCAATGAGCGCTAGAGAAATCTACTTTAGTGGTAGTGTGTTGGTTCAACAGGGCTTCTATGTCCACCTGATCAATCAAATTTGTGTCCTCCTGTTTCTCTAGCAGCGCTATTAAATCATCAAGAGCTTTATCAGCTATAGGTTTTAAATGACTTGGTTATGTTTGCTTACTATGTAGGCTCTTAAGAATGAGTTTTTGGGCAAACAATTATAGATCTTTTATGACCTCGAACTTGTCAAGGTCAGAGTCTGGACAAAAACGTAAACCCCTTGTCAAAAAATTAATTTCTTCAGGAGATAATTTATAGTCAGAAAGGTTGACAATATCTACTTGATTCCTGTCTATTTTAAAGGTATAATTTGCATCATAGTTGGTTCCTGCTTGTGACGTAGTTCTAAAAAAATCATCATTCTCAGTGACAGTGTAAATAGGATCTCTCTCAAGTTTCTGTGTGTTCGTGTTAGGAGCATGAGAAAACATATTTGCATGTTGCCCAGAGGGGCCACAGCATGGGTTACCTGTGACCTGAGTGTCCAAAGATCCCATTAGATTCCGTGATGTGTTTCTTGTGTTTCCTAGTTCCAGTTGTTTTGTTTTAGTTTCTATTATAACATTTTGCAAATAAGTATTTTTTTTTCATAAATTTGGGCCAAAATTTATACTGCTACATTTTGTTGGTAAAAATAACCAAACTTAGTGGATATTATTAAGTCTGTGTGAAGGTTATAGAGTCTACAAGCTATGGTGCCAATCATTGAAAATTGATCACACCTAATCACATCGGATGTATCGATGGCCTATCTCAATTCTTGAGGCCCTGAAATGTCAGGACAGTCAGTACAAATACAAAATTACCCCTTTTTCGGAAAGTAGACAGTCCAAGGTATTTAGTAAGAGGCATGGTGAGTTTTTTAAAGTTGTAATTTTTTCCCAAAATTGTCATAATAACAAGCTATTTCTCTCACACAATATATGCATACTTGCAATTACACCCCAAAATACATTTTGCTACTCCTCCTGAGTATGGCAATACCCCACGTGTGGGACTTTTATACAGCCTGACCACGTACAGAGGCCCAACATGCAAGGAGCACCATCAGATGTTCTACGGGCATAAATTACACATAATAGCAATAAACTCATGCCTGGCGCTCCTGGGGTGCCTATGGGGATGGAGAGTGAAAGCAAGCCTGTAAAACTCCCAAGAGAATTATTATGCTGCCAGCCAATGTGCAAGGGAAAAGTTCTGTCACAGATCCCAGCCAATCCACTCCCATCTCTTCAACCTCGCTGTCCTCAACCTCTGCATCACAGGGTACAGGCTGGGACCTGGTCACTGGACGAGATCGTTGTGAAGCTGAAGGTGCAGGCTGTGGGTCCAACTGTGATGGCATTCGGACAGCTTCTGACAAAGGCAACAGATGGTTACGATGCCAGGTCTTCAGCGGGCCTGTACTTCCCTCGGGTCTGATCTGATATACTGGTAGTCCCGGTAGCTGCTTACAAATTACATGCGGTTGAGACTTCCAGCGATCAGCTAACTTGTGTTTTCCAGGTACACCTAAGTTTCTCAGCAACACTCTGTCTCCCGGTTGCAAGTCTTGCACTTGCACCATGAGGTCAAAGCTTCTCTTGTTTCTCTGTCCTTGGGGGTCTGAAGCAGCTTGGGCCTTTTCATAAGCGGTCTTCAGACTTTTCCTCAGGCAATCCACATATCCTCTGTGAGAAGTTACTGAGGTATCATCTAGGAATGAGCTGAAGGCTAAGTCAATTGGCAAGCGAGCCTCTCGTCCAAACATCAGTTGATAAGGAGAATAACCCGTAGCATCATTTGTGGTACTGTTGTAGGCATGCACAATGGCAGCTATATGTTTACTCCAGTGTTGATTCTGTTCTGAAGTCAGGGTCCCCAGCATATCCAGGAGAGTCTGATTAAATCTATCTGGCTGAGGATCTCCCTGCAGATGGTACGGGGTGGTTTGCGACTTCTTGATTCCAAGCAAATCTAAGAGCCTCTTGACAAGACGACCTTCAAAGTCTCTCTCTTGATTGGAGTTGATGCGTTGAGGTAGACCATAGTGTACGAAGAACTTTTCCACCAAGATCTTGGCTACTGTAGATGCTTATTGGACTTTAGTGGGAAAAGCCTGGGCATATCTAGTGAAGTGGTCAGTCACTACCAGAATATTCCCCTGTCCATTCAGGTCAGGCTCCAAGCACAGAAAGTCAATGCACACCAGCTCCATGGGTCCTTGGCTCTGAACATGGCCCATTGGGGCAGCTCAATGAGGCAAAGTCTTCCTTTGTATGCATCTGATGCATGAATGGCAGTAGCCCTCAACTTCAGCCCACTTGCAGGGCCAATAGAACTAGTCTCTCACCAGATTAAAAGTCCTATTGGGCCCTAGGTGGCCATGGTTGTCAAGTAGAGCAGTCAACACAGTCTCTCTATGTTTCTCGGGTAAAAATAACTGGCATTTCTCTTCAGGATCGTCAGAGGGACCCCTTCGGTAGACCACTTCGTTGCTCAGTTGCAACCAATCCCACTCTCTATGAAGCAGTCGAGCTTCGGTTGGGGTGTCAGTAAGAAGCAAGTCAGGACACTGGCTCTCCCCAGCCTTCATCACCAGTCTACAAAGAGGATCTTCCATCTGATCTTTCCTCAAGTCTTACTTGGAGAGTTTGGGCAAACCTTCATCACCAACCTGGGTGATGTTGCAATAACCCCTGGGAACTCCGGCTGCTGAGACTCCAATTTCTTCCGCTCTAGACCTACCTCCAGCTTGGTATTCTGCACCCCGACAAAGAGCTCGTACACCTTCAAGTGCCAGCTGGGTCCATACTTCAGAAGGGTCCCTTGGACCATGGTGCCTTCTTGACAGAGCGTCTGCATCCCTGTTTCCTATTCCTGGATGGTACTTCAGGCTGAAATTAAATTCTGACAAGGCAGCCAACCACCTGTGACCAGTGGCGTCCAACTTGGCAGTAGTGAGGATGTACTTTATGTGAGAGGATTATTGTATGTCATGATCACAAAGTCTGCTCCATACAGGTAATCCCTTAGCTTATCCACCACTGCCCACTTCAAGGCCAGAAATTCGAGTTTATGTGTGGGGTAGTTCTTCTTGGCGGGTGCCAGATTCCAACTCACATAAGCGACTGGCCGCAGGTGACCATCATGTTCTTGATACAGCACCCGGCCTAGCCCTTCTCTACTGGCATCAACATGTAGTTCCTACGGCTTGGTTGGATCTGCATAGGCTAGGACTGGAGCTGTTGTCAAACTCCACTTCAGCTGCCTAAAAGCCTCCTCGCACTGAGCAGTTCACTGTTCCTGAATGGACTCTTGAGGTCTTCTAGGACCTCTGGCAGGTCTTACAGGTTTTATTAGGTCTGCGCCATCTTCTTCCTCTTCATTCTTCAGTAGTTCATTGAGTGGGTGAACTATTTTTGCGAATCCTTCAACAAATCGTCTGTAATAGGAACAGAATCCCAGAAATGATCTGAGTTCGGTCACATTGGTAGGCCTCAGCCAAGAGGTAACAGCTTCCAACTTCTGAGGGTCGGTGGCCACCCCTTCGGAAGACACGATATGGCCAAGGTAGTTAACCAAAAGTTGATAGAACTGGCATTTTTCCAATGACAGCTTCAACCCCTCCTCATGGAGTCTCTTCAAGACCTTCTCCAAACGCCCTTCATGTTCCTCCGTCTTACCGAAAACAATATAGTCATCCAGGTGCACCAACACCTCAAGTTCATATCGCCCACTTTGGAAGGTGGCTGGGGTGCCAGACAGACCCTGTCCAGAATGGCTTATCCTCCTGGAGGCGAATCCGGTGGTGGGCACTCTTTGCACACCCCACGTAAAACTCACTCTTGGAGAATGCTATTTGCCATCTCATTAGTAGGGATGATCGAACGGTTCGGGTCGACCATCGGTTCGACCCGAACATTGGATGTTCGATATTCGGCCGAATACCGAACTTTTTGCGGCAAAAGTTCGGTATTCGGCCACCAGAACCGCCCAAAATGCACTGGGACAGGAACTGGGCTTTAAAAGCCCGTGATTGGCCCAGAAACGTCTGCAAAAGCCAATGAGGGGGCAGGAGTCTCCTAGGAACGTGATTGGAGTGACTACGGGGACCAGAGGCCAATCAGGAGTGAATACGCCCCACACTATATAAGATGGCCCCGCCTAACCCCTAGCACAGTTATCCAGAGCCTGTTGAAGAGAGTTGAAGCAGTTCTGTCTGACTCCTGCTTGCTACACTACATTTCCTACATATCGAGTGGTTCTAAAGCTCCATATAGCAGAATTGTATTTAGCTTACAGCCAGTGTAGTTAGATACAGCGATTGTGCTGGTTCTTAGAGTTAAAAAAAAAAAAAAAAAAAAAAACTTAAGGGACAGTGTCAGTCTTCTGCTGTATGGAGCTTTCTATTTAGTGGAAAGGGATATCTAGTGTAGTTAGGGAACTTTGTACTACATTAGTTAGATTTGAAAATTTCGTTTCTGTAGGGAAAGTGTGAGGGTTCTGTTTAGTGAGCACGTGGCACAGTGCTGCTGTATCACAGCAGGTATACGTGCTTGCTAGGCAGCAAAATACAGTGACAACTTAACGCCTGTTGTTCAAAGCGTTAGGTGCACTGTACAAAAGCCTTTGCAACTGTGCGTGACACGGAACTGCTGTGCTGTATCCAGCGACAACTGTGGGTCGCATAGCAGTGTGCGTTTTTCACCGCACACAGTTGCCAACGCATCAGTGACAACCTAACGCCTGTTGTTCAAAGCGTTAGGTCCACTGTGCAAAAGGCTTTGCTACTGTGCGTGAACCGCAACTGCTGTGCTGTATCCAGCGACAACTGTGGGTCGCATAGCAGTGTGCGTTTTTCACCGCACACAGTTGCCAACGCATCAGTGACAACCTAACGCCTGTTGTTCAAAGCGTTAGGTCCACTGTGCAAAAGGCTTTGCTACTGTGCGTGAACCGCAACTGCTGTGCTGTATCCAGCGACAACTGTGGGTCGCATAGCAGTGTGCGTTTTTCACCGCACACAGTTGCCAACGCATCAGTGACAACTTAACGCCTGTTGTTCAAAGCGTTAGGTGCACTGTACAAAAGCCTTTGCAACTGTGCGTGACACGCAACTGCTGTGCTGTATCCAGCGACAACTGTGGGTCGCATAGCAGTGTGCGTTTTTCACCGCACACAGTTGCCAACGCATCAGTGACAACCTAACGCCTGTTGTTCAAAGCGTTAGGTCCACTGTGCAAAAGGCTTTGCTACTGTGCGTGAACCGCAACTGCTGTGCTGTATCCAGCGACAACTGTGGGTCGCATAGCAGTGTGCGTTTTTCACCGCACACAGTTGCCAACGCATCAGTGACAAATATGCCTGGTAGACCAAGAAAAGGCATACGTGGCCCTGCTGCGGAAAGGGGCACAGCTTCTAGGGTGTCTAGAGGCAGGGGTGGACGTGGTGGTCAGTCCTCAGCCAGGCCACCATTTGGATTGTTCTCCGGCAGTGGCCAAGCTATACGTCCACAGTATGTACAGGAGGTGGTGGACTATATGAACAAACCCTCATCATCGGCATCATCTGCAACTACAGTGACCCAGGCAGAGAAAAGTGGTCAGTCTTCTGCAGTTGTCAGAACAAATACAGATGAGTCCATGTCCACCTCATGTCCTCCCTTAGACCCAATTTCAGACATGGCAGAGGAGTCAGCTGAGCTGTTTGACCACAGTGTCGGCCATCTACTCCAGCCTGATGCTCAGTCCTTTATGGAGTCTGATGTTGGGTCTGAGTTTGAGGAGGAGGCAGAGCAAACAAGAGGGGAGAGCAGACGGCCCGCTCCATCTAAGGCCGCACCTGTTGTCTCCCAGGCCAGGCCTGATGCTCAGTCTTTGATAGAATCAGATGTTGGGTCTGAGGTTGAGGAGGAGGCAGAGCAAACAAGAGGGGAGAGCAGACGGCCCGCTCCATCTAAGGCCGCACCTGTTGTCTCCCAGGCCAGGCCTGATGCTCAGTCTTTGATGGAGTCAGATGTTGGGTCTGAGGTTGAGGAGGAGGCAGAGCAAGCAAGAGGGGAGAGCAGACGGCCTACTCCATCTAAGGCCGCACCTGTTGTCTCCCGGGCCACTATACACACCTCATCTTGCTGGGCCTTTTTTGAGACATCCCATGCAGATAAAACAGTTGCGATCTGCAAGATTTGTAAGAAGGGTATAAAACGTGGCAAAAATGTCAACCACCTGGGTACAAGCTGCCTAAACAGGCATTTGACAACCCACCACTCGGCCCGTTGGCAGGAGCATTTAAAGAACCCACAAAAGGGCCAAAGATTGGTCAGTCGGCCTCCTAGTTCTCCTCGCGCTCCTCCTCATGCTCCATCTGCTCCACCTGCTCCACCTGCACATCAGTCTGTTCCTGGCCCTGCTATAGTCACTCGTCACCTGTTGGCAGCCTCCACTGGCAGGGATGATGATATAGCAGGCAGTGTCGCATCTACCTCCAGCACACCACCAGCTGTATCATCTAGACGCCAAATTTCGATTCCACACATGCTGGAACGAAAAAAACTGTATACTCCCCGCCACCCACATGCCCAGCGTCTAAACAGTAGTTTGGCTAAACTACTGGCTCTGCAACTATTACCATTTAACCTGGTAGAGTCTGCTCCCTTCCGTGACTTCGCAAAATGTGCAGTTCCACAGTGGCAGGTGCCAAGTCGGCATTACTTTTCCCGTAAGGCCCTGCCATCCCTATACCAACATGTGGAAGGCAATGTAGTGTCATCCCTGGCCAAGTCAGTCAGCCGTAAGATACACTTGACGGCTGACACTTGGTCAAGCAAACATGGGCAGGGACGGTACATTTCTGTCACTGCTCACTGGGTGACACTGCTTGCCAGTGGAAGGGATTGTAGCCAGGGCTCGGTGCTGCAGCCAGTGTTGCCCCCACGTCTGCAAACAGCTGGTGGTGTCGCTGATCCGGGTAGATCGATCACTTCTACCCCCTCCTGCTCCTCCTCCTCTACCTCCTCCATGCCCTCCTCTGCAGAATGGTCCTTTGAATATGATGAGATACCACGTAAACGTTCAAAGGGCTATTCTATGTCTCAGGCCAAAAGGTGTCACGCAGTGCTGCAGCTTGTGTGTCTAGGGGACAGGCAGCACACTGCCCCTCAGATTCTTGGGGCTCTGCAGGCACAGGCCCAGAGGTGGTTGACACCACGCCAGCTGCAGCCAGGGATGGTGGTTACTGATAATGGGTCAAACCTCCTGGCCGCCCTTCGTCAAGGAAAGTTAACCCATGTGCCATGCCTGGCGCATGTCCTGAATCTCGTGGTACAGCGGTTTTTGAACTCGTACCCGGGAATGCAGGATGTGCTAAGGATGGCAAGAAGGGTGTGCAGTCACTTCAGGCGGTCGTACAGTGCCACTGCACGTTTGGCCGAAGTGCAGCGCGAGTTTCACCTGCCGGTACACCGCCTCATCTGTGACATGCCCACCCGCTGGAACTCCACCTTGGCTATGCTGCAGCGCCTGTACACGCAGCAGAGGGCCCTCAATGAATACCTATGCGAGTACGGCACCAGCACTGGCTCTGCGCGCCTGGGCTTCTTTTCACCACGGCAGTGGCTTTTGATTAAGGATGCATGCGCTGTCCTCTCGCCATTTGAGGAGGCCACAAGGATGGTCAGCCGGGACAGCGCATGCATCAGTGACACCCTACCGGTACTGTTTTTGTTGGAGCACACTCTGCGTGGCATTATGGACAGGGCACTGGAGGCAGAGCAGCAGGAGGAAGAGGAGGACTTCCTTGCCTCTCAAGGCCCCCTTTATCCTGAGAATCCTGACCCCATTATGCCTAGCTCCCAGAGGCCCGAGCAGGATCCAGGGGTGGAAGAGGAGGAGGAGGACGATTCTGCGGGAACTTTTGCAGGGTTTGAGGAGGAGGAGGAGGAAGACATGCGGCAATCTGCAAGGCCTAGTTTGACTCCCTCGGGACACTTTGGAGTAGTACGTGGCTGGGAGGAGGAGGAGCCCGTTGAAGATAATGTCGTTATGAGTGACCCCGAGGAGTCAGCTTCTCAGGCCTTCGCTAATTTGCGACGCATGGGAAACATCATGCTCCAGAGCCTGCGAAAGGACCCCAGAATCAAGGCCATTAAAGAGACTAACCACTATTGGTTGGCCACCCTACTTGACCCCCGGTACAAGTGTAAAGTCTCGGAGCTTTTCCCATCCACCCATAGAGTCCACAGGATCAAATCCCTTGAGGACAGTCTCAAGAGGAATCTGGTGAACATGTTCCCCGACTCCCGTAGGGTGCAGGGGCGGGGACAACCTACCATGGATTCTACTGGTGGTCACGAGAGGAGCGTTGGAGAAGGCGTGCGGTTGACGGATGCCTTTCGGTCTTTTTTTAGTCCTCACCGCCCAGGCCTCTCAGCTGCCACATCGCATCGACAGCGTCTGCATCACATGGTGGACGATTACGTGAGGGCACAAAGTGACACAGAGGGCTTTTCATGTGACGAATCCGATCCACTGGCATACTGGGTCTTAAGATTAGACCACTGGCCAGAACTGGCCCAGTATGCCATGGAGTTGTTGGCCTGCCCTGCTTCCAGTGTCCTATCGGAACGGTCATTCAGCGCAGCAGGAGGATTCGTCACAGACCATCGAACTAGACTCTCCACCGACTCAGTCGACCGTTTGACATTCATTAAGATGAATCAGTCGTGGATATCAAGCTTTGATGCACCTGATGCAGACCTTGTAGACTAGGCTATCGTTGTGATGTGGCAGTTGAGCCTCAGTTTAAGCCTGGACCATGGTGCCACCCTCAAACCCTCCTCTCATTCTCTTTACGTTCACAGAACCTCATTTTGGTTATGACAAAAACGACAATGTTTGCGCACCTGTTCCACAGGTGCACACCTTTACAATTTTTGGGCCTCCTTCAACACCAGCTCTTTGGGGTTAAGGTGGGGAGGCTATGCTAAAACAAAAACGACAATGTTTGCGCACCTGTTCCACAGGTGCACACCTTTACAATTTTTGGGCCTCCTTCAACACCAGCTCTTTGGGGTTAAGGTGGGGAGGCTATGCTAAAACAAAAACGACAATGTTTGCGCACCTGTTCCACAGGTGCACACCTTTACAATTTTTGGGCCTCCTTCAACACCAGCTCTTTGGGGTTAAGGTGGGGAGGCTATGCTAAACAAAAACTACCATGTTTGCGAACCTGTTCCACAGGTGCACACCTTTACAATTTTTGGGCCTCCTTCAACACCAGCTCTTTGGGGTTAAGGTGGGGAGGCTATGCTAAACAAAAACTACCATGTTTGCGAACCTGTTCCACAGGTGCACACCTTTACAATTTTTGGGCCTCCTTCAACACCAGCTCTTTGGGGTTAAGGTGGGGAGGCTATGCTAAACAAAAACTACCATGTTTGCGAACCTGTTCCACAGGTGCACACCTTTACAATTTTTGGGCCTCCTTCAACACCAGCTCTTTGGGGTTAAGGTGGGGAGGCTATGCTAAAACAAAAACGACAATGTTTGCGCACCTGTTCCACAGGTGCACACCTTTACAATTTTTGGGCCTCCTTCAACACCAGCTCTTTGGGGTTAAGGTGGGGAGGCTATGCTAAACAAAAACTACCATGTTTGCGAACCTGTTCCACAGGTGCACACCTTTACAATTTTTGGGCCTCCTTCAACACCAGCTCTTTGGGGTTAAGGTGGGGAGGCTATGCTAACACAAAAACGACAATGTTTGCGCACCTGTTCCACAGGTGCACACCTTTACAATTTTTGGGCCTCCTTCAACACCAGCTCTTTGGGGTTAAGGTGGGGAGGCTATGCTAAACAAAAACTACCATGTTTGCGAACCTGTTCCACAGGTGCACACCTTTACAATTTTTGGGCCTCCTTCAACACCAGCTCTTTGGGGTTAAGGTGGGGAGGCTATGCTAAAACAAAAACGACAATGTTTGCGCACCTGTTCCACAGGTGCACACCTTTACAATTTTTGGGCCTCCTTCAACACCAGCTCTTTGGGGTTAAGGTGGGGAGGCTATGCTAAACAAAAACTACCATGTTTGCGAACCTG
Source organism: Pelophylax lessonae (assembly GCF_965119305.1). Lineage (NCBI taxonomy): Eukaryota > Metazoa > Chordata > Amphibia > Anura > Ranidae > Pelophylax > Pelophylax lessonae. Next base: position 72,975,220 of record NC_138770.1, read on the forward strand.
TTCCACAGGTGCACACCTTTACAATTTTTGGGCCTCCTTCAACACCAGCTCTTTGGGGTTAAGGTGGGGAGGCTATGCTAACACAAAAACGACAATGTTTGCGCACCTGTTCCACAGGTGCACACCTTTACAATTTTTGGGCCTCCTTCAACACCAGCTCTTTGGGGTTAAGGTGGGGAGGCTATGCTAAACAAAAACTACCATGTTTGCGAACCTGTTCCACAGGTGCACACCTTTACAATTTTTGGGCCTCCTTCAACACCAGCTCTTTGGGGTTAAGGTGGGGAGGCTATGCTAAAACAAAAACGACAATGTTTGCGCACCTGTTCCACAGGTGCACACCTTTACAATTTTTGGGCCTCCTTCAACACCAGCTCTTTGGGGTTAAGGTGGGGAGGCTATGCTAAACAAAAACTACCATGTTTGCGAACCTGTTCCACAGGTGCACACCTTTACAATTTTTGGGCCTCCTTCAACACCAGCTCTTTGGGGTTAAGGTGGGGAGGCTATGCTAAACAAAAACTACCATGTTTGCGAACCTGTTCCACAGGTGCACACCTTTACAATTTTTGGGCCTCCTTCAAAGCCAGCTCTTTGGGGTTATGGTGGGGAGGCTCCGCCAACACCAAAACTACCATGTTTGCGCACCTGTTCCACAGGTGCACACCTTCATAATTTTTACGCCTTCTTCAACACCAGCTCTTTGGGCTTACAGTGGTATGGCTCCGCCAACACCCAAACAACAATTTTTGCGCACCTGTCACACAGATGCATATCATTGTAATTTTTTTCCTTACAAAGGCAATTATTGCTTTCATTACCAGCACTTTCATAGGGATATGGTGTCAAGGCATCGTCCGCACCACCAAATGCCCAATTTTTAAGCATCCTTTACTTCTATTCAAAGTCAAGAGACAACAGTATTCATCCAAAACATCTCTAATCTTGTTCACTCTGCACTACATTGTGGCCCCTACCCCTAACCCTCAATGTATCCGTGCATATATGTCTGTTTCTTGTGAGATTTCAAGTTAAAGTGCACCAAACACCATTTTACATGAAATAAAGTGCAATTACATACATCTTTGGACTTCTTGAAACATTTGGTAATAAAAGCCCCATTGTGGAAATACACCCGTTAATTATATGCACATTTAAAGAGACAGCACCTTTTTCCAAAAAAACCTCTAATCTTGTTCCCAGTGCACTGCATTATGTCCCCATCATACACATTGGCTGAGCCGTTGATTAGGAGCAAAAGAAAGGTGCGGTTAAGCAAAAAAGTCATTTTTGAAGGTTTGGTATGCTGTAATTCTGGTTCTGGACATGCTACAGAGCTGAAACTTCACAGGCACAACTTTTAGACCCCCCAGACACTAAATCCAAAGAAATCTCTTTTTTTTTTTTTTTTTTAATTTTTTCAATAATTGGCTATCTATCAAAAACGACAATTTTTAAGAACTTTTTTTTGTGTGATTAATAGTCCCTGGGGCATGACCCAGAACCCTAGGCACTTTTTAGGGGCATTTATTGGGTTTTAGGGCTTAAAAATGGTGTTTTTTGATTACAGAAGTTTGGGTCCCATTGATTTCAATGGGGTTCTGAAATCCGAACCGAACTTTCGTGAAGTTCGGGTGTTCTGGTCGAACCGAACTTTTCAAAAGTTCGATCATCCCTACTCATTAGCTGATTCTTGACCTTTTCCTTCCATTCAGGTGATAAAGGAATGTTCTTCAGGCAGAACTCCTCCACAGAGATTCCATCTTTCACTCCCCCCACCAAATCAGATGGTGAGACTGGGGTGGCTGGGTTCACTTGCCCTAGTAACATCCAAGCAGGCATCTTCACTGGATAGGCCATGATGTTACGGACACTGACTGAGACTTTCCCTCGGCTTCTATGCAGTGCCTTAGTGGAGACCATTTCTGGGATTATTTCCAGTCCTGTGTCTTCTCTGTGGCCATCTGCTTCAAGGATAATGAAAGCACCTGGATTCTTCCAACTGATCTTGACAGTGGCTGGCAAACAAATCATTTCACCAGGCTGTAATATTTTTTCACAGCGATCCAAGTGCCATATCTTGCCTACCCCCTCAGCTGGGGCTTTTTGCTCTTGTACTAAGCGTTGGTAGGCTTGCCTCAAGATAGGATGCACATTAGTAGTTGTAGCACTAGGTTCTGCAACAAGAGGTGTCAACAACCTTCGTACAAGGTCAGTATTGGTCCCTATGATCAGGGAATTCTTGCTGGCCCCAGGCAAACCACTGCCAGTGTGTCATATGTCTCTGTCTTTCCAGCCACCCGATGGGTCAAAGGTCAGCTTAATTGGTAGATAGCCGTCATAAGGGAAATTTTTAGTTCCAATGTCCCATATCTCTAAGTTCTCTAACTTCTGAAATGACAGGTGCTTGAGGTGCCTGTCATAGAAGTCTCTGTATAGGAGGGTCACTTGAGCTCCAGGTATCCAAAAGGGCCTTAGTATATATTCCCTCTACTTGGATGGAAATGACTCAGCAGGGAATCTGTAGTTAGGGGCTGCATTGGCCTCTATCCGCGCCCCCTTCTTGTGGAAATTCTGATCCGGCCTGAGCTTCCTTTGAGTTCTAGGGGTCTGATATGCACTGACTCTCCGATGCTGGGTAGCCTGTGTCAAAGGGAGTGGGACACTGAGTTGCTCAGGGGCAACAACTGGGGCCCTCTGTGAGGGTCTGGACTTCCACTGCTGTCTCCTCGTGTTGATAGTTTTGGAGCTAACTACTGCAGATGGGCACCCGGTTTGCTCCCTCGCTGGGGCCCTCTGAAGTTTTCCGCTGGCTTTGCGGGGGGCAGCTTCTTCAACATTCTCACCACCTTAGGGAGATCTGTCAAGTTCTCTTTATTTGGACACCGGGCGTTGGAATGTCCTTCTTCCCCACAGCGATGGCACTTTTTAGCTGTAGGAGAGGCAACAATTCCTCTCTCGGTTACAAGGGTGGAAACTCTCTGTTTCACTTCTGAGAGTGATTGTAGCATACTGGCATGGGCTTCCATCACTTGCCCCACTGTCTTCTGAATCCCACAGAATGTTTGCTTTAAGGTAGTTTGCGCTTGTGCCAACTGGGCTATGGCTTGTGTCAAAGTGTCAATAGGAGTGCAGGGTCCCCCTTCTGAACTGGTCTCCGGTCGAAATCCAGACTGGATGATGTAGGCCGTAGCGCCGGGCTTGGAACTCTATATACATATATATATATATATCTGTTATTAGGACTTGTGAGAGTGACTGTCAGACAATCCTATCTAATCTGACTGTATATAACCCGAACTACTGGTATAACTCAGCAATGTCAGTTTACCTATTTAAATGTTTCAAACATTCAATCTAGCAACTGAAGTAATGCACTTTGACACCTGCAGGGGGCCCAATGAACCACTAGAGTCACTGTCCTAGCAAGGCCTTGCTATTCTTCACCGGCAGTTGGAGCTCTGGTCACTTTTGTAAGTGACATTTATAATCCACAGAAAAGGGGTATAAGTATATTCAAAGGCTGTGTTAAATGTGAACAGTGTGTATAACATTAAGTATACTTGCGGTTCTCTCAAGATCACCAGGCACTTCACTGCAGCGTCAATGTCCAGTAGTAATCTTCTTATCCTCCTGAAAGGCCGCTCCTTTCTTGTGCTGTGTCACAGACAAGAACCTCACATGCTTTGCTGTATCAGTCAGTCAGCTCAGCTCAGAGTCCGTCGCTCTCCATTCAGCTTCACTGGCTGTGTCACCACTGTGCAATCACCAGCATCTGCGCTGCTGAGGACGGGCTCTGCGGTCTCTCTAGGACACATGCACTAGGCCTCAAACACAGACTGTATGCCAGCACACCTCTCAGGCTGGTCTATCCTCGCTGAGTGCCGGAAGCAAGAGAGAGAGGTGCTGTGAAGCAGATAAGTAAGTCTAAAGGCTCTGTCCTGGTCCTCCTCTCCCCCTGTTGCGTCCTGGGAGTGTAGTTTCCTCTGTAATCCAGATAACAGTCTGCTCACACTTCAGAACTAGATTTCCCACAATCCTGTTCTTCTACTTCCTGTGGGAGGCTGATCTCTTCTGCAAGCAGTCTTAAAGGTGCACAGACACAGTCTGAAGGATCAGAAGGTAAATCTGCATTATCCAAGAATAACAGTCCGCTACATATACACCATGGTTTTTTAAACGATATAACTTTTGCGCAAACCAATAAATATAAGCTAATTGAGATTTTTTTTTTTATCAAAGACATGTAGCTAAATATGTTTTGGCCTAATGTATGACAAAATTGAGTTTATTGGATATTTTTTATAAGAAAAAGTAGAAAATTGAATTTTTCTGAAAATTTTTGATCTTTTTTTTGTTTATATCGCAAAAAATTGAAACCACAGAGGTGATCAATTACAACCAAAAGAAAGCTCTATTTGTGGGAAAAAAGGACATCAATTTTGTTTGGGTACAGCATTTCATGACTGCACAATTACCAGTTAAAGTCACACAGTGCCAAATTGCAAAAAATTACCTGGTCATTAAGGGGGTAAAACCCTCCGGTCCAGAAGTGGATACACAAGCAACATTTTTTTTTTATTTTAGTAAAATGATTTAGTGTAAATAATTACATCTTCGATGAAAATAAATGAAAGAAAAAAATTGATGATCACTAGCCACAGAGCAATATTTATCCTTTTTGGACAAAACTTTATTTCACAATTTCAATGTTTCTAAGCCCCTAACAAACATAAACTAATATTAGGCAGAAATAATAACTAGTAAATGAAGAAAGGAGTCGAGGGGGTCAGAGGGACCACCTCAGAAAGGCTGCATTCAAATGAGGCTCAACACTAGTTAAAGTGTGTGATTTCAAATTGTATTGGTAGCTAAATTCAAACAGGAAGAAATAAAACCAAAATATTACTAGAATTGCAAACTAAGTTGGATGCAATTCAAGCCTTGAGGGCCCGTGAGGGCGATCAAGTAGCACAAACGTACAGACCAACCACACGCCACTGTCCCACCCACCCACCAAACTCGGGGAGCACAGAATCGAATGTGAGGGAGTGACCAGTCGATAAACCGACTATAAGTCACTTCAACCAACTCATGGGATAAGTGCAGACATGCCAGATCACTGAAGACTAGTAGACCTCTTTAGAGGGGAACAAAAAAAATGAGGATAGAAAAAGATGGGGCTTTACAGGCCAGTGGGAGTAGAAGGATCAGACGCAAAACCAATACTGTAAAACCAAAAATACATTTTATTGATAAACATAGAATAAAATTACACATGGATAACCATGCATACTTGAAAATGACAAACTGACATACAGTGGTAAAATCAAACATATAAAGTCACTAGCAGGATAGAAACAATCCCCAAGGGGGATATGACCACAAAAGCCTGTGTAGGATGGAAGATGGGTCTCAAGCTGGATTCGGTCAATGTAGGTCCCCAGCAAGCCGACGCGTTTCGCTCAAGGCTTCCTCAGGGCCTGAGAGACCATAACAGACCGGTGTTTCCTTCTTAGTAGTGACTCATGCTAGACGACAAGGTTGTAGTGATGACAGATGCTGCTTGGAAGATGTTGCTTCCGTATTTCCAATATGAATTCTATACAGATATCATAGACAAGTTTATTGCACTGGATCCAATACTTTAAAATCCCCACTGCGTCACCAATGGCAGGGCTTCTAGGTTTACCCTCACTGTAACCTCCTGAACAAAAATCGCAGTCAAAGAAGGTAAGAGTCCTCTCCTTGGTGTATTTCCAATTCTGTATATATATATATATATATATATATATATATATATGTTCACCAATAGGTATGATGGATCTACTTTTATATAGGAGTGGCTTCAAACAGGACAAGAATCAGCTTTCTCTTTACGGTTCAGGAGATGCTAATGTTCACGGCCTAGAGACCCTGGATGGTGGCAGTGAATGACCTCTCCTTGATATATGGAGTACTCCAGGCAGGAAGGGGGGGGGGGCGCATATGTATGTATATTTTTCATTTATAGGGACAATTGGTCCTGGGCTGCATCAGCCCTCCATCTTCAATTCACCAGACAGCAGGCAGGCTGTCTGGTGAATTGAAGATGGAGGGCTGATGCAGCCCAGGACCAATTGTCCCTATAAATGAAAAATATACATACATATGCGCCCCCCCCCCTTCCTGCCTGGAGTACTCCATATATCAAGGAGAGGTCATTCACTGCCACCATCCAGGGTCTCTAGGCCGTGAACATTAGCATCTCCTGAACCGTAAAGAGAAAGCTGATTCTTGTCCTGTTTGAAGCCACTCCTATATAAAAGTAGATCCATCATACCTATTGGTGAACATATATATATATATATATATATATATATATATATATATATATATATACAGAATTGGAAATACACCAAGGAGAGGACTCTTACCTTCTTTGACTGCGATTTTTGTTCAGGAGGTTACAGTGAGGGTAAACCTAGAAGCCCTGCCATTGGTGACACAGTGGGGATTTTAAAGTATTTTATCCAGTGCAATAAACTTGTCTATGATATCTGTATAGAATTCATATTGGAAATACGGAAGCAACATCTTCCAAGCAGCATCTGTCATCACTACAACCTTGTCGTCTAGCATGAGTCACTACTAAGAAGGAAACACCGGTCTGTTATGGTCTCTCAGGCCCTGAGGAAGCCTTGAGCGAAACGCGTCGGCTTGCTGGGGACCTACATTGACCGAATCCAGCTTGAGACCCATCTTCCATCCTACACAGGCTTTTGTGGTCATATCCCCCTTGGGGATTGTTTCTATACTGCTAGTGACTTTATATGTTTGATTTTACCACTGTATGTCAGTTTGTCATTTTCAAGTATGCATGGTTATCCATGTGTAATTTTATTCTATGTTTATCAATAAAATGTATTTTTGGTTTTACAGTATTGGTTTTGCGTCTGATCCTTCTACTCCCACTGGCCTGTAAAGCCCCATCTTTTTCTATCCTCATTTTTTTTGTTGTTCTCACAGGGGTAAGGGCCGCAATTGCACGGCAATTTTTGTATAGACTCTTTAGAGGGGAACATGTGATTCATACTGATAAGCTGATAGATATTAGCTTCAGGGCTCAACCACTGCAACCGTCCATTAGATGATAAACTGTCAAGGGACACATCTGAATCCTAGAATAATAACTGAACTTTCAAATTTCTTGAAGGTGGAATATGTTAGATCTAATCCCTTGAAGAAATGTCAATCAAAATGACAGGGAGAAAATTGGATAGGCCTTAAAAGCTATGTATAGAGCTGGAGAATCGTCCCCAATGTAGACTGGTCTTGTGTATTGGGCTAAACGCCTCCTGAACAAACACAGCAGATGGAAATCATGGCAGTTAATCACATTCAGGATTGTTGATACCTCAGGTAGGAGAGCGGGCGGCCGGGAGGATCATGAAATGCAGGCTAAATATATAGCAAAGCAATGTTGATTTTGCAAACATTAAGCAGGTCACAGAATGGCCGCACATTAGATGATCAATATTCAGAGAATGTCTCTATATTGGTAAGCTGATAACAACATCAAGAATATCCTCCTAGGGGTTAATATGGAGCATTCTTACCAGTCAATCTTTGTGTTGCCAGAGTTCCACTCAGTACCTGCTAATCATCTCTGATGTCCAGGAGGGTATATGTTGTTTGCTTGCTATATAGCCGCACAGTCCATCTGCTTCGGTGGATCCCCGTTACTCTATGAGTGCAGATACACTTCCGCTGTGCCGCCTCATTCAAAGTCCGCAACCCGAAGTGTTTCCTATAAGGCGATGCTGTGTATCTCCGCTGTGATTGCAGAAGGCTCAGGCTGGGTTGAGGTTGGTGAGCGGGACATGGCGTATGACGTCCATTAGAAATAATAACTACCCTAAAGTTTAGATTTGGTTTACCAGTTTACAAAAAGTTCAGAAATGGACACATAAATTAATAAAGGGCATAAAAGGAGCTGACCTATGATGAATGATTAACTGAATTGAATGTATGATCACGTACAAAAAAAAATAATGAAGAGGCAATATGATCACTTTTAAATAACTAGATGGTCTACTGTATATAGAAGTGAGAAATTGTTTACTTTAAGGTCACAGAAAAAGACTGAAAGACACTCTTTTTGGTTGAAGGAAAGATGGTTTGACCTCTCTATAAGGGAAGAGTTCTTCCCAGTAAGAGCTATGAAGATAGTCTAGCTGACCCAATACATTACAAACTGGGTCAGAAAGGATTTATTTTCCCTCACAAAAAAAAAAAGGTTAGGGTGAAGAAAAACCCAAAAGGACATTACATGCTGGACCAAGTCATATAAACAAACCATCTCACGTGCTGTGGAGGTTTAGTGCAAGTTGGCATCCCCCAGCTGAATACGATGGAAGACAATAGGATCTGCTGGTCTGGGTGAGCTGCAGGTCGGATCCCCTTACACACAGTTCACCATGGAATCCTTTCTTTACATGTAAGGTGTGAGAGTGCAATGGTCATGGAGCTGAAGTGACATTGGCCATCATATGCAGATCCTATAATATTGGAACAGATTATACTCCATCCAAATTAACTTTATATCCACCATTTGGTTTGAGTGGAGAGTTCACCTGGGAATTTCCTACTATCTGTATTTACGGCTGATGCCTGTGGACTGAATTTTCACCACATGATTTGTCCCCAGTGACTCACATGAGATGTTAGTAGAGACTGCCTGACATAGGAGTGAAGGTGATTAGGCCAGTACTACTTACAATAGGTGGCTCCTCACCTGCATTATGCTACAGCTGTTAGGCAGCTCATAATAGGCTTCTTTAATCCATCCTCCATAGTGGGTACATGATAGGATGTGTTTATGCATGAGTGCACATGGACTTTGACTTGGGGACCCGGGCACCACATTCGGGGACCCGGGCACCACATCTCCAGCATCCACCTTTGTACGGGTGCAGAGAAGAGCCAGGCAAGGAGGGGTCTTTCCCATGGCACTTAGAGCCAGACGGGGACCTGCGTCCAGATCTTGAAGAGGAATGCCGGTGGTGCGATTTAGAACGACCGTCTTCCTTCTGTGTGGTACGATGAGGATCAGACCTAGAAGGGCTGCAAAAGAAAAGAAAGAACAAAGCACACAAGACAGTGAGCAAGGGGCATGAGAACATGACCCTACCCCCCCTCTCCACACATCCCACCACCACACCCCATAGATACCTGCTATGAGATGACTGACCACAGGAGGGCGGCGAGGCTTGATCTCTGGGTGCTGACCTATAGAATAAGTCAGACAACCGAGTCCGAGAGAAAGGGGGGAGAAGAAGAGCCCCCACAAACCCAGGAAGCCGGTCATACCTCCAGACGTCTTCAATACAGTCTAAGGAAATATGCCAAGTAGCTGCAGGAGTGCCAAGGCGGTAATCTGTCTCCTAGCCTGTGTGTAGAATACTACACAGCTTGCTGCTATTGCTAAGGGAGCTGTCACCATTTAAAATCGGCACCCGCTGACCTCATCCAGCGGCGCTGCTCGGCATCTACCGCACATGTGTGACCGCGCCATCTGCTGCCACTGTGTATGTGCAAACCAAGCCTTGATCTCGAGCAGCCGTGCATGGGCAGCGGCTGGCAGGATGCGTAAGCAGACCATCCACTGGGACCACTAGACACCAGGGACATTGTGGTTTAATGTTGAAAAATGTAAAGTAATGCACTTGGGCGTCAGAAACACGAAAGCAAGCTACTCACTAGGGGGGAACGTCTGGGTAAATCTAAGATGGAAATGGACCTGGGGGTACTAGTGGACAACAGGCTTGACAGTAGCATGCAATGCCACGCCACTGCAAGCAAAGCCAACAGAATACTGGCATGTATAAAAAAGGGGATTCACTCCAGAAAAAAAGAGATTATTCTCCCACTCTACAAGACTCTGGTCTGGCCACATCTGGAGTATGCTGTCCAGTTCTGGGCATCGGTCCTCAGGAAGGATGTGTGGGTAGTGGAGAGAGTCCAGAGAAGGGCAACAAAAATAATTAGGGGAATGGAGGACATCAGCTATGAGGAAAGACTACAAGCACTGAACTTATTCTCTCTGGAGCAGAGACGCTTGAGAGGGGATATGATATCAATGTACAAATACTGTACTGACAACTAGAGATGGCCTTGCGGTTCGCCCGGCAGGCGGCTCGCCCAGAAGGCGAACTTTGCTCGTTCACAGTTGCCTATTTTGCGAACATATGGCGTTGTTCGCGGCGGCCATATTGGTTTACATTGGGGAGAACTTTGACCCATGACACATCCATCAGGTGGAACAGGACAGCGAATTGAAACATTTCAGCACATGGACATACCCCTTACCTTATAAATAAACGTGAGCTGGCTGCCATTTTACATTCTGCTTTTTGTCAGTGTAGGGTGAGGATTGCTGTGTGCAGCAGGGACAGATTGTCAGTGACACAGATCGCTCTGTTATAGGTCCACAAAAGTCCTTTTATGGACTGGTATTTGGTATAGGTGTACTATCTATATTGTCTCTTTTGTCAGTGTAGGGAGAGGTTTGCTGTGGGGAGCATGGACAGATTGTCAGTGACACAAATCTCTCTGTTATAGGTCCACAAAAGACCTTTCAAGGACTGGTATTTCGTATAGGTGTACTATTCTTTAGTGTTCACTATATAGTGGTGTAATACACTTATAATATACTTTCTAATATTGTATTGTGTACTGTGCAGCATTGTGACTGGTGTGGTGAGCGTATCTGCAGCAATGCTACAACTACAAAGAGTGACAAAGGCACTTTTAAAAAAGTGTTATAACTGGTGTGATAGACCAGTGGTCCCCCTAAATGACAAATTGAAGTGGGGTGTTATCTAACAATATACTTTTATAACAGTGTATTTGGGTACTGCAAAAATATTGCCTCTTTTGCTGCGTTAACTGTGCTACACACAGTGACAACAGTTACTGGCCAATTTTTATGTAGAACTGGTGTGATAGACCAGTGGCCCCCCAAAACCACAGATTAAAGTGGGGTGTTATCTAACAGTATACTTTTATAACAGTGTGTTTGTGTCCTGCAAAAATATTGCCTCTTTTGCTGTGTTAACTCTGCTACACACAGTGCCAAACTTACTGGCCAATTTTTTATATAACTGGTGTGATAGACCAGTGGCCCCCTAATACCACAGAATGAAGCGGGTTGTTATATAACAGTATACTTTTATAAGTGTATTTGTGTCCTGCAAAAATATTGCCTCGTGTGATACACCAGTGGCCCCCCAAAATCACAGATTGAAGCGGGGTGTTATATACCTTCTTCCACATATACTGCGCTTCTCTAGAGACTTTTGTCACAGGGTAATTTAAGAAATGACAGGCAGAGGAAGAGGCAGGCCCTTACACAGGGGTGGTAGGGGTAGGGCAGGAGCAGTAGGCCGGAGCCAAAGTGTGAAGTTTCAGAAGGTGCGTTCAATTACGAAGGACACACCAGACTTGGCTGAGTGGCTCACTCTGCCTTCCTCTTCTGCACCCTCCTCATCCTCTCTATCTGCACCCTCTTCACCCTCTTCACTCTCTGCTGTGTGCACCCCCAAAGACACCACCACCATATACCCTCCGCATGAGTTACTGGAATTATTTTATAATCCATCACAAGACATTTGCGATGCGCAGCCATTCTTGGCATCAGATCAGGAAGAGGAGGTAGCAACAGCCACCACTTATCAGTCTGACGACCAGATCAGCCAAAGGAGGTTGGTCCCCGCTGTTGCTGCCTACTCCGAGATCTCGAATGTTAGTGGTGGGGAAGGTGACATCGATGATGACGTGTCTATGGATGTCACGTGGGCGCCCACAAGAGAGGAAGAGGAGGGGAGTTCAGAGGGAGAGATGGACCAACAGGGAGGAGAAGCAGGCGGAACTTACATTGCACAGGAGGGACAAAGCAGACTGCTAATGTATCAGGAGCGAGCCGTCAACCATGTACAGTCATATCTGGCACTCCTAGAATGCTGGCACATGGTTCCGCAGTGTGGGCTTTTTTTAATGTGTCCGCTGCTGACAATAGTGTTACCATCTGCAGCCTTTACAGTCAACGCATAAGTCGCGGTAAGCCCAACACTCACCTAGGGACAACTGCCTTAAGAAGGCACCTGGACTCCAATCACTGAGCCCAGTGGGTGCAATGCCGTCAGAACCCACAAAGCCACACTCCAGGCTCTCACCGTCCAGCCTCTTCTCCTTCTCCTTCTCCTCTCTCCTCACAATTGTCCTCCACTCCACCTTCCATCATGCCATCCTCACATTGTTCTGGAAAAAGGCAGGCTTTCGTAGCCCAAATGTTGGAGCGTAAAAAAATGTGGACGCCAGATAACCCTCTTGCCCAATGGTTGACTGCTGGCTTGTCGGAACTGATAGCCAACAAACTACTGCCATATCAGCTGGTGGACTCGGAGGCCTTTCGAAAATTTGTTGCCATTGGAACACCACAATGGAAGGTCCCAGGAAGGAAATATTTCTCGCAGAAGGGCATTCCAGAGCTATATGGCCATGTTCAGCGGCAAGTGAATGTATCTCTGGCACACAGTGTTGGTGCCAAGATGCATCTGACCACATACACGTGGTCTAGCAAACACGGGCAGGGAAGGTATATAACTTTTACTGCCCACTGGGTGAACCTTCTGACGGCTGTCAAGCATGTAACCCGTGGCACCCGTGTAGATTTGGTTTTACTGACACGGATTGCATGGAGGCCTGCCTCTTCTTCTCCTCCTCCTACTCCATCCTCCCTCTCCTCCTCGGCTGACTCCTCCTTTTCTGCTGCTACCGTCTCTTCTGCTGTGCCGCCCAAGATCCCCAGAACCTATTCCACATGCCAGGTGAGACGTTGCCATGCTGTGCTGCGTCTGTTGTGCCTGGAAGCCAAGAGCCACACTGGTTCTGCACTCCTTTCAGCTTTGCGTTCACAGGCAGATCAGTGGCTGACACCGCTCAATTTGACAGTTGGTGTGCGACAACGATGCCAATCTGCTGAGCGTGCTGAAACAGGGCAAAATTACACACGTGCCATGCATGACACACGTCCGGAACTTGGTCGTGCAGCGATTCATTCGCAAATACCCTGGGGTCCAGGACGTCTTGCGGCAGGCCAGGCAAATCTCGGGCCATTTCAGAAGATCTTACACAGCCATGGCTCGCCTTGCTGACATTCAGCGGTGACACAAGCTGCCCATCAGGCGTCTTATTTGTGACTGCCTGACCCGATGGAACTCAACCTTGTACATGCTTAATAGGCTGCTCCAGCAGAAATGTGCAGTTAATGACTTCCTGTATGAACTCTGCGGCAGGACAGGTTCTGGGGAGCTTGTTTTTTTCACCGGGCCAGTGGCTGCTTATGCGCGACGCATGCAGACTTATGAAGCCATTTGATGAGATCACCAAACTGGTCAGTAGTGGCCAGGGTGCCATCAGTGACATCGTACCTTATGCCTTCTTTCTGGAGCGTGCATTGCGTCGTGTCATTGATCAAACCGTCGAGGAGCAGTAGCAAGAAGACGAGGAAGTCGCAATGTTGGATGAATTTCCAGGGGGTGCTACTCCATATGAGACAAGTCAACAACAGGAGTCTGAAGAGGAGTCATAGGAGGATGGTGTCGGGGCAGATGAGGAGGAGCAAGAAGAACCTTTCTGGGATCCCTGGTGTTGTCCATGGATGGGGGGAGGAGAACGAGGACGACATTATCCTGATTGATGAGCAGGAGCCAGGCCACTACACCGCTTCCAGTTTAGTGCAAATGGGGGCCTTCATGCTCCAGTGTTTTAAGGGGGACCCCCGTATAAAAAGCATAAAGGGCAAGGACCAGTACTGGGTGGCAACGTACTTACACCCCCGGTACAAACAAAAAATGGCGGAAATGTTACCACCATCACAGAGGGCGGTCAGAATGAAGCACTTCCAGGCCTTGCTTCGAGAAATGCTGCATTCTGCTTTTGTGTGTGCTTGCAGAGGAATTTCCACTCACAGAGAAACAGTTGTGGGTACCAATCCAACAGCGCCTGCAAGAAGAGGGCGTTTTGAATATGTGTTGGTCACTTCTGACAGCTTCAGGGAATGCCTAAACCGACAGGTGTCCGACTACATCGGGTTAACGGCCGATGTGGACGCTCTGAGGAGTGATGAACCCCTGGACTACTGAGTGGGCAGGCTTGACCTCTGGCCAGAGCTCGCACAATTTTCAATGGAACTGTTGGCTTGCCCCGTCCAGTGTCCTGTCTGAAAGGACGTTCAGCGCAGCAGGGGGGATCGCGACTGATAAGCGCACTAGCCTAGCTCATGACAGTGTTGACTACCTCACATTTATAAAAATGAATGAGGCATGGATCTCAGAGGAATTTAACACATGTGACCAGTAGACCATGTTTGATTAAAATTCCTCATGACAGGCCACAAATATCCGCCAGACCCCTATCCATCATAACAATTCATGGTCCTTGTCTTCAGTAAATACAGCGGCATAAAAGGCATTTTATGTCCATTGATTGCCTAATTTTTGGGGCCTTTCATGCCGACAATTATTTATCCTGTCAATGCCTAATGTACCTCCAGCCACAGAATACAACATTTTTAGCTGTCAGGTGAACGCATGTGGGCTAATTTTTGGAGCCTGGAATGGGCGACACTTACTTATTTATCCTGTCAATGCCTAATGTACCTTCAGCCACAGAATACAACGTTCTTTGCTGTCAGGTGAACGCATGTGGGCTAATTTTTGGGGCCTGTAATGGTCGGGCGACACTTACTTCTGTATCCTGTGAATGCCTAATGTACCTTCAGCCACAGAATACAACGTTCTTAGCTGTCAGGTGAACTCATGTGGGTAAATTTTTGGGGCCTGGAATGGGCGACACTTACTTATGTATCCTGTGAATGCCTAATGTACCTCCAGCCACAGAAGACAACGTTCTTTGCTATCAGGTGAATGCCTGTTGGCTAATTTTTGGGGCCTGTGCTGGCCGACACTTACTTCTTTATCCTGTGAATGCCTAATTTTTCAGACTGGAATTGAAAATCTTGCGGTTCGCGAACATTTGAGAAAGTTTGCGGATAATGTTTGCGAACCGCCCCGGCCAATGTTCGTCTATCACTACTGGCAACCCTAGCATAAGGAACAAACTTTTCAGAGAAAGGGAATTCAATAAGACACGTGGCCACTCACTAAATCTAGAGGAAAAATGGTTTACTCCTAAAATACGTAAGGGGTTCTTCACTGTCAGAGCAGTAAGGATGTGGAATTCTCTTCCACAAGCAGTCGTATCAGCAGGATGCATCGATAGTTTAAAAAACTATTAAATGGGCACCTTAATTACCACAACATACAGGGGTATACTGTACAATGTACGGTTAACAGCAAACACACACACACATCATAGGTTGAACTGGATGGACTGATGTCTTTTTTCAACCTCACAAACTATGTATTAATGAAGAAATACAAAAAAAATATAAAAAGGAGCACAATAGAGCTGCCATGGAGGTAAGCTTATCTGTGCAAAGGTGATCCGTGGACCAGGCACAAACACACACCGGACTTCAAGGCAAAAAGGGCCACCCGCAGCTTTCCCTCCTATGTCAACTCCATACCCTGCCACAGCTAGTGCTTACCGGAGTAATGTGACCCATCTTCCATGTCGCAGTCGCATGGTCATTATTCAAAATGCGTACTGGTAGGAACTGAGCACTCCATAGGTGCAACCGTAGGAGGACAAAAGGAACACGAAGGCTGAACAGGAGCAAAGATTTGTGGGAGTGGGGTTCTGTAGGGTAGGATTGGAGGCGGGGCTAACCTGATACCTATGCTGCCATGGAGTCTGTCAAGTAATACATATATATATATATATATATATATATATATATATATATATATATATATATATATACTGCACTATCTGATATATCCTCCAATAGCTGATATATTTATACTGCACAAGCTGATATATCCTGCAATAGCTGATAAATATACATACTGCACTATCTGATATATCCTGCAATAGCTGATAAATATATATACTGAAAAAACTGATATATCCTGCAATAGCTGAAATATTTATACTGCACTATCTGATATATCCTGCAACAATAGCTGATAAATAAATATATATATATATATATATATACAGTATATACAGTATATATATATATATATATATATATATATACTAGAGGATAGTGCGCAGTCCACTACAGCTTATTCTGCTTCCTTGTCCAGAGCTACTCCAGTCATAGCCCCAGCATCAGGCATAGAGGAGTCAGCTGAGTTATTTAAACACGTCATCAGCCACTTGATACTTGACGATGCCCAGCCATTACTTGATTCAGATCTTGGTTCTGAGGTTGAGGAAGGTAGGAACATGAGCCTACAGAAAGGGGAGAACACTGGTAAACTACAAATTGGTAGTCATGTTACCCCAGCCGCAGCGTATTGCCAAGTTGTCTCCAGTGATAATGAGGATAGAGGTTAGGTCACTGATGCCACTTGGGTGCCGGATAGAGCAGAGGAGGAAAGTGAGGGTGAGGAACAACCCCAAAGAGGCAGACATCATGGAAGAGAGCAGTCACCCTATTCCACCAGATTGTGGAGCTGTTATCTCCCGACACACTTCACACAGCTCAGCTGTTTGGGCCTTTTTAGCACATGTGCAGCTGATCGCACTGTTGCAATTTGCAAACTTTGCCTCAAGCACATCAAGCGTGGCAAAAACACCAGCCATTTGGGTACCACTCGCTTGACAAGGCATTTAACCTCCCACCACTCAGCCCATTGGCAAGAGCACCTGAAAGCCACACAAAAGGGACACATTTCTGCTCCTTCTCACCTTTTCTGTCTACCCCTGCTATACCTCATGACCTCTCAGCAGCCTCCACTGACAGGGATGATGGTATAGCACTGGGAGTCCCAGGTCCTTGCAGCACATCATGCCAGTAGCATACCACAGGCTGCAGAATACATCAAGCAAATTTCTCTGCCCCATCTGCTGCAGCAAAAGAAAAAAATACTGTCACTGCCCCATGCATGCCCAGTGTCTAAGTGTCTAAATTCAAGCTTGTCAAAGTTGCTGGCTTTGCTATGACTGCCTTTCCGTCTGGTGGATTCTACCCCCTTCCTTGATGTGCTGTACCACAATGGCAGGTTCCCAGTCACTAATTATTTTTCATGTAAAGTCATTCCAGCTCTCTGCCATCACATGGAAGGCAATGTTGTGGTATCGTTGGGCAAGGCATTCAGCTGCAAGGTCAACGTTACTGCTGACACGTGGTTTAGCAAGCATGGTTAGGGACGATGTAATTAATTCACATCACACTAAGTAACTCTGCTTGCAACTCAGAAGGATACAGCACAGAGCTCAGTGCAGCAGCTTGTTGTGCCACCATGTCTCCATACAACTAGTGGTGATTATGCAGGTTTATCAGCTCTACCCCCTCCTCCTCCTCCATGCCCTCCTCTGCTGAATTATCTTATGACTCACAAGTACCTGCTAAGCATTCAAGGGGCTATTCAATTCAGTCAGGCTAAAAGGTGCCATGCTGTGCTTCAGCTGGTCTGTCTTGGGGACAGGAGCCACTTAGGAGCAGAGATTCTTGCAGCTCAGCAAGGGCCAGCTCAGAGGTGGTTCATGCCACACCAGCTGGAGCCAGGAATGGTGGTGTGCGATTATGGCACAAACCTCCTGTCCACCCTTAGTCAGGAAAAGCTGACACATGTGCCATGCCTGGAACATGTCCTTACTTTGGTGTTGCAGCATTTCTTAAATAGGTAGGTAAGGAGGGTTGAAGGATCTACTAAAGCAGGTCAGAAGGGTCTGTAGCCATTTCAGGCATTCAAACACAGCCAGCGCTTAGTTCACTGAAATTCAGTGGGAATTCTACCTGCCCAAAAACCGACTGATTTGTGACATGCCCACCAGGTGGAACTCAACTTTTGCTATGCTGCAGTGGCTGCACATGCAGCAGAAAGCCGTCAACGAGTACCTGTTTGAGTATGGTCCAACGACAGCCTCAGGCCGGCTCAGCTTTTTTTCTCCACACCAATAGCTGCTGATAAAGAATGCATGCACTGTACTGTCACCATTTTAGGGTGACAAGGATTGTGAGCCATGGCAATGCATGCATCAGTAACCCAATCCCTATTGTGTTAAATCTGGAGCAGACTCTGCATTGCATTATGGACAGGGTACTCGAGACAGAGCAGCGGGATGAAGAGGAGGACTTCCTTTCCTCTCAAGGCCCACTTTATGCAGACACCATCCTTGCCATGCCACAGAACACACAAGAGGAGAGGGAGGAGGAGCAGGAGCATTCTGGCAGTTTTGGAGGCATTGAAGCAGAGTGAGACATAAGTCAACCCTTAACCACTTGCCGACTGCCTAACGCCGATCTACGTCGGCAGTCAGCCCCTCACAGGCAAAGTGACGTAGGGCTACGTCACTAGCTTGTGAGGGTCTAGGGAGCGAGCGCGCGCCCCCGGAGGCGCGCTCCCGCTCCCGCGTGGTCACGGACCCCCCCGCGCGTGTGACCGGCGGACCCGATGTCCGCCGGTCACTCGGCGATCGGCGGGGGAGAGGGAGAATGTCAGGCAGCTTGTGTATACAAGCCACCTGTCATTCTCCTTGCTGTTAGGATACTGATCACTCGGATCTAGTATGTAGATCCGTTGATCAGTGTCCATACAGCTCAAGCCCCAGCCAATCACAATAGAAAGCACGCCCCTAGGGATACACACAGCCCCTCCCTCCCAAATAAAGTTAACCCCTTCACTACCAGTGTATTTTTACAGTAACAGTGCATATATATAGCACTGATTACTGTAGAAATGTCACTGGTAACCCCAAAAGTGTCAAAAATGTCAATCAAGGGTCCGATCTGTCCGCCCCAATGTCGCAGTACCGCAAAAAAAATCGCAGATCGCCGCCATTACACGTTAAAAAAAAAACAACAAAAATGACAGAAATCTTTCCCTTTGTTAGTAAACGCGATAACTTTTGCGCAAACCAATCAAAATACGCTTTTTGCGATTTTTTTTACCAAACATAGGTAGCATAAAACAAATTGGCCGAAAAAGTAAAAAAATTTTGATTTTTAAATTTTTTTTTTGGGGAATTTCATATAAAAAAATGTGAAAAATATTGCTATTTTTGCAAAATTGACGCTCTTTTTTTGTTTATAGCGCGTGATCAAAAAATCGCACAGGTGATCAAATACCAGCAAAAGAAAGCTCTGTTTGTGGGAAAAAAAGGACGCCAAATCCGTTTAGGTACAGCGTCGCACGACCGCGCAATTGTCCGTTAAAATCACGCAGTGCCGAATCGCAAAATACCCCCTGGTCGTAATGGGGGTAAAATCTTCCGGGGCTTAAGTGGTTAACAGATGATTTTCCATACCTAGAACCCTTGGAAGTAGTACATGGCTGGGAGGAGGCAGTTCCAGATACTGTAATCCTCAGTGACCCAGAGGAGTCTGCTTCTCATGCCTCCGCAAACTTCCAGTTCATAGGCTCCCTCATCCTTTAAAGCCTTTGAAAGGACCCGAGAATATGTGGCATCAAGGAGAAGGATCACTATTGGTTGGCAACCCTCCTTGACCACTGTTACATGGGGAAAGTCTCAGAACTCATCCCATCCCCACAGTGCGAGCAGATTCCACATCCCATCAGTATCGTGTGCATCATATGGTGGGAGCTTATCTAGGGGTGAAAAAAGACATAGAGAGCTTTCCAATTGAGGATCGATTGGGTTACTGGGTCATGAGAACAGACCACTGATCAGAATATGCCCAGTATGCAATTGAGCTGCTGGGCTGCCCTGCATCCAGCATGCTTGTCGAATGGGCAATCAGAGCTGCCGGAGGTTTTGTGACAGATAAGAGAGCGCGTCTGTCCACAGACTCCATGGACCGGACCTGGATTAGCAGCAGCTATCAAGCCCTTTATGCCAATGTCACTGATTAGGTGCTTTCTGGATTTGGAATCTCTGAAAGACTGTCTAGACTGGCTAGCTTTGTGGGTGTTGATTTAATTTGGAAGAATTTTTATGGTGTAGGTTTCATGGACACAATTAACACCCAAGGGCCAATTTTTTTCTGCTCCTGTTTGACAGGTGCATATTATTAACATTTTTGACAATAAGACCAATTCTTGCTTTTATCAAGACTTCCTCTATAGGTTTATGGAGTGAAGACACCACAGACACCAAAAGACCAATTTTTCTGCACCTGTTTGACAGGTGTGTATCATTTAGATTTTTGACAGCAAGGCCAATTCTTGCCTTTATCAAGAGAACCTCTACAGGGTTGCAGATGAAGGCACCAGCAACACTCAAAGACCAATTTTTCTGCACCTATTTGACAGGTGCATATAATTTCAATTTTTGACAGCAAGGCCAAGTCTTGCTTTCATCAAGAGTACCTCTAATGGTTTACGGTGTGAAGGCACTACCAACACCCAAAGACCAATTTCTCCACACCTTTTTGACAAGTGCACATCATTTCAATTTTTTACAGCAATGCCAACTCTTGCTTTTATCAAGAGTACCTCTATAGGGTTATGGTGTGAAGGCAAAACCGAAACCCAAAGACCATTTTTTCCGCACCTGTTTGTCAAAACTATTATGAAGAAATAGACATATTTTCATCAATTGCATATGGAGATTAAGGACTAAATAAGCCCCAAAACAAGTTTAAACTCAGGACATTCACAGAAGTTTTTAGACAGAACATCCTGTGTTTTTATCACCATATTGAAGGGTTTTAAACTGGCTGTTTGCAGAAACTGGGGACAAAAGCCAAGGACACCTATATTCTATGGTTACCAACTAGATTGTATTTGAAAAGCCTTGAATGATAATACTTTGGAAACACAGCCAACTCAATTGCTTATCCCAGTTGAGACAACCATGGGGGAATGTTTGCCTACAAGGATATCATTTAATAGACTTCAATGAAAAGGCAGCAATATTGGTTATCCAATTACCAGACCATTGTCTCAACTCTGGGAAAGTTAAACACTGAGCAAAATCTCCGTAATAGATAGAACTGTTTTTTTTTCCCTTTGTCACAAATTCACGCTACTCAGACATTATTTTAAAATATTTAAGAATGTGATCATAAACATTTGCAACCTCCATGGTCCATCATATACAAAAAGGGGATGTGAAAATTATGTCAGGACAATATTCTATTGAGAATTACATCATATATGTATATATCTAAAAGTGTATGATGATAAGACAAGACTATACCTCATATAATATATCCCATCCCAAGTCATGATTGTATTGTTATAAAATCAAGGGGGGTATCCTGCGCTTAATGATGAATAAGTAAAATATAATAAAATGACATAAAACAAATGACATAAAACAAAATAGCAGCTAGAACACTGGATTCATAGTAATCCCATTCATATTGTGTGTCAAGTAGTGCAGCGCTATAAACAACAAAATTAATTGTACTTAAAAAATTAATAAATTGATATACAATTAATAATGGTGCAATATAAAAATGAATCAATTGCACTAAGTCATAAGTCCATTCAGCATATAAAGATGGT
Organism: Pelophylax lessonae; assembly: GCF_965119305.1. NCBI lineage: Eukaryota > Metazoa > Chordata > Amphibia > Anura > Ranidae > Pelophylax > Pelophylax lessonae. The sequence goes on from NC_138770.1 coordinate 72,996,810, forward strand.
GGAGAGTCCACTTAAGGGTGAAGATCCCAAGATGTGAAAAGCAATGGAAACAAACAGTCACCCGTGCGGATAGGCAAGATGGCAGCTTACCGCAATGAGTGGGCCTCCAAATTAATGGATGGGCCACTAAGAGCATAAAGTAATAACTCCTATGGACTGGGTTCTCTCCTCTGCATGAACGGAGAGGATGGTAGGATGAACCATCGAAGCCATAACATCGCCCACGAGGAACCAATCATACCTGTTCAGCTTCTGAAACTAATTGCCATACATATCGGAGTTGTTTCTGGATCTATGAGCGAGTGAGGGGTCGATGCAGTCTAGCGAAGCTTGGTCCGTTCATGCAGAGGAGAGAACCCAGTCCATAGGAGTTATTACCTTATGCTCTTAGTGGCCCATCCATTAATTTGGAGGCCCACTCATTGCGGTAAGCTGCCATCTTGCCTATCCGCACGGGTGACTGTTTGTTTCCATTGCTTTTCACATCTTGAGATCTTCACCCTTAAGTGGACTCTCCACCATCTTTATATGCTGAATGGACTTATGACTTAGTGCAATTGATTCATTTTTATATTGCACCATTATTAATTGTATATCAATTTATTAATTTTTTAAGTACAATTAATTTTGTTGTTTATAGCGCTGCACTACTTGACACACAATATGATTGTATTGTTTGCTGGCATAATAATCTTCCAGTAGGTAATATTCTGGTTAGAAATATCCCTTATGTAGAAATGGGTTACATATACAAGCTATTGTGTAGAGATATATACTATAACTATATACTGTATGTATCTGTAATCAACTATTTATACTATTTTACCTTTTCTAAATAATATTTTACCTCTTACCTCAATTTAGCATTCCCAGAGACCACTCACGGGGCGTGCCATACACAACATGTTATGTTACAATCAGGTTGGTACAGCATTCAGATTTATTTCCTCTTTTTGGCTCTTTTATAGAGTTACAATACAGGATATACGATTCAGGATATCACATGACATGGGGGTTGTCACCTATCCATTGTCACCTTCTGGTCTAGGCCTATTATAATTTTTATGGGCTTTTTGTCCCAAAAGGGCATATAGGAGATCACAGGGGACAACAGGACACACACACCGATCCGCACACATTTTCACTACAGACATTTCATCCATCATACTTCTTACGTACTTCACACCCTCATCATCACCCCTCATTCTCTGAAACTTCAAGGTGACAAGACACAAGCTCCTTCTCAGCCAGCCACCATTTTGGGAAAGGCAGCCATCTTAGGGGACTCTGGTAATGACCATTGTGAGCCAGCAGCTATTTTGGAAGGGTAAATATGTCTTATTGATTTTGATTATTTGTATGATAAATATCCAATGTTTAGCAGATTTCGATTATGATTCCCCAGATGTAACAACAATCGTAGATTTTTCTTTAACTTTATTTTTGTTTTTCTAAATTTTTACCTTCTTTGTTTGGTGCTATATTAGCGAACCAATTTTACGTTTTACGTAGTTTAACTCTCACTCCAACTGCACAGAGGAGTAACTGTTGGCTATGCAAATCTCAGACGTTTTAGTCTGAAAATGAATTTCTATTTTATTTGTTTTTTACAAAGACTGGGAGAAATAAATCTTTCATTACATTTTAAATGCTGAGCAAAACCCATTAACCAGTGCTGCAAATATTTTTGTATTTTATGTAAGATTTTGTTTTTATGTCACCTATCTAACTATTTATTGTGAAAACATGCTTTGAATAAATATATATATTTCCAATTTAGTCAGTATTCATATCAATTGGTGTATGCTGTTAAAAAGAACAACAAGTTTGAGAGGTGCAAGTCATTTCGATTTTTGACAGCAAGGCCCAATTCTTGCTTTCGTCATAAGGACCTCTATAGGGTTACAGTGTGAAGGCACCACCGACACCCAAAGACCAATTTTTCTGCTCCTGTTTGACAGGTGAAAATCATTTAAATTTTTTAAAGCAAGGCCGATTATTGCTTTCATCAAAAGTACCTCTAAAGGATTACAGTGTGAAGGCACCAACGACACCAAAAGACCAATATTTTGGCACCTGTTACTTCTAACCAAAGTCTGAGACAGAGACTCCAAAATGTATCTAAAACATCTTTAATCATGTTTTGAGTGCAACAAATTGTGGCCTCATCATACAGACTGGCTTCCCAAGTCATTGTTTATTAAATAAAGACAGCTTGAATGGAAAATGTAATTTTTATGGCTTTATAAATGTGATTATTGCTGCATCATGTTTCATACACGGTACAGATGTGCCACATTACAGGCAGACTAAGGGGGACCCCCCCCCCCCCCCCCGGAACTATATTTAACCAGTTCTGGACCAAAAGGATTTGCCCTCTTAATGACCAGGCCATTTTTTGCAATTCGGCATTGCGTGACTTTAACAAACAATTGAGCAGTTGTGCGACACTGTACCCAAATAAAATTGATGTCCTTTTTTCCCACAAATAGAACTTTCTTTTGGTGGTATTTGATCACCTGGGTGATTTCTATTTTTTGCGCTATAAACAAAAAGAGAGCGACAATTCTGAAAAAATGTTTAAAAAAAAACAATATTTTTCACATTCTGCTATATAAAATCCCCCCCCCCCCCCAAAAAAAAAAAGTAAAAATCTAAATTTTTCATCTTTTTAGGCCACTTTGAATTCTGCTACCTATTTTGGTTAAAAAAAAATCATAATAAACGTATTTTGATTGGTCTGAGCAAAAATTATCGCTTCTACAACCTAGGTGAAAGATTTCAGTCATTTTTATTTATTTATTTATTTATTACTAGTAATGGCGGCAATCTGCAATTTTTAACGGACTGGGACATTGTGGCGGACAGATCAGACCCCTAACTGACTTTTTGACACTTTTGGAGGAGGGGCAGTGACATTACTACAGTAATCATAGCTAAAAATATGCACTGTTACTGTAATAATGACACTGTCAGGAAAGGGGTTAACCTAGGGGTGATTAAAGGGTTAATTGTGAGCCTAGGGTAGTGTTTTCTAACTGTGGGGGGAGGGACTTGTGAAATGATCATAGAGACCTGTGATCCTATATAGAAGATATAGATAATTTCATATAGAATAACGGTCTGTTGTGTTTACAACAGCTGACCGGGGGTTCTCTCTCATCGGGGAGCTATCGAGAGTGCCCGGCGGCAATCGTGGCCGCCGGTCCCTTGAATCAGCATCCCCGCTGCCTCTCGCGAACTGACATACCCTTACATCGATTCGTGCAGCCGAGCCAGCATGCCGCAGTATACATGTGGTGGGCGGTCGGCAAGTGGTTAAAGGAATTTTTCATTTTTAGTGTTATTTCTAATTTTTCCAGTTTCCCTTTAGGCATCAGTACATCACTGTTCATATAAAAATTATGTTTCTTACTAACTTTTTTTTCATTGATACATGTCCCTCAGGGCAGTACCCAGACCCACATAACCATTGCATGCCCAATTACTTGCATATAAGCCTTCAAAATGGGCACTTTTGATTTTTCCAGTTTGGTTCTTTAGACTTCAATGGGGGCCGTTATTCGGTTCCGAACATTTGTGATGTTCAAAAGTTCTGCTGCAAGCCGAACAGGGGGTCTCTAGTAAGCACCCCTGTCAGCTTTAAAGGGTTTGACATAACTCTCTAACTTACACTTTTGCTGGACAGCTTGGTCTGTTTTTCAAGGAACTTGATAAAATATTGGAAATGCTGTCCAGAACAGGTTACAATAAAGGAATAAAAAATCAGATGTGTTACCTTTTTGCCCCATCCCACCCTCTTATAGATTAAGTTGTTCTGCTGCTCCTTAGAGTGTTTTTTTCTTTGCATCGACCCCTGTTGCCTGCCCAGTGATTGCAGTACATAGCAAAATCCAGAGCATTGGGTCATGCTAATAAAGTGTATCCAAAAAGTAATTTTCCTGCAGCAGAGTCCATGGTGTTTGAGCTAGTGGACTTTTTTTACAAATACCTTCTTAAATACTTCTTTCACATCATTATTTCTCAAGCTATATATTAAAGGATTTAACACTGGAGTAATAATACCATAAACCAAAGAAATATATTTCAGATATGATTGAGAATGTTTATTTTGTCCAATATACATGCTGATACTCGTCCCATAAAACAAAGACACAACGGTCAGGTGAGAGGCACAAGTTGAAAATGCTTTGGACCTTCCATCAGTAGACCGGATCTTTAATATTGATGAAATAATACGAATGTAAGACACCACAATGAACATAAGTGGTAGTACAAGGGTAAACACACTCTCAATGAAAAGAGCTACTTTAAAATAAGTGATGTTTCCACAGGCTAGTTCTACTACCGCCAGTATCTCGCAAACAAAATGGTCCAGTTTATTTTTCATACAGAATACCAGAGGTCTTGAAATGTTTGGAACAACTGAGATGAAGAAATCTCCGGGCCACATAATTATTATTAGGGTTCTACAGATTTTCCGGTTCATAATGTTGTTATAATGCAAGGGGAAAGATATAGCTACATAACGATCGTACGCCATTACTGCAAGTAACAATGACTCAGTACTCCCCAAAAGTACGCCAACATTCATTTGCACCATGCAGGCTGGGACAGAGATTGTCCTTCTAACAGAAAATATATCTATGAGTACCTTTGGAACAGAGCTAGATGAAAAGGACAAATCTATGATTGATAGATTACAGAGGAAAAAGTACATAGGTCTGTGAAGTTTAGGACTGACAAGAACAGCAGCGATAAGAAAAATATTTCCAAAAAGTGTAAAAAGATAAATCAGTAAAAATACAACAAAAAATATTATACATGTTTGTATGTTCTGGGAAAATCCAACTAAAATAAATTATTTCAGGAAAGTTTGGTTCTGGAGTTCCATGTATAAAATAAGAAATTTTGAAATATTATGTGCGGAGAAAGCTATTCCGATATCCTGCAATATACATTATATAATTAAAATAATTTGATAACACTTGCTCATGAATAGCACTTTTGATGTAACTAGGCGTTAAATGAGAATTTATAGGAAAATTATTGTTTTAATTTTTTTTTTATTTTATTTTTTTTATCAAGAAAGACTTTATTAAACATTCACATAAAAACATAACAGTAACAGAGTCCAAGACTGGTTCACCCCCTCATTGCTTACAAATAATACAGATGTCAATTCCCTCTAACACCCAATCAGCAATTATACATAATACCGATAATTAATACCGCTCCTTTTTTTTTTATATATTTTTTTGCCGCATCAAATAACAACCCGCTGTGTCGAGACCCACCGGTCATCATCCACCATACTGGTTATCAACATCCTCTTTCACTTAGGTTTTCTCCTACATTTGCCCACCACCCACCAGCATCCTATCTAATACCAAGTCCATCGGTGCCAACCCCCGGCATAGCTAGCCAGGGGGCCCACAGCTTGTCAAATTTGTCCAGATTTTCCCTATGTTGATGGATGTACTTCTCCAACTTATCGTTTCCCCCACTTGAGTAATCCATTCCAACCCGCCCAACCCGCCCTACGCGTTTCGTCAGAGGACGTCTGCTGGAGCGTCTGCTCCAGCAGACGTCCTCTGACGAAACGCGTAGGGCGGGTCCATTGCGTCATTGCGTCACTTCCGGTCTCGGACTTTGCAGCCGTGGAACGCGGAAGCTTCCCGGCGTTGCTCTACACTGATCCGAGGCAGCTTCACCGTGAGTTGATACTACTTTCTGTATTGGCATATCTTTGCAAACTACTTGATGGGGCTCCCCTCTTCTTTCTTTTTGTGAGATTACCAGCCGGTGCCTTGCTGGATCAAGAGAGGATCCCCACGATCTACCCCTCTTGGGACCACTTCATAGGAACAGGTCGTATATACCTCACCTAGTGGTCAATGAGGGTAATACAGCACCCACACTTCTAAGGAATATAGCACTTCAGAATTCACTTTGGTTACATATATTCATCACTTCACCACTAGGGATTTATAAATTATATAATTGTTTAATTTTTGCACTATACCACTTATTGGAATAAACCCACTATAATATTTGTTCACTTGTTGGCACAATTATTATTTACAGATAATACTCACCACACACTAACAGATCATATCGGTCGTGTTTACTGACAGGGATTGTGTGTTTTTTTTAACCCTTTGTAAATATAATCAGAATTCACAATTTAATATTAGAGATGTATAGAACTGTTCGCCGGCGAACAGTTCCCGGCGAACTTAGCATGTTCGCGTTCGCCGCTGCCGGCGAACATATGCGATGTTCGGTCCGCCCCCCATAAGACATCATTGAGGCAAACTTTGACCCTGAACTTTACAGTCAGCAGACACATTTCCAGCCAATCAGCGTACCTCCCTCCCACACCCTCCCACCTCCTATAAATAAGCAAGGGCAGCATCCATCTTAGATCATTCTGAAGCAGTGTGTGTAGTGAGAGTAGGGAGAGCTGCTGCTGCTGCTGCTGCTGTTAAGCTAGGGACAGTTAGTCAGTGTTCCTGGTCTTGCAGTGTTCTTGGTCCACTACTGCTGTAATATCAGCACCCCAAAAAGCCCTTCTAAGGGCTGGTATTTGTGTTTTTTTTTTTTTTTTTATATATATATATATATATATATATATATACCTAGCGTCCCCAAAAGCCCTTTTAAGGGCTGGTAATTGAGTTGTTTCTTCATATATATATATATATCTATATCTATCTAGTGTCCCCAAAAGCCCTTTTAAGGGCTGGTAATTGAGGATTTTTTTATTTATATATATACATATATATATATATATATAGTGTCCCCAAAAGCCCTTTCAAGGGCTGGTAAGGTAATAGATTTTTTTCTTTATATATATATATATATATATATATATATCTATTGTACACTGCAGTTGCCTGCCCGCTGTGTGTGAGAGGCCACAGACCTACCACAGACTGTACTGTGTGCACACCACACTCATTTCGGGTGGCACAGGCACAGTACCTGGCATTTTAAAAAATATTTTTTTTTCCTCTGTCATAATTGCAGTGAGTGCTGTGTCAGGTCCACAGAGTGCACTGTACCCACTGCAGTGCACTGCCCACCACTGATATATATACGTTGGCACAGCATCTTGTTGCAATAAATTGAAAAAAAAAATATTTTTTATTATTGCAGTTGCCTGGGCTGCCAGTGACTGTCAGGTTGACAGAGTGTACTGTGCCCACTGCAGTGCCACTGTGTGCCCACCCACCACTGATATATAAGGTGGCACAGCAGCTTGCAAAGTAAAAAAAATATATATATTTTTTTAAATTGCAGTTGCCTGGGTGCCAGTGACTGCTGTCAGGTCCACAGAGAGTGTACTGTGCCACTGCCCACCCACCACTGATATATAAGGTGGCACAGCAGCTTGCAAAGTAAAAAAAATATATATATTTTTTTAAATTGCAGTTGCCTGGGTGCCAGTGACTGCTGTCAGGTCCACAGAGAGTGTACTGTGCCACTGCCCACCCACCACTGATATATAAGGTGGCACAGCAGCTTGCAAAGTAAAAAATATATATATATTTTTTTAAATTGCAGTTGCCTGGGTGCCAGTGACTGCTGTCAGGTCCACAGAGAGTGTACTGTGCCACTGCACACCCACCACTGATATATAAGGTGGCACAGCAGCTTGCAAAGTAAAAAAATATATATATATTTTTTAAATTGCAGTTGTCTGGGTGCCAGTGACTGCTGTCAGGTCCACAGAGAGTGTACTGTGCCACTGCCCACCCACCACTGATATATAAGGTGGCACAGCAGCTTGCAAAGTAAAAAAAAATATATATATATTTTAAATTGCAGTTGCCTGGGTGCCAGTGACTGCTGTCAGGTCCACAGAGAGTGTACTGTGCCACTGCCCACCCACCACTGATATATAAGGTGGCACAGCAGCTTGCAAAGTAAAAAAAAATATATATATTTTTTAAATTGCAGTTGCCTGGGTGCCAGTGACTGCTGTCAGGTCCACAGAGAGTGTACTGTGCCACTGCCCACCCACCACTGATATATAAGGTGGCACAGCAGCTTGCACTCATAGTACAACAGTAACAACACATTAAAAAAAAAATGACAGGCAGAGGCAGGCCACCCCGCAAGGGCCGTCGTGGTCGTGGTGCTGTGATTTCCTTAGGCCCTAGAATAATGCCCAGTGTTCAGAGGCCACCACAGACCCTGAACTCAAAAAATTCTGAGGCCATAGTTGACTGGCTTACACAGGACACCCAATCATCTACAGCTTCTGCTCGGAACCTTAATGCACCATCCTCCTCCAGCTCAGCTTCGGGCACCTCTCAATTTACCACTCGCCAGCCCGCCGGCACCACCACCAACACTAGCACCACAGCCGCTTCACTTGATCCGTCAGAGGAGTTATTTTCACATCAGTTTGAAGAAATAAGTGATGCGCAACTATTAGTGCCAGAGGATGTAGATAACGGGGATATGTCTCAGTCAGGCAGCATTATACACATGGACGTACATTGTGATGATGATGATGTTGTACCTGCTGCTGCTGCCTTTGCTGAGTTGTCAAGTGAAGCGGCTGATGATGACGATGTGTCTGTGGATGTCACCTGGGTGCCTGCTCGAAGAGCAGAAGAAGAGGGGGAAAGTTCAGATGGGGAGACAGAGAGGAGGAGGAGACGAGTTGGAAGCAGGGGGAGGAGGTCATCGCAAGGAGCTAGTGGCGCAGTCAGACAGCATGTAGATTCGGCACCCGGGGTCAGCCAGACAGCACGCCAATCAACGCAAGCTGTTGCCACCACCAGAATGCCGTCCTTGCAAAGCTCAGCAGTGTGGCATTTTTTTTGTGTGTCTGCCTCTGATATCAGCGATGCCATTTGTAACCTGTGCCAAAAGAAACTGAGTCGTGGGAAGTCCAACACCCACCTAGGTACAACTGCTTTGCGAAGGCACATGATCTCACATCACAAACGCCTATGGGATCAACACATGAGTAAAAGCAGCACACAAACTGAAAGCCACCATCCTCCTCCTGGTCCAGCATCTTCAGCCACGTCAACCACTGCTGTCCTCCATGCCCCCTATCAACAACCCGCCCCTCCGCCTCTCACCTTCAGCAGTTCCTGCTCGTCACCTGCCCACAGTCAGGTGTCTGTGAAGGAAATGTTTGAGCGCAAAAAGCCAATCTCGCAGAGTCACCCCCTTGCCCGGCGTCTGACAGCTGGCTTGTCGGAACTCTTAGCCCGCCAGCTTTTACCATACAAGCTGGTGGAGTCTGAGGCCTTCAAAAAATTTGTCGCTATTGGGACACCGCAGTGGAAGGTACCCAGCCAAAATTATTTTTCACAAAAGGCAATCCCCAACCTGTACTCTATTGTGGAAAAGGAAATCATGTCACGTCTGGCACACAGTGTTGGGGCAAGGGTCCATCTGACCACTGATAGCTGGTCTGCAAAGCACGGTCAGGGCAGGTATATAACGTACACTGCGCATTGGGTAAACCTGCTGGCGGCTGCCAAGCATGGAATGCGTGGCTCTGCTGCAGAGGAGTTGGTGACACCGCCACGACTTGCAGGCAGGCCTGCTGCCACCTCCTCTACTCCTCCTACTCCATCCTCTTTGCTAACCTCCTCGGCTGAGTCCTCTTCTGCTGTTGCGTCTTGCTCCACACCAACTGCACCCCCCCAGCTCCCCAGGGGCTATTCCACATGCCGGATACGACAGTGTCACGCTGTCTTGGGGTTGACTTGCCTGAAAGCAGAGAGTCACACCGGACCAGCACTACTGTCCGCCCTGAATGCACAGGTGGATCAGTGGCTGACCCCGCACCAACTGGAGATCTGCAAAGTGGTGTGTGACAACGGGAGCAATTTGTTGGCGGCATTGAATTTGGGCAAGTTGACACATGTGCCGTGCATGGCACATGTGTTGAATCTGATTGTGCAACGTTTTGTGCAGAAGTACCCAGGCTTACAGGACGTCCTCAAGCAGGCCAGGAAGGTGTGTGGCCATTTCAGGCGTTCCTACACGGCCATGGCGCACTTTGCAGATATTCAGCGGCGAAACAACATGCCAGTGAGGCGCTTGATTTGCGACAGCCCGACACGTTGGAATTCAACACTGCTAATGTTCGACCGCCTGCTCCAACAAGAAAAAGCGGTCAACGAGTATTTGTATGACTGGGGTGCTAGGACAGCCTCTGCGGAGCTGGGTATTTTTTTGCCACGCTACTGGACGCTCATGCGCAATGCCTGTAGGCTCATGCGTCCTTTTGAGGAGGTGACAAACCTAGTGAGTCGCACTGAAGGCACCATCAGCGACATCATCCCATATGTTTTTTTCCTGGAGCGTGCCCTGCGAAGAGTGCTGGATCAGGCCGTAGATGAGCGTGAAGAGGAAGAGGAAGAGTTGTGGTCACCATCACCACCACCAGAAACAGCCTTACCATCGATTGCTGGACCTGCGGCAACACTGGAAGAGGAGTGTGAGGAAGAGGAGTCAGAGGAGGAATGTGGCTTTGAGGAGGAGGAACACCAACCACAGCAGGCATCCCAGGGTGCTCGTTGTCACCTATCTGGTACCCGTGGTGTTGTACGTGGCTGGGGGGAAGAACACACCTTCAATGACATCAGTGAGGACGAGGAATTGGACATGAGTAGCTCGGCATCCAACCTTGTGCAAATGGGGTCTTTCATGCTGTCATGCCTGTTGAGAGACCCTCGTATAAAAAGGCTGAAGGAGAACGACCTGTACTGGGTGGCCACGCTACTAGACCCCCGGTATAAGCAGAAAGTCTGTGACATGTTACCCAATTACCGGCAGTCGCAAAGGATGCAGCAGCTACAAAATAAGTTAAAAACTATGCTCTACACAGCGTATAAGGGTGATGTCACAGCACAACGGGAATCCAACAGGGGAAGAGGTGAAAGTAATCCTCCTCCTACCACCACAACCACGCCGGCAAGGACAGGACGCTTTACCGACGTCTTGTTGATGGAGGACATGCGGAGCTTTTTTAGTCCTATGCATCGCCACAGCCCTTCGGGGTCCACCCTCAGAGAACGACTCGAACGACAGGTAGCAGACTACCTTGCCTTAACTGCAGATATCGACACTCTGAGGAGCGATGAACCCCTTGACTACTGGGTGTGCAGGCTTGACCTGTGGCCTGAGCTATCCCAGTTTGCCATTGAACTTCTGGCCTGCCCCGCTTCAAGTGTGCTGTCAGAAAGGACCTTCAGTGCAGCAGGAGGTATTGTCACTGAGAAGAGAAGTCGCCTAGGTCAAAAAAGTCTTGATTACCTCACGTTTATTAAGATGAATGAGGCATGGATCCCGAAGGGACTGACAGTGGGGGATGCATTTGACTAAAAAAGGCCTGGTGATGACTGAGATGCCTTGGCCTAAAAATGGTCCACACGCTGCTGTATATAATCATTCTCTGCATGCCGGATGACTTACGTGACGTCTCCGCCACCAACTACGGTTCAAGCAGCAATGTTTTAGTGCACTTTCTGCCTTAAAACCTCAATTTTTCAGGCCGCTGCTACAGCAGCGGCTGCAACAATACCTACTTTTTCATGCATGTGTACATGCCTAATTTTTTCTGGCCTCTGGTGCTACACTGTGGCTGCAAAAAAACAAAAAACAAAAAAAAAGGCACATACATGTGTCAATTCCCCTTCGTGATCGTTACCTTGTCGTGGTGAAGGGGCTTGCGTATCACAATGAAGCGATCACCTCTAGGATTGTGTTGGCACACCCCAGATGATAAGGTTGTTGCTTCATTGTGTACAGACCAAAAGCGATCCGCAGGATAATTTTTCCTAAAAAAAAACATTCATTTTCTTTCATTCTTTCTGCGGAGCTGGGTATTTTTTGGCCGCGTTACTGAATGCTCATGAACAATGGCTGTAGGCTCATGCGTCCTTTTGCGGAGATGACAACCCTGGTGGTCAGTCGAACCCAAGGCAACATCATCGACCTCCTCCCATATGCGTTTTTTCTGGAGCGTGCCCTGCGAAGAGTACTGGATCAGGCTGTAGATGAGCATGAAGAGGAAGAGTTGTGGTCCTCATCACCACCAGAAGCAGCCTTGTCGTTGTCAATTGCTGGACCTGAGGCAACGCAGAGAGAGGAGTCTGAAGAAGAGAAGTCAGAGGAGGAAGGTGGCTTTGAGGAGGTGGAATACCAGCCACAGCAGGCGTCCCAGGGGGCTTGTTCTCACCTTTCGGGGACCCTTGGTGTTGTATGTGGCTGGGTGGAGGAAGAGACCTTCAATGATGTCAGTGAGGACAAGGAACGGGACATGGCTAGCTTGGTATCCAAACTTGTGCAAATTGGGAGTTTGCGGTTGTGCAAATGGACTGACTGACTGTTAAACGGGGAGTTTGGTCTGTCAGAGTTTGGTCTGTCACTGTGAAGCGGGCGACGGGCGTAACCCTTACACTACTTGACCGATAAAACATCATACCTGATCGTATTCACACACTGGATGTTTTAGTGCTGGTTTACACTGCCGCTACCACTAAAGTAGCGTCGCTTCCAGTGCGACTTTGGCGCGACTTAGCGCGACTTTGGCGCGACCTCATCGCGAGGTGACTTTTTATTTGGCCAATCACAATATCATGTTTTGTGACCGTCACCTAATTTCCTTTTCCTGTTTTTTGTTTTACATATTTCCCCATGTGTGCAGTGTTGTCTGTGTCATAGCTCAACTGATAGGCATGTTTGCCTTGGCATATCATATTTCAGCTTGCCAGAAAGAAAAAAAGACAGCTGGAAAGACACTGCATTAGTTTTCTACTAAAAATCATAAGAAAAATGCTGTTTTTTTTTGGGTTGTGGACATACTACAGAGCTGAAACTTGACAGGTACACTTTTTAGACCCCCCAGACACTAAATACAAAAAATGACATGCCTGCCTAAAAAAATGCCCGATAAATGCCTGCAAGAGAAAAAGACAGCCGCAGAGAAGCCGTATTCCTGAAAATATAAGAAAAATGCTGTTTTTTAGGGGTTCTGGACATGCTACAGAGCTGAAACTTGACAGGTACACTTTTTAGACCCCCCAGACACTAAATACAAAAAATGACATGCCTGCCCAAAAAAATGCCCGATAAATGCCTGCAAGAGAAAAAGACAGCCGCAGAGAAGCCGTATTCCTGAAAATATAAGAAAAATGCTGTTTTTTAGGGGTTCTGGACATGCTACAGAGCTGAAACTTGACAGGTACACTTTTTAGACCCCCCAGACACTAAATACAAAAAATGACATGCCTGCCTAAAAAAATGCCCGATAAATGCCTGCAAGAGAAAAAGACAGCCGCAGAGAAGCCGTATTCCTGAAAATATAAGAAAAATGCTGTTTTTTAGGGGTTCTGGACATGCTACAGAGCTGAAACTTGACAGGTACACTTTTGTGACCCCCCAGACACTAAATACAAAAAATGACATGCCTGCCTAAAAAAATGCCCGATAAATGCCTGCAAGAGAAAAAGCCAGCCGCAGAGAAGCCGTATTCCTGAAAATATAAGAAAAATGCTGTTTTTTAGGGGTTCTGGACATGCTACAGAGCTGAAACTTGACAGGTACACTTTTGTGACCCCCCAGACACTAAATACAAAAAATGACATGCCTGCCTAAAAAAATGCCCGATAAATGCCTGCAAGAGAAAAAGACAGCCGCAGAGAAGCCGTATTCCTGAAAATATAAGAAAAATGCTGTTTTTTAGGGGTTCTGGACATGCTACAGAGCTGAAACTTGACAGGTACACTTTTTAGACCCCCCAGACACTAAATACAAAAAATGACATGCCTGCCTAAAAAAATGCCCGCTAAATGCCTGCAAGAGAAAAAGCCAGCCGCAGAGAAGCCATATTCCTGAAAATATAAGAAAAATGCTGTTTTTTAGGGGTTCTGGACATGCTACAGAGCTGAAACTTGACAGGTACACTTTTTAGACCCCCCAGACACTAAATACAAAAAATGACATGCCTGCCCAAAAAAATGCCCGATAAATGCCTGCAAGAGAAAAAGACAGCCGCAGAGAAGCCGTATTCCTGAAAATATAAGAAAAATGCTGTTTTTTAGGGGTTCTGGACATGCTACAGAGCTGAAACTTGACAGGTACACTTTTTAGACCCCCCATACACTAAATACAAAAAATTACATGCCTGCCTAAAAAAATGCCCGATAAATGCCTGCAAGAGAAAAAGACAGCCGCAGAGAAGCCGTATTCCTGAAAATATAAGAAAAATGCTGTTTTTTAGGGGTTCTGGACATGCTACAGAGCTGAAACTTGACAGGTACACTTTTGTGACCCCCCAGACACTAAATACAAAAAATGACATGCCTGCCTAAAAAAATGCCCGATAAATGCCTGCAAGAGAAAAAGCCAGCCGCAGAGAAGCCGTATTCCTGAAAATATAAGAAAAATGCTGTTTTTTAGGGGTTCTGGACATGCTACAGAGCTGAAACTTGACAGGAACACTTTTGTGACCCCCCAGACACTAAATACAAAAAATGACATGCCTGCCTAAAAAAATGCCCGATAAATGCCTGCAAGAGAAAAAGACAGCCGCAGAGAAGCCGTATTCCTGAAAATATAAGAAAAATGCTGTTTTTAGGGGTTCTGGACATGCTACAGAGCTGAAACTTGACAGGTACACTTTTGTGACCCCCCAGACACTAAATACAAAAAATGACATGCCTGCCTAAAAAAATGCCCGATAAATGCCTGCAAGAGAAAAAGACAGCCGCAGAGAAGCCGTATTCCTGAAAATATAAGAAAAATGCTGTTTTTTAGGGGTTCTGGACATGCTACAGAGCTGAAACTTGACAGGTACACTTTTTAGACCCCCCAGACACTAAATACAAAAAATGACATGCCTGCCTAAAAAAATGCCCGCTAAATGCCTGCAAGAGAAAAAGCCAGCCGCAGAGAAGCCGTATTCCTGAAAATATAAGAAAAATGCTGTTTTTTAGGGGTTCTGGACATGCTACAGAGCTGAAAATTGACAGGTACACTTTTTAGACCCCCCAGACACTAAATACAAAAAATGACATGCCTGCCTAAAAAAATGCCCGATAAATGCCTGCAAGAGAAAAAGACAGCCGCAGAGAAGCCGTATTCCTGAAAATATAAGAAAAATGCTGTTTTTTAGGGGTTCTGGACATGCTACAGAGCTGAAACTTGACAGGTACACTTTTGTGACCCCCCAGACACGAAATACAAAAAATGACATGCCTGCCTAAAAAAATGCCCGATAAATGCCTGCAAGAGAAAAAGACAGCCGCAGAGAAGCCGTATTCCTGAAAATATAAGAAAAATGCTGTTTTTTAGGGGTTCTGGACATGCTACAGAGCTGAAACTTGACAGGTACACTTTTTAGACCCCCCAGACACTAAATACAAAAAATGACATGCCTGCCTAAAAAAATGCCCGCTAAATGCCTGCAAGAGAAAAAGCCAGCCGCAGAGAAGCCATATTCCTGAAAATATAAGAAAAATGCTGTTTTTTAGGGGTTCTGGACATGCTACAGAGCTGAAACTTGACAGGTACACTTTTGTGACCCCCCAGACACTAAATACAAAAAATGACATGCCTGCCTAAAAAAATGCCCGATAAATGCCTGCAAGAGAAAAAGACAGCCGCAGAGAAGCCGTATTCCTGAAAATATAAGAAAAATGCTGTTTTTTAGGGGTTCTGGACATGCTACAGAGCTGAAACTTGACAGGTACACTTTTTAGACCCCCCAGACACTAAATACAAAAAATGACATGCCTGCCTAAAAAAATGCCCGCTAAATGCCTGCAAGAGAAAAAGCCAGCCGCAGAGAAGCCATATTCCTGAAAATATAAGAAAAATGCTGTTTTTTAGGGGTTCTGGACATGCTACAGAGCTGAAACTTGACAGGTACACTTTTGTGACCCCCCAGACACTAAATACAAAAGATGACATGCCTGCCTAAAAAAATGCCCGCTAAATGCCTGCAAGAGAAAAAGCCAGCCGCAGAGAAGCCATATTCCTGAAAATATAAGAAAAATGCTGTTTTTTTGGGGTTCTGGACATGCTACAGAGCTGAAACTTGACAGGTACACTTTTTAGACCCCCCAGACACTAAATACAAAAAATGACATGCCTGCCTAAAAAAATGCCCGCTAAATGCCTGCAAGAGAAAAAGCCAGCCGCAGAGAAGCCATATTCCTGAAAATATAAGGAAAATGCTGTTTTTTAGGGGTTCTGGACATGCTACAGAGCTGAAACTTCACAGGTACACTTTTGTGACCCCCCAGACACTAAATACAAAAAATGACATGCCTGCCTAAAAAAATGCCCGATAAATGCCTGCAAGAGAAAAAGACAGCCGCAGAGAAGCCGTATTCCTGAAAATATAAGAAAAATGCTGTTTTTTAGGGGTTCTGGACATGCTACAGAGCTGAAACTTGACAGGTACACTTTTTAGACCCCCCAGACACTAAATACAAAAAATGACATGCCTGCCTAAAAAAATGCCCGCTAAATGCCTGCAAGAGAAAAAGCCAGCCGCAGAGAAGCCATATTCCTGAAAATATAAGAAAAATGCTGTTTTTTAGGGGTTCTGGACATGCTACAGAGCTGAAACTTCACAGGTACACTTTTGTGACCCCCCAGACACTAAATACAAAAAATGACATGCCTGCCTAAAAAAATGCCCGATAAATGCCTGCAAGAGAAAAAGCCAGCCGCAGAGAAGCCGTATTCCTGAAAATATAAGAAAAATGCTGTTTTTTAGGGGTTCTGGACATGCTACAGAGCTGAAACTTGACAGGTACACTTTTGTGACCCCCCAGACACTAAATACAAAAAATGACATGCCTGCCTAAAAAAATGCCCGATAAATGCCTGCAAGAGAAAAAGACAGCCGCAGAGAAGCCGTATTCCTGAAAATATAAGAAAAATGCTGTTTTTAGGGGTTCTGGACATGCTACAGAGCTGAAACTTGACAGGTACACTTTTGTGACCCCCCAGACACTAAATACAAAAAATGACATGCCTGCCTAAAAAAATGCCCGATAAATGCCTGCAAGAGAAAAAGACAGCCGCAGAGAAGCCGTATTCCTGAAAATAAAAGAAAAATGCTGTTTTTTAGGGGTTCTGGACATGCTACAGAGCTGAAACTTGACAGGTACACTTTTTAGACCCCCCAGACACTAAATACAAAAAATGACATGCCTGCCTAAAAAAATGCCCGCTAAATGCCTGCAAGAGAAAAAGCCAGCCGCAGAGAAGCCGTATTCCTGAAAATATAAGAAAAATGCTGTTTTTTAGGGGTTCTGGACATGCTACAGAGCTGAAAATTGACAGGTACACTTTTTAGACCCCCCAGACACTAAATACAAAAAATGACATGCCTGCCTAAAAAAATGCCCGATAAATGCCTGCAAGAGAAAAAGACAGCCGCAGAGAAGCCGTATTCCTGAAAATATAAGAAAAATGCTGTTTTTTAGGGGTTCTGGACATGCTACAGAGCTGAAACTTGACAGGTACACTTTTTAGACCCCCCAGACACTAAATACAAAAAATGACATGCCTGCCTAAAAAAATGCCCGCTAAATGCCTGCAAGAGAAAAAGCCAGCCGCAGAGAAGCCATATTCCTGAAAATATAAGAAAAATGCTGTTTTTTAGGGGTTCTGGACATGCTACAGAGCTGAAACTTGACAGGTACACTTTTGTGACCCCCCAGACACTAAATACAAAAAATGACATGCCTGCCTAAAAAAATGCCCGATAAATGCCTGCAAGAGAAAAAGACAGCCGCAGAGAAGCCGTATTCCTGAAAATATAAGAAAAATGCTGTTTTTTAGGGGTTCTGGACATGCTACAGAGCTGAAACTTGACAGGTACACTTTTTAGACCCCCCAGACACTAAATACAAAAAATGACATGCCTGCCTAAAAAAATGCCCGCTAAATGCCTGCAAGAGAAAAAGCCAGCCGCAGAGAAGCCATATTCCTGAAAATATAAGAAAAATGCTGTTTTTTAGGGGTTCTGGACATGCTACAGAGCTGAAACTTGACAGGTACACTTTTGTGACCCCCCAGACACTAAATACAAAAGATGACATGCCTGCCTAAAAAAATGCCCGCTAAATGCCTGCAAGAGAAAAAGCCAGCCGCAGAGAAGCCATATTCCTGAAAATATAAGAAAAATGCTGTTTTTTTGGGGTTCTGGACATGCTACAGAGCTGAAACTTGACAGGTACACGTTTTAGACCCCCCAGACACTAAATACAAAAAATGACATGCCTGCCTAAAAAAATGCCCGCTAAATGCCTGCAAGAGAAAAAGCCAGCCGCAGAGAAGCCATATTCCTGAAAATATAAGAAAATGCTGTTTTTTAGGGGTTCTGGACATGCTACAGAGCTGAAACTTCACAGGTACACTTTTTAGACCCCCCAGATGCTAAATCCAAAGAAATTTTTTATTTTTATTTTTTTTTAATTTTTCCAATAATTGGCTCTCTATCAAAAAATTATAATTTTTAAGAACTTTTTTTTGCGTGATCCCTCTCCGGCATGCCACAGTCCAGGTGTTAGTCCCCTTGAAACAACTTTTCCATCACTATTGTGGCCAGAAAGAGTCCCTGTGTGTTTTAAAATTCGCCTGCCTATTGAAGTCTATGGCGGTTCGCCCGGTTCGCGAACATTTGCCGATGTTCGCGTTCGCGAACCGCGAATTTTAGGTTCGCGACATCACTATTTAATATCTGCCGGTGTCACCCCCCTTTTCAAAGGGTCTTTGCACACTATTGCACTTTAATCAGCACCCGATCACTTTTTAGGTAGCGCCGTTTCAACCCCTTTGCACATTTCACTTTATCCTTAACCCTTCGGGGTTTGGTTGTTGGCTGCTTACACCTATTTACCCGCTTCACACTGTTCTACCTCATACTCCATAGCGCTGGTCACCCTTGCCTTTAACTCAAATGACATACAGGAGCTTCAATAAATTTACATAAACACAATTATTCAATGTGGAAAGGATAAAACAAACTGTTGGAAATTGGCCCAATCACAAAATGCTATAGGGAAACTTAAAAAATGTATATGTTTTAAATGTTCTCCATATAATGTTTCCCATATTCCCCTCTTTTTTTTTTATTTCACCATAGCAAAATAAAACAACTTACTAAGTTGAAGAAGAAAAAGTGAGAAGAAGAAATAAATAGATAAATAAAAATGTACAGATTTAGTGCTGCCTCTACATTACATTTGCCCTACACCTTTCTCTTTAGCATTGAATCTATATTTAGTTTCCAAAAACACTATTGAAACTGCTTCCAAACATTGCAGCTATAGAAAAGGCACTCTCTCTCTGGTACTGATTACCATATTAATTGATCCCCTTTCAGGACTAATTTGCCAGTCAGGCAGGCAACATAAAAAAATGAAGTAGAGAGGGGGACCTAAATTCTGGTTAAAGAAAGAGACAAACAAAAAAGTTATATTTTAGAATTTAGTTAGTCTTGACTGCAATTACTCCAATTCAGAGGTTTCTTCTTAAAAAAACATAAAAAAAACTTTGCTTAACCTTCCTAGCGGTATTCCCGAGTGTGACTCGGGGTAAGATTTTAGTGCCAAAAGCGGTAACCCCGAGTCACACTCGGGGTAGCGCTAAGAAGATCGCTGGATGCTGGAGGAGGTTTTACTTACCTTTTCTCCGGGATCCAGCGAAGACTGCGAGCGGTGTGCGGCGGCGGAGCTTCCTCCCGATCATCTGCGAGCCCCGGCTTCCGTCTCCGGCGACGTGACGTCCGCCGGGGGGTGGAACCGGCGGCAAATTCAAATGTAAAATGCACCAAACACACTGATACCGTTCAAAATAAAATAAAATCACATTACATTGCCCCCCAGTGCCCTTTCCTGCAGTTTTACTGTACTTTTTATGTAAATATATGTATATATATATATATATATATATATATATATATATATATATATATACATATACATATATATATATATATATATATATATATATATATATATATATATATATATACATATATATATGTATATATATATATATATATACATATATATATATATATATATATGTATATATATATATATATATATATATATATATATATATATATATATATATATATATATGTATGTGTGTGTATATATATATATATATATATATATATATATATATATATATATATATATATATATATATATATATATATGTGTGTGTATATATATATATATATATATATATATATATATATATATATATATATGTATATATATATATATATATATACATATATATATATATATATATATATATACACACACATATATATATATATATATATATATATATATATATATATATATATATATATATATACACACATACATATATATATATATATATATATATATATATATATATATATATATATATATATATATATATATACATATATATATGTATATATATATATATATATACATATATATATATGTATATATATATATATATATATATATATATATGTATGTGTGTATATATATATATATATATATATATATATACGTAATTCTTGTGAATGAGCAGCCCAAACCAACTGTATACATTATATACATATATATATATATATATATATATATATATATATATAATATATGTATACATAATATATGTATACATACATATATATATATATATATATATATATATATATATATATATATATATATATATATATATATATATATATATATATATATAATAAATGTATACAGTTGGTTTGGGCTGCTCATTCACAAGAATTACATGAAAAATAATGGTACCGCTTTCAGCACCTAAAATCCAAAAGAATCATACCGCCAGGGAGGTTAAAGCGGAGTTCTGGCCCCAAAATCGAAAATCAATGCGCCTGCAATGGCCCCGACGTCAGTTCCGGTGCGGCTCCTCATTCCCTGCTAAACAGCTTCTGGGCATGCCCAGAAGCTGTGCAGGGATGACGCTGCAGCCCCAGTAGTGACGGCGGGGCCGGCGCAGTGCATCGTGAGACCGAAGAGGACGGGAGAGGACGCAGAAGAGGATCGCGCTGGCTTCAGCTGCCCACACCTGAGATGGCAGCGCTGTAGAAGACATTTTCCAAGTAAGTATTTCTTCTAAAAGGTAAGTGCGAACCGGGACAGATCAGAGGCTATTCATTATGGAATGTACTAGCCCTGACTGTCCTGGGGGTATTTTCATTGACATTTTTTTTTGGTGGCCGGAACTCCGCTTTAAGCTCCTATGTGTTTTTTTTCCTCTAAAGTATTTTACCAAGTCTGGGTCAGAGCTTGATTATCCACCGATGTGGATTTATTTCTCCTAGAATACAAAACTCAGAAACTATTAATAACAGCTCACTCTACCTCTCTGAGAGGTTTCCAGTGACTACACTAGTAGTGGATGCTTGGAACCACCTTCCAGCAGAGGTAATTAGTCAGTCAGTCAACCGTAATTAAATGTGAAAAAGCTTGGAGACACACATATCTCTATACTCTGAAAAAAAGGTCAGAGAAAAGAGAGACAAAAAAAAGAAGAAGAAGGAGAAGCAGACTTGGTTGAGATCATTTGGTGCTTTCCTGTCATTACTCTTAGGTGTTTCCATGTTTCTAAGTTCCTGATGTCTAGAGCAACAACATGTAAACATATAACCTTCACACACATCAACAGGACATGAGTCAATTTGGAAAAGAGAAAAAAAAACACAAAACATACTGAATCCACAAAATACAATAAAGTGCAAAATAATGTGTTATTACGTACTTTCCGAGTGTCAGTGTGAATGAAAACTTCACTCTGAGCCCTGGGGAAAGACAAAAAAGGAAAATTCCTACAGTTTCTGTGAGTTTTGGTCATTGAGATCTTATATCTGTGCACAGGTTGGAAACTTTTTGGTACCAATGCTGAGTTAAGCACTTCTGGACCAGAAGGTTTGCCCCCTTAATGACCAGGCCATTTTTTTGCAATTCATCACTGCGTTACTTTAACTGACAATTGCGCGGTCGCATGACGCTGTACCTAAATAAAATTGATGCCACCAAGTTTGGCTGTTTTGAATGCTGTCAGTTTTTTTAATTTGGCGCTGAGTACCCGGAAGTGATGTCATTACATCACTTCCGTTTTTTTTACATGGAGACCGGCACATGCGCATTTGCGGCAGGGATACCAGCTTTCAAGGGGATACATATCTTCATGCTACACGGGGTCTTCTATTCAGCGGCGGTGGTGGAGGAAGGATGCTCGGGTCTCCCGGTGGGATGGGAGCTGTGGAAGGCGGCAGAAGGTGGGGGGACGTCCCCTCCCGCTCCTTGTAATGACAGACGAGCGGCTTCTCAGCTGCATCAGTTGTCATTACAAGTCAGCCGACCATTGGCTATGGACGCCAATATCGGGGTGATGCCTCTAGGTGCAGGCATCACTCCGGTACAAGCACTTTCCCGAAATATCGGCAATATCGGTAACCTCAGGGGCCGATTCCGATATATCGGGGAAAGTGCATATCCACCCCCAATATATTGGTGTCGCTGATAATCGGTCGATCTCTAGTATTTGCTCACCTCTGCGAGTTTCATTTTTTTGTGCTATAAACAAAAAATGAGCGCTAATTCTGAAAAAAAAAAAACAAGGAGGAACAGGACGTGAGTAGGTGACCGATCAGCTGTTCGGCTTCTGGGTGGGAAGTCAGAAGGAACTGTGACTAACTGTTACGGTGCTGTGACTGTGCTGTGATTGTACTGTGATTGTACTGTGACTGTACTGTGACTGTAGCTATACTGTAGCTGCACTGTAACTGGACTGGGACTGTGACTGTAACTGACTGACTAAACTGTGGGTGTAAAGTAGTATCTGAGCATCTGTAACTGTAAGTGCCTGAGTGTGAGTGTTGTGCGTCTGGGAGTGTTGTGCGTCTGAGAGTGTTGTGCATCTGAGAGTGTTGTGCGTCTGAGAGTGTTGTGCGTCTGAGAGTGCTGTGCGTCTGGGAGTGCTGTGCGACTGGGAGTGTTGTGCATCTGAGAGTGTTGTGCGTCTGAGAGTGTTGTGCGTCTGGGAGTGTTGTGCGTCTGAGAGTGTTTTGGGTCTGAGAGTGTTGTACGTCTGAGAGTGTTGTGCGTCTGGGAGTGCTGTGCGTCTGGGAGTGTTGTGCGTCTGAGAGTGCTGTGCGTCTGGGAGTGTTGTGCGTCTGAGAGTGTTGTGCGTCTGAGAGTGTTGTGCGACTAAGTGTCAAGTGAGTGTAGCGGAGTACCAGAGGGTGAAAAGGTAGTTAGGAAGTCAGGAAACAGCCACACAGGACAGACTTTAATTACTAAATCCCCATTAGATTAGATTAGTAGGTACAATGCCCGGCGGGTGTGGAGATGCGACTCGGTGTACATCTTGTGATATGTATGCATTCCTCGATCATGCGATCAAGGGCAAATACGAATGCGCAAAATGTAAGCACGTTGCTTCCCTGGAAGCTCAGGTCCTGAATCTAGGGAAGCAGCTGGCAACACTGAGACGAATGTCCATACCGGAGGAGAGCCAGGATCGTACCAGTCAGGCGCAGGCAGGGGCCTGCACAGAGGTGGGCGGAGTATTGGAGGTGCAGGCATCAAAGCAGAGTAGAGGGGTGACAGTTAGGAGGGGTAGAAGGGGACAAGGCAAGGAGGCTGATCCTGGGCTGGAGCAACCCAATAAATATGCCCCGTTGCGTGATGTTGGGGAAACCAGTCAGGGACCAGCATTGCTGGAGCAGAGCGACGCCCCTAGCTGCCAGGGGAAGAACTCCTCCAGTGAGGCCGTGAGAAAGGGAAAGGAAAGACAGGTGCTGGTGGTAGGGGACTCAATTAGGACAGACAGTGCAATCTGCCACAAAGACCATGTGCGCCAAACAGTCTGTTGTTTACCGGGCGCTCGGGTTCGGCACATCGCGGATCGGGTGGACAGATTACTGGGTGGGGCTGGGGAAGACCCAGCTGTCATGGTACACGTGGGTACCAATGGCATAGGCAGAGGAAGATGGAGAGTCCTAAACGATTTCAGGGACTTAGGAGCTAAGTTGAGGACGAGGACCTCCAAGGTAGTATTTTCAGAAATACTACCTGTACCTCGAGCCACACCAGAGAGGCAGCGGGAGATTAGGGAAGTTAACAAGTGGCTGAGGAGCTGGTGTAGTAAGGAGGGTTTTGGGTTCCTGGAGAACTGGGCCGACTTCTCAGTCGGCCACCAGCTCTATGGCAGGGACGGATTGCACCTAAATGGGGAGGGTGCAGCCGTACTGGGTGAGAAGATGGCCGAAAAGTTAGAGGGGCTTTTAAACTAGGTGATGGGGGGAGGGTACAGATGTAGAATTAGCCAGTGGAAAGCAAGATCCAGAGGGCAGAAATGGGGACATTAGCGGTAGGGTGTTCGAAGCTCCTAAACCCGGGGGGGGGGGCATGGGGAGAAATCACAAGAGCAGCCTAAAAACATCAAATGAGGATATATGCAACCGGTCAAAATTACAAGGCTTGTATACCAATGCCAGAAGCCTGGCTAACAAGATGGGAGAGCTGGAGCTGCTGATGTTTGAGGAGGACTTAGATTTTGTGGGGATAACTGAGACTTGGTTTGACCGCTCTCATGACTGGATGGCATCCATTCAGGGGTATTCCCTTTATCGCAGAGATAGAGAAGGTAAAAAAGGGGGAGGGGTATGTCTGTATATTAAGAACAGTATACAGGTAAATATGAGGGATGATATTAATAATGGAGCTATGGACGAGGCAGAATCCCTATGGGTAGAACTTCAAAGGGAAGGCGCTGTGGGAAAAGTAATATTGGGCGTATGCTATAGGCCCCCCCAACCTGAGGGAGGAGGGGGAGGCGGACCTCCTTTTACAAATAGGATTGGTAGCAAGGATGGGAAATGTCATTAAAATGGGGGACTTTAATTATCCAGATATAGACTGGGCAGAAGGAACCGCGCATTCAGCCAAGGCTCGGCAGTTCCTAAATGTTTTGCAGGATAATTTCATGGGTCAGATGGTGAATGCACCGACAAGAAACAATGCGGTTCATGACCTACTGATTACCAACAATACAGACCTGCTCACGGATATAGAAATACGGGACAACTTAGGAAACAGTGACCATAGGTCAATTAGTTTCAGTATTAATTACAGTAATAGGAAACACAAGGGCAATATAAGGACACTGCATTTCAAAAGAGCCAATTTCCCAAAACTGCGCTCTCTACTACAAAATATCAAATGGGATAGAACCCTGGGAACAAAGAACACGGAGGAAAAATGGGAGTGCTTCAAAAGCATACTTAACAAAGGGATTGGCCAGTGCATTCCAAAGGGAAATAAATTTAAAAGAGCAAAACTAAACCGTGGGTGGCTAAACTCCAACATAAAAATGCATATTAATGCTAAAGAAAAGGCCTTCAAAAAATACAAGACTGAGGGGTCATTGGCAGCATTCAAGCATTACAAAGAGTGTAATAAGAAATGTAAAGACGAAATCAGGGCAGCTAAAATAGAACACGAGAGACATATAGCGGAAGAGAGTAAAAAGAACCCCAAGAAATTCTTTAAGTATATAAACAGTAAGAAAGCAAGGCCAGAACACATTGGCCGCATAAAAGACGATAAGGGAATTTTGGCCACAGAGGACAGGGAAAAGGCGGTAGTGTTAAATAATTTCTTCTCTTCAGTCTTCACAAAAGAATCGGAGGGCTACACTAACCCAGCTTGTAAGGCCAAACTAAACAACACACCTCAGGAAATACCGCCGTGGCTAACAGAAGATAGACTTAGAACTAAACTAGAGAAACTTAACATAAATAAATCACCGGGACCGGATGGCATGCACCCGAGGGTTCTTAAAGAGCTCATAAAAAGGCAAAGGGGTAGAGGGGATGAAGATCCTCTCAAGATGGTTGCAATGACTAGGCTCACTATTTTAAACGGTGCATAAATAAATTTTATTAGGTGATATCAAAACATATAAACAATGATGAACAATGAAATCAAGAAGCTGACAATTCAGCAAAAAGTGCTAAAAAATGCAGGACCCTATGGACCAGGAAAGGTATATTGCTGTGAACAGCAATATCTTTACCATGCCACGTCCACCTAGTGGAAATTATCTATATATAGATAATGCGGAAGCTAGGGGTGATTAATCCCTTAGGATTATATTCACCACTACTGTAACCTTTGCTAAGGGTTTACAGGTATGCCAGATGAAATGCACTTTTTCAAAGAATAATGTGTGTAAATAATGGTTCATGTATGAATATACAGAGATATATAAATTTCATATGATTCAGCATGCGCAAATAGTCATAGGCATAAAGCTTCTTCCGACTCTGAAAGGAATAGAAATGTGAAGGGTTAATGTCCCAATATGCCAGAATGGGGTAGGGAGTAAGATAACCCCTTGTAAAGAGAATATGTGCTTCATTTTGCACGTGGGTTTAAACGTTGGAGCTCATATTGTGGGGATAAGCAGTCATAATAATGCAATGCGGATTAAGTATATCCAGAGGTATGACACTATGCAGCGGCTTGGGATACCACGGAGTACTTATTATGTGGGAAAGTGATGTATATCAGATATCGGTGGAGACTGAGGAATTATCCTTTCCCCTTGCTTAGCAAGACACAGATGGCTGCTTCTAGGATTTCAGCCTAATCGGCTGTGTGGAGGGGCTCGTGGCACCCGGGACCGGAACAACTTGTTGAGGGGATTGAATCCTTTTAAGTGTTTATACTGATATCTCTGAATAGAACCCGGTAGTTTAATCATGTCAGGAGATGGTGAGTGTTAGAATCTTTTCACCGTTACTCACCCATAGATGTCCGGTCAACCCGCCTCGGTGTCGCTGAGCTACGTTACCTCGTTTCCTTCGGGGCACCTCTAGATCTGTGTCATCATGTAAGGTATGTAAGGCTTCCAGCCTCAATCATCTGAAGTCTCCCGCAGCTTTTAGCCGGGTACGGTTCCTTCGATCGTGGTTTTCCTTATTCTTATCTCACTGCGATAGAAGCAATCTTCCGAAGTCCGGGGGGTTGGGGTGGGGGGAGAAAAGAAGGGATGGAGCTGGAGCCTCTTCCGTCTCTAGTACTTTCCTGGTAACCGCATGCATGTGCCGTACCTCTATCTTTCAAATTCCATGTAAGGTCGGAGGTTCCTTGGTGGGGTGGGCGTGGCGCTGGCGTATGACGTTGACGCGTTTCACGTGATGACGCACGCTTCTTCAGAATTTGAAAGATAGAGGTACGGCACATGCATGCGGTTACCAGGAAAGTACTAGAGACGGAAGAGGCTCCAGCTCCATCCCTTCTTTTCTCCCCCCACCCCAACCCCCCGGACTTCGGAAGATTGCTTCTATCGTAGTGAGATAAGAATAAGGAAAACCATGATCGAAGGAACCGTACCCGGCTAAAAGCTGCGGGAGACTTCAGATGATTGAGGCTGGAAGCCTTACATACCTTACATGATGACACAGATCTAGAGGTGCCCCGAAGGAAACGAGGTAACGTAGCTCAGCGACACCAAAGCAGGTTGACCGGACATCTATGGGTGAGTAACGGTGAGAAGATTCTAACACTCACCATCTCCTGACACGATTAAACTACCGGGTTCTATTCAGAGATATCAGTATAAACACTTAAAAGGATTCACTCCCCTCAACAAGTTGTTCCGGTCCCGGGTGCCACGAGCCCCTCCACACAGCCGATTAGGCTGAAATCCTAGAAGCAGCCATCTGTGTCTTGCTAAGCAAGGGGAAGGATAATTCCTCAGTCTCCACCGATATCTGATATACATCACTTTCCCACATAATAAGTACTCCGTGGTATCCCAAGCCGCTGCATAGTGTCATACCTCTGGATATACTTAATCCGGATTGCATCATTATGACTGCTTATCCCCACAATATGAGCTCCAACGTTTAAACCCACGTGCAAAACGAAGCACATATTCTCTTTACAAGGGGTTATCTTACTCCCTACCCCATTCTGGCATATTGGGACATTAACCCTTCACATTTCTATTCCTTTCAGAGTCGGAAGAAGCTTTATGCCTATGACTATTTGCGCATGCTGAATCATATGAAATTTATATATCTCTGTATATTCATACATGAACCATTATTTACACACATTATTCTTTGAAAAAGTGCATTTCATCTGGCATACCTGTAAACCCTTAGCAAAGGTTACAGTAGTGGTGAATATAATCCTAAGGGATTAATCACCCCTAGCTTCCGCATTATCTATATATAGATAATTTCCACTAGGTGGACTTGGCATGGTAAGGATATTGCTGTTCACAGCAATATACCTTTCCTGGTCCATAGGGTCCTGCATTTTTTAGCACTTTTTGCTGAATTATCAGCTTCTTGATTTCATTGTTCATCATTGTTTATATGTTTTGATATCACCTAATAAAATGTATTTATGCACCGTTTAAAATAGTGAGCCTAGTCATTGCAACTATCTTGAGAGGATCTTCATCCCCTCTACCCCTTTGCCTTTTTATTAGTGTCTTTTTGGTCTCCTGTGGTTCCTGGTAAAATTACCATTTGAGTCTAGATACTTAATGTAAGGAAATCCTTTCCCATATACTCTGGGATCCTCCTCTTTCCCCGGCTTTTTACCTTCTTAAAGAGCTCAGCCAGGTGATTGCCAGACCATTATTCTTGATCTTTAAGGATAGTTTAAAGACAGGTATGGTGCCAGCTGATTGGAAAAAAGCCAACGTGGTACCAATATTTAAAAAGGGGCTGAGATATATCCCGGGTAACTTTAGGCTGGTCAGCCTAACATCAGTAGTCTGCAAGATTTTGGAGGGGATGTTAAGGGACTTTAGTAATGAAAACGGTATTATTAGTAGTAATCAGCATGGATTCATGAAAAATCGTTCTTGCCAAACCAATCTATTAACCTTGTATGATGAAGTCAGCTGCCACCTAGATAAAAGTAAGCCTGTGGATGTTGTGTACCTGGACTTCACAAAGGCCTTTGACACCGTTCCCCACAAACGCTTACTGTACAAACTAAGGAAGGTAGGTATGGACCATAAGGTGAGTACCTGGATAGAGAACTGGCTCCAGGGAAGGTTGCAAAGGGTGGTGATTAATGGGGAGTACTCAGATTGGGCGGGTGTGGAAAGTGGGGTCCCCCAGGGTTCTGTCCTGGGGCCAATCCTGTTTAATTAATTCATAAATGATCTAGAGGAGGGAATATCGAGTAAAATCTCAGTGTTTGCGGATGATACTAAACTAAGCATGCCAATATCTTCTGGGCAGGATGTGGAAACCTTACAAGCGGACCTGAACATAATAATGGGGTGGGCAACTACATGGCAGATGAGGTTCAATGTTGATAAATGTAAAGTAATGCACCTGGGTGCCAGAAACCAGAAAGCAAGCTACTCACTGAGGGGGGAACCTCTGGGTGAGTCTAGGATAGAAAAGGACCTGGGGGTCCTGGTAGACAACAGGCTTGGCAGTGGCATGCAATGCCAAGCCGCTGCAAGCAAAGCCAACAGAATACTGGGATGTATAAAAAAGGGGATTCACTCCAGAAATAAAGAGATTATTCTTCCACTCTACAAGACTCTGGTCTGGCCACATCTGGAGTATACTGTCCAGTTCTGGGCACCGGTCCTCAGGAAGGATGTGCTGGAACTGGAGAAAGTCCAGAGAAGGGCAACAAAAATAATTAGGGGAATGGAGGGCATCGGCTATGAGGAAAGACTACAAGCACTGAACTTGAGACGATTGAGGGGGGATATGATATCAATGTACAAATACTGTACTGGAAACCCTAGCATATGGAAAAACCTATTCAGAGAAAGGAGATACAATAAGACACGTGGCCACTCACTAAAACTAGAGGAAAGGCGGTTTAACCTTAAAATACGCAGGGGGTTCTTCACTGTGAGAGCAGTAAGGATGTGAAATTCTCTTCCGCAAACAGTCGTATCAGCAGGGAGCATTGACAGTTTAAAAAAACTATTAGATGGGCACCTTAAAGACCACAACATACAGGGGTATACAATGTGTGGTTAACAGTAGACACACACACACATCATAGGTTGAACTGGATGGACTGATGTCTTTTTTCAACATCACTAACTATGTAATTCTGCCATATAACATTCCCAATAAAAAACATTTAAAAATCAAATTTTTTCATAATTTTAGGCCATATGTATTCTGTTACATATTTTTGGTAAAAAAAAAAAATCCCAATAAGCGTATATTGATTGGTTTGCGCAAAAGTTATCACATCTACAAACTAGGGGAAATATGTATGTCATTTTTATTTTTTTACTAGTAATGGCAGCGATCTGCGATTTTTAGTGGCACTGCGATATTGCGGTGGACCCCTAACTGACATTTTTGACACTTTTAGGGGGACCAGTTACTACAGTAATAAATGCTAAAAATATGCACTGTTACTGTAATAATGACACTGGCAGGGAAGGGGATAACCCAGGGGTGATCAAAGGGTTAAATGTGTCCCCTGGGGGTGCTTTCTAACTGTATGGGGGAGGGACTTATGGAATGAACACAGAGACCTGTGTTCCTAAATAGGAGGAATACAGGATCACTGTGTTCATTGCTGACAGAACAGCGCTGTTCTGTCTCCACGGGGAGGGATCGCGGGTGCCCGGTGGCAATCGCGGCCGCTGGACCTGCTGATTGGCTCTCACTGTGGCGAATTAGTCCTGAAATAGAGCAGAATTTCACCTAAAAAAAACCTTGGAATCTTCCTTCCACCACTGCGCCTGCTGTAATCACTGCACCAATGGAAGGAGTACCAGATGGAATGATGCAAGAGTGAATCTATGTAGGGAAGCTAATTGCTGGATTAGGACAGTTACCGGCCAGCAGCTTTAGTGTGAGCAATGGAGATCATCTGATTAATTGAGAGTCATGTGACAGTTTCAGATTCCAACTTTATTCAAGTCTTCATTGTCTGTGTCATTTCTAACAAAACGAATTTTAGTTGTTCTCATGAAGCTTTAAAGTTTAGTTTTTTCCTGAAAGCAGTATTAAACCCAAAAGCACACATTTAATATATTGCAGCTTACCAATTCGTAGATGTGGTGGCTGCATTACATTTCTTTTTTAAGCTTTCTTTCTTCTAATTTCACCAGGTGATCTAGCCAGTAGGTCTGTTGTTTTTCAAAAGAACAAGCTGTCCAGCAGATGTATCAGCTAGAGTGTTTAGACAAACTATTTACCACTGACAGGGGTGCTTATAATGATCACCTTTTATTTATTCATGTACAACCTTTATCCCAAAAGAAAAAAATATTTGTTGTAACTGAATATAAAGTGTTAGCAGGAGTTTGGCTTCATTTTGTTAGTGTATTTAAATCTGCTTTCCTCCCCCCAGACTGACAATGCTGCTGTCCAAAGGTGCCCCCTGTGCTCCTTCATCCAGAGTAGAGACATTCTAATACAGGAGGTGTCTTACTGGCCAGATCAACAAGGAAAAAAACTGAAAAAAATAAAACGTAGGTAGCTACCACATCTAGTTATTGGCAAGCTGCAATATATTCAATTATTTGTTTTGGGGGTTTAGTGCCAATTTAAGAATTTGTCGTTCTTCATTAGAGTCAGATAATTCAGCTGTTGAGGTGCTGACTCAGAAATGACACAATAGTTTAAATCTTGGGGCCTGTGCAGTTCTTGGCTGCATTCA
Organism: Pelophylax lessonae; assembly: GCF_965119305.1. Taxonomy (NCBI): domain Eukaryota; kingdom Metazoa; phylum Chordata; class Amphibia; order Anura; family Ranidae; genus Pelophylax; species Pelophylax lessonae. The sequence continues at coordinate 73,028,555 of NC_138770.1, forward strand.
CAAATGTCTGACACAGATCAGCCTCTGCAGCAGCCCCTCACCTTGTGACTGGCTACAAATTTATAGTGTTACAGTCTGATCACTGAGGAAGAGGAGACTGGGGAAATGCTTCCTCCTGCCTGTAGCAGACTGATCATCAGCTTAGAAAAAGTCACTGCACTGGAGCTCATGATAAGGTTTAACCACTTCCTACAAACAAACATACCTGTACGTCGGCTTGCAGAAGTGGTTGTCCCGGGATGATGCCTGCAGCTGCATCATCAAAACCGGGTCTCCGATGTAATAACCAGGAACCAACGTCACTTACTCGGCTGCTAATGGCGCCAATTTAAAAAAGTGGCAGTATTCAAAATTGCCGATTTTGGCATTTTGAATACATTATAAAATAATATAAACCCGCGCTCCCTAAAAGATATATAAAAAAGGAAAAATGTATGTGATGGAGCTGCTGTTACACTAAGTAAAACTTAGACAATATGTATGAACCCAATTTTAAAACAGCGCTAACATAAAAACAGAAAATAAATAAAGTGTCTTAAACACTAAAATGAGAAGTGTGCACAATGTGAAAACATCATTAAACCACATAAATAATTAAAAAAAATATTATGTGACAAAAGTCCAATATATGAAATTGATCAATAAAGTGCAAGGTGCTCCAGTGCAGAGAAAATATTAAAGGTGCTCCAGGTGACTGTGACCCCTCCAAGTACCCCACTCACCAGACCAAAGGGTTAAAAAAGCCTGTAACCACTGGGATATGACAATGCACCAGGACTTCTCCCATATAATGCCAAGTTGTTCAGGATGATTCTTTGTCAGAGGTGGTACAAGATTCCACCATAGACCCAGTGCCAAAGACAAGAGTCACACACTTCTAAATTAGCAAGTGATATAAAGTAGGCAATGCATTAAGGGCACACTTCATATGTAGCCGTCCTTCTTCTTTCTTTATGATGATTTATATATATTTTTATTGAAAGCCATAAACATACCGTAGGGAATATTCAACACTCAAACAACAGATCTCCCTAATTATTCTAATCATGGGGATCTTTTTCCACCACTGTGATTTATTTCCCCATTAAGAGAATAAAATAATAATCCCCAACCACAGGACAACATTCACCCTTTCTGGACAGATTTCCATCTTACAATTTCTATAGACCCGAATTACTATTGGTCTAACAACCACACAAAAGAATCCCCCATTAGGATTTGGGACTTTTTAGGCACACACAACACCACAGTCGCAAGTTTTTTTTTTTTTTAATAAAAATATGAATTTATTTCAACATAATAAAATGTTAATCAGAAAAACTTTACATGAAACAAGACAAAAACATATTCACAGAAATTTACATGTAAAAACAAAAGGCTCAAAATACAGCAATCCTAGTGTCAATACAAGTCTGATGTATGCTTTTTCCTTTGTACCCGACGTGTTTCAGGCCTGCGACCTTTCCTCAGGGGTATAGAAAACGAGATGCATATATTCAATCGTTTCTATTTATCAGGTATCAAGTTCTGGAGGCCAATGGAGAGAGGGCTTCCCTTGCAGCTAAGTTCCAAACTCCCCTGGAGATGAGACAGGAGGAGTTAAGCCCAAAGTCGCACAGGTCGCCTGCAGAGTTGCTTGCAGAAAAGGGTTCAGGGATACCGCTGTTGTGCTGCGGGGTTACTGCAGGCAGGTGGCACCTGTGAGAAGAAGCAGGTACTTAGGATCGCTGAGACAGAGGGTGGTTGATTCAAGCCAAGGTTCGATGCCAGGTGGGTAGCGGAGGAGACAAGGTCAAGTGGTAGCCAAGGTCTGGACAGGTAGCAGGCAGAGGAGATCCGTTAAACAAGCTGAGGTCAAAGTCAGGAAGCAAGCTGGAGATGGAGGTGTAACAAGCCGAGTCAGGAACCAGGAATCACAGGAAACAGGAAACACAGGATGTTGGTAGAAGCTGAAGATCAAACAGCACTTAGAGAAGGGCTGGCTCCCTTATAAAGGCCCAGATGAGGGGCTGACGGAGATGCTGGGTCCTAGAGCCCTTCTCCTATTCTGACGGATACTGGGTCCTAGAGCCCTCCTGCTATTGGTACCCTGACACTATTAATGAAAAAATAACATTGTAATGGAAATAAGTGCATATCACATAACATAGAGTACACATATTCTTTAACACCTATAACTGGGGGGGGGGGGGGTGTAAGGGTAGGATATAGCTGTGTGGTATAGTACAGAGGGTTAGATGCTGACTTGCATGGGTAGGGAGGATCAGCAAGAGAGTCAATTTTAATGTGCTGCTTTCACATCTTTTTACAATTGTTGTCTAAAACACCTTAACTAACAGCAAACTGATTCTCTTTAGCACATGGACAAAATGTACTCATGGGCCATTTAAAGATCTAAAAATATTAAACTACCCTAAATTCAACTTCCCTGTTGACTTCAATGCATTTAGCAAAAATATTGAAATGTTCAGATTTTTCTTGCTGAAATGTTAATGAAGAGAAGCTATTCAATTTTGCTCATGTCTAGTCAAGATTGAACATTCCAAGTCATGAGTAACTAAAGTATTAGGTATGGTTGCAGTGCAGTTTGGTAGATTAAACTTGATGGAGGGTTTTTATCTCCAAACATGGGTGTTCAAAACAAACTATTTTACTTTTTTTTTTTTTGTTATATACTGCAGAGAAAGAGATAGGACATGAAGGCAGAGATGTTAGTTAGACAGAAATTGACAAATGAAAAAATTCCCCCAACACACATGTACATCTTCAAATTTTTTTCATGAATATAAAGTATATATCATGTAGAGACGTTTTAGTAGTTGATGCTGGATGATCCCATGCTCTATATAAATATATTTTTATTTCCCTTTTATTTAGTTAAAGGCCAACTTCCGCAAACTTAAAAATTATCCCTTGCAGTCGCTTGTTAAAGAAGGTTTACTTACCCAAGATTCCACCCCTCCCCTGTGCTTCTAGACTGGCCCCAAATGGTCTTCTCTCCCACTCTTCAAAGGTCCAAGATCCTAATGTTCAATGGACCCTAGCCCTGCCTTGGACGTGATGATACTGAGGAACAGTCCAGCACAGAGCCTGAGGGAGCCCCATCTGTTAGATGAGTGGAGGTTCAGCACCCACATTTTCCAAAAATTAGTGGCAAAGAATAAGATTTTCAAAAGACTCAACATGCCTCCAAATAAAAACAACGGAGTGTCTACTTTCCAAAATGTTGTAAATTTGTGAGTGTTTCTCCTGTCTTGGCATCTCAGGGCTTCAAGAAATGTAATAGGTAGTCAAGGAATCAGATACAAAATGAATGCGCCTTTAAAGCCTGAACTAGCTCCTTGGATTTTGAGCCTCTTTATGCATCTCAGCAACAAAAAAGCCTAACACATATGGTATCCCCATATTCAGGAAGAGCAGAAGAATGTGTTTTTGTCTGAAATTGTCCATGTCCCATTATGCTTTGGATAATTTTGTATTATATATTTTTTTTTAATTTCTGATATTTTATAATTGCTGTTTATATGAAATATTTCTTTCAAAAACGTATATTTTATAAAGTGTGAACCCAGGACAATGGTGTAACAAAGAATTATGGATTTTCTTTTAATTTTTCTTTTCTCTTTTTCTGTTTTTCTTTTCTTGTTTTTTCTGAGGGCACAGCATTAGCTACTTTCTTTCAGAGTCTCTTTTTCTCTTTGATGTGTGATGTGTGTATTCAGTGCTTGTAAATTTGAGCTTGAGCTTTTGAACAATGTAAAAGTCAATAGAACAGCAAAGATAGAAGGAGAAATGAGTGAAATGGAGCCCAGTGTGCCCCCTTCATTCAAATGCAATATTCCATATTAAATAAAATAGAGAAAACTATTTTAGAATTAAATTTTTTAGTTCTAGTTCTGAACATAAAGAAATAAAGAAAATATGAAGTAAAAATCTATATATATCTTTTAGTTAATGTTTTATTTTGCCTGTGGATCCAGTCGGCAATGTATACATTTATAAATCAAAGCTATAGTTATTATCATAAAGGCAAAACTAAACCACCAGCTGCAGGGGAAGCTCTTGTCTTAAATTGCATGGCTTCCTTATACATTTTGAAGTCTTACCTCTGGATTTGCCCTCCTTCAGTCTGATTTCTGCTCTCTCTTGGAACTCTATCTGCCACTGCCATCATCCCTGTTGCTTTCTTTGGGTGTTTTTCTTCTTCAGCCATTGTGCATGTGCAACAGACAGTGTAAACCAAGAAGAGAAATTGCTGAGGTAAAGTTCATTGGGGAAGAGATTTACAAAACTACTAAAATATGTACTTTCTAGTATTGTACTGACTTTGCCCTTTATTTCCTTATACCTAATTCAATTTAGTGTTTTTGATCCTAGACTGTATCAAGCCTGAGCATCTGTTTACCTTTTTCTAAACTTTGCAGGTCTGCGCTAGGCTCAGTGGGTTGATTGTTTCTGCCTTTTACTATGAAAGAGGTTCTAGTAATTAGAATGGGAAGTGCTGAGTTATGAATATGTTTCTAACCCAATTAACCCCTAAGGTCCTTGTTCAGAGGTAATGTTTGGGAAGGTGATAAATATATATGGCCTGGAAAATATTTTGCAAAGAGCAGACCTGGGCCCACATTTGGCCTTTTGGCTGTCCTGTCCCACCCTGCGTGACGTCAATTGTAATTATAAATCAAATGTAAATAAGTGTGCAGTGTGCACGCAATACAACTGCATTGCTTTCAGTTTGAAGGTGATTGCTATTTTTTTTTAATTGACATATGTGCTAATGTACCTTCACATTAATGTTTTGGAGAACAGGGGTCTATAAGAGATGGTGGCAGCTGAACTCCCAGCCCCTCCCCCCTTCCCAGGGAATCTGACATTACTCCTTGGCTGTGGGTGAGGAGTGTGGGTTCCTCAGGCAGGCAACAAGATGGTGGTGGCTGTACTTTTACCTTTTTTGGTTGGCCAGTCACCAAAACGGTGTCAGTCTGACTTTCGGTCATATAGGAGAGGCAGGATCTCCTCTCAAGTAACTGGGGTGGACCAAGGGAAGTGGACAATAAGGATATGACATGAGGGTATATATATATATATATATAGTGTTGCCAGGTGCCACTGTCCACCTCACAAGTAAGGGGAGGAGCCTACACCCCCACTAGTCAACCTTAACTTCTGCAGAAGTTATGTTACATTTCGGGGCATGTATAACAGTGGAGGGAATGTATAAATATCCTCATGAAGTTCTTATAGACATGCTGCTCTGCTCTGGCCATTTTGTGGGTATTTCTCATGTCCTGGCACTTCAGGGCCTTAAGAAATGTGGTAGGTAGTCAAGGAATCAGATACAAAATATATGCCACTTGAAACCCTGAACGTGCTCCTTTTCGATTGTAGGCTTCTTTATGCATCTCAGCAGCAAAAAAGTCACACACGTGTGTTAATCCCATACTCAGGAGAAATATAAGAATTTGTCATTGGTGTGAAATTGCAAGTAGGTTAATGCTGTGTGTAAATAAATTGTTTTGAAAAAAAATCTAATTGTATTTATTTTTTCAGTTTTCAAAAGAAATTGTGGCACACAATTACAACTTAAAAAAACTCACTATGCCTCTTACTAATTACATTGGACTGTCTACTTTTCAAAACTGGTCCATTTTTGGATTTTTTTGTACTGACATTTTCAAGAAATGGGATATGCAGCCAAAAAATCAGGGTGGATACATTTAAAACATATATACCATAGTTTGTAGACATATAACTTTCACGCAGTCTAAATAATATACATTTGTGATTTACAGTGTGAATCTGAAGACGTCATTGGTTGAGGAAACGTGCAAAGTGGGTTGGAACGTTCGGACGTAAGCAAGCTGTTGAGCCGCAGCCTGTTCGTATTGGGGTTTACATGCTTTTTTTTATATCACTGCTTGTGAGTGCATTATTTTTAAAATAAATTCATAACCTATTTGTTGAGATGTACTGCACCATTGTGGTTTGTTTGAATTTTCTGAGGTGATCCTGCACTTTAGTGGACACACAAAGGTTTTTATTATATCTTCACTGGTTGTGAGACAACTTAGTGATAACGGGGGAATACCATCTTCCTTGCATTTTCAAGCTGGTGTTGACTTCTCTATAACGTGAGAGTCAACACTGTCTGGTAAGCAGATTACCTTATACTCACGTGCTGCTGTGTGACACGAAAATTTCCATCTGTTACCCAATAGCCACTGGTGTGCAGTGATTCTTCTGGTTCACTCAATATATGGACTGTTTATTATGATGTAGATACTTTCAAACTGGTGCTGCCTCTTTTGTGTTATTTAATTGTATGGTGTGTAATCTAACCAACTGTGCTGGCTGCCTATATACTGTACCTTTTTACCAAGTGAAGATATTTTTTCGTGTTTTTTTTTTTTACTCCAAGCTATTTGCTGAGAGGTATTTTTAGTTCATGGAATATTTTATATTTTGCCACAAGTTTTGGGAAAATGACAAAAATGTTTTTTTTTTGTTTGTTTTTTTGACATAAAGTTGTCACCTAAATGATATATTGCTCAATCATGCCATGGCTCTATGTGAAATGACACCCCAAATACATTCTGCTGCTTCTCCTGTGTAAGGGGATACCACATGTATGAGACTTTTTGTCAGTCTATCACCATACAGGACCCTGAAAACCAATCACTGCCTTCAGGCTTTCTAAGGACGTAAATTGTTGATTTCACTCCTCACTACCTATCACAGTTTCGGAGGCCATGAAATGCCAAAAAAGCACAAAAAAACAAACAAATTACCCCTTTTCGGAAAGTAGACACTCCATGCTAAAAGGTATGGGAAATATCATAATTTACACCTTAGCAAGCCTCAAGGCAGTGATTGGTTTTCGGGGTCCTGTATGCGGCTAGACTGCCAAAAAGCCTCACACATGGAGCATCCCTGTACTCAGGAGAAGCAGCAGAATTTATTTTTGGGTGTCATTTCACATATACCCATGGCATACGTGAGCAATATATCATTTAAATGACATAACTTGTGGCAAGATATAAATATTCCATGAACTCAACATGCATCTAAGAAATTAGCTTAGGGTGCCTACTTTCCGAAAATGAGTTATTTGGGGGGGGGGGGGGGTTGTGCTATCTTGACATTTCCTGGCCTCCAAAACTGTGATAGGTAGTGAGGAGTGAAATCAACAATCTTAGAAAGCCTGAAGGTGGTGATTGGTTTTTGGGGCCTGTACGTGGCTAGACTGCCACTAATTATCACATATGTGGTATAACCATTCTGAGGGTGTAATTCCACATATACCCATGGCATGCGTAAGCAATATACCATTTATTAGCAACTTTGTCATTTTTAAAACACCTGTGACCAAAAAAAATTATATTCAATGGGCTCAATTTTTCCCATGTCTACTTTCCAAAAAGGGGTAATTTGGGGGGGGGGGGGGTTGTACTGCCATTTTAGCACTTCAAGAAATGAGATATACAGTCACAAAGTAAAAGCTGCATAAATTCCAGTACAGTTGTGCTCTAAAGTTTACATACCCTGGCAGAATTTATGATTTCTTGGCCATTTTTCCGAGAATATGATTAACACAAAAACTTTTCTTTCACTCATGGTTAGTGTTTGACTGAAGCCATTTATTATTAATCATCTGTGTTTACTCTTTTTTAAATCATAATGACAACAGAAACTACCAAAATGACTCTGATCAAAAGTTTACATACCCTGGTGATTTTGGCCTGATAACGTGCAGACAAGTTGACACAAAGGGGTTTGAATGGCTATTAAAGGTAACCATCCTCACCTGTGACCTGTTTGCTTGTAATTAGTGTGTGTGTATAAAAGGTCAATGAGTTTCTGGACTCCTGACAGACCCTTGCATCTTTCATCCAGTGCTACACTGATGTTTCTGGATTCTGAGTCATGGGGAGGGAAAATAACTGTCAATGGATCTGCGGGAAAAGGTAGTTGAACTGTATAAAACAGGAAAGGGATATAAAAAGTTATCCAAGGAATTGACAATGCCAATCAGCAGTGTTCAAACTCTAATCAAGAAGTGGAAAATGAGGGGTTCTGTTGAAACCAAACCATGGTCAGGTAGACCAACTAAAATTTCAACCACAACTGCCAGGAAAATTGTTTGGGATGCAAAGAAAAACCCACAAATAACTTTAGGTGAAATACAGGACTCTCTGAAAACATGCGGTGTGGCTATTTCAAGATGCACAATAAGGAGGCACTTGAAAAAGATGGGATGCATGGTCGAGTCGCCAGAAGAAAGCCATTACTATGCAAATGCTACAAAGTATCCCGCTTAAAATACGCCAAACAGCACAGAGACAAGCCTCAAACCTTCTGGCACAAAGTAATTTGGAGTGATGAGACCAAAATTGAGCTTTTTGGCCACAACCATAACGCTACATTTGGAGAAGAGTCAACGAGGCCTATGATGAAAGGTACACCATTCCTACTGTGAAACACAGAGGGGGGTCGCTGATGTTTTGGGGATGTGTGAGCTACAAAGGCACAGCAAATTTGGTCAGAATTGATGGCAAGATGAATGCAGTATGTTATCAAAAATTACTGGAGGAAAATTTGCATTCATCAGCCCAGAAGCTGCGCATGTGACGTACTTGGACATTCCAACATGACAATTATCCTAAACACAAGGCCACATTGACCTGTCATTGGTTACAGCAGAATAAAGTGTAGGTTCTGGAGTGGCCATCTCAGTCTCCTGACCTCAATATCATTCAGCCACTCTGGGGAGATCTCAAACTTGCAGTTCATGCAAGACAACCCAAGTATTTACAGGAACTGGAGGCTTTTTGCCAGGAAGAATTTACCATCTGAGAAGATGAAGAGCCTCATCCACAAATACCACAAAAGACTTCAAACTGTCACTGATGTTAAAGGGGGCAATAAGCAGTATTAAGAACTGGGGTATGTAAACTTTTGATCAGGTCATTTGGGTAGTATTTTGAGTTCATGGAATATTTTATATTTTGCCACAAGTTTTGGGAAAATGACACAAAAGTTTTTTTGTTTTTTTTACACAAAGCTGTCACTTAAATGATATATTGCTCAAACATGCCATGGCTCTACCATATTGGAACAGATTATACTCCATCCAAATTAACTTTATAACTAACCACCATTTGGTTTGAGTGGAGAGTTCACCTGGGAATTTCCTACTATCTATATTTATGGCCGATGCCCGTGGACTGAACCTTCACCACATGATTTGTCCCCAGTGACTCACATGAGACCTTAGTAGAAACTGCCTGATATAGGAGTGAAGGTGAATACGCCAGTATTACCTATGATAGGTGTCTCCTCACCTGCATTATGCTCCAGCTGTCAGGCAGCTCATAATAGGCCTCTTTATTCCATCCTCTGTAGGGGTGTACGTGATAGTGTTTATGCATGAATGCACTGTGTGAGTAGCTGCAGTGGTGAACAGACAATGTTGTATTTTTATGTTAGGGTGGTGAAGGTATGTGGTTTTTTAGCTCCCACGTTTTTTTGCATATCACTATTACTGAATTTTTCAATCAAGCTGTGTTAGTTTATGCTGCTTGGTTCAATATGTAATGTCCTTTGGGGTTTTTCTTTGCCCTAACCTTTTTTCTGATGCCTTTTTGAGTTACTTGGAACACACAAATACATTTTTGAAGAATCAGCGACTAACTGGTGGACAATAAGTGTTATTACTGCCTCACTTCACATGACTAAGCATGGTCCTGGCAGCTTTAGTCCTCTTTTTTTCAGCTGTTGAAATTTTGCAAAGGATTTTTGCACCATGATTTATAAGGATATTTACTGTACTTTTTTGTTGGTCCAATGCAGGTTTGCGATTTTTTTCTAACTTAATGGACTAGCGTCTTGTTTCAACATAATTACGGGGGTCATGTACAATTTACTCTGCAACATTACTCCACATATCATGCAGCAAAGTTAAGGGATGGTTCTACCCTGGTTGTTTCTATATATATTCTTTGTCACTCGGCTTTCCTGAATAGGGGAGGAGTTGAGTTTTCTTTCAAATTATGGAGCCAGGGGATGCTACTAGAGACTGTGTAAGCATTCATTTCAACCTACAGAGCACCCTTATTGATCAAGGATGAACATCCCTGCTCATGTTAAAATCTGTTTTCATTAAAGTTACTGTAATAAGCAAGAGCAACTGTATGTGATGCTTCCTTGATGAATGGGGGGGTATTTAAGATCCTTTTGGTTTATGGTAACCTGTCTTGATATATATGGGCTGAGCCTAGACTTGAGAGGTCGAACTGTTAGGTCCAATCAATGAAGGACTGAATATAAACTACGGGGTATCATGTAAAGACATCCAGTCTCTGAAGTAGTTATTTCCCTTTCACAGGGCAGGACAGTGATCTCCCTGTGCTCAGGAGGCCAGCAGGTGGTGCTGTGCTGCAGGAGGAAAGCATGTGGAGATCAGAAACAGCTGGGCATGTGTGAGGAGCATGTGTGAGTGAGTGAGCGGCAAAACAGTGACCCCCCCCCCCCCCCAGAAGGGCGAGCGAGAGGCAAAATGGTGACACCCCCCCACCACTGAGACAGTGAGAGAGCGGGGGACCGTAGTGGAGGAGTCTGGAGAGACTGACAGTGTACCCTCACTGAGTTGGCTGTCTAGAAGAGGAGCCAAGGTGGGACCAGGAGGTGACAGAGGAGGGTGATGGGAGTGAGTACCTGAGTGTTGCGAGTACCTGAGTGCTGCGCATACCTGAGTACCTGAGTTTTGCAAGTACTCAGTTTGCAAGTTTTGTTAGTATAATATAGTTCTATTTTTGAGACCATGTGTTTTAAATATCTAAGGCTCTCCATATTGATATGCAAATGTACCAGTTGGACTGGTCTAAGAGGAAGCTCTTTACAGGATATGAGGCAGAGAATGTTAGTGGGAGGGGGAATCAGATTTTGAAAGAAGCATGTGGGCAGACAAAGAAGTTGTGTTTTGGAATACAAAGTGGCAAGACATGGCTGCTTCAAGCTGAAGGACTTTGGAGAAGTTTTGAGTTGGACTTTGATTAACCACTTGCCGACCGCTCACTGAGCTGGTACTGTGGCATAGTGGCTCGTTATCATCCATTTTGATTTTTACATATTTTTTTGGGGGAATTTCATATAAAAAAATTTGAAAAATATTGTTATTTTTGCAAAATTGTAAATTTTTTTGTTTATAGCGCATGATCAAAAAATCGCACAGGTGATCAAATACCACCAAAAGAAAGCTCCGTTTGTGGGAAAAAAAAGGACATCAAATTAGTTTGTGTAAAGCGTTGCACGACCGCGCAATTGTCCATTAAAGTCGTGCAGTACCGAATCTTAAAATAGGGCCTGATCAGGAAGGTGGTAAAATCTTCCAGAGCTTAAGTGGTTAATATTAATTATCGATTTTAATTTAAACCTATTAATTATCCCCACCCCTTCTGAAGTGATGTCAGTAATTTATTCATTTGAACCTGAGCAGTGGATTATGTGGCGCTGGTAACGTCAGAACCCTATAAAAGAGCTGTCAAACTCAGATAGAAGTCAGTTAGGCAGAGAGAGTCTTAGGTTAATTAGCCGGCTCGGTGACTTAGCTGGTAGAATAAAACATGCTTTCAAGTGAGAGACTGTGGGTTTGCATCCCCTGGCCAGCAGGTGATTAATAGTCACTTACATTTAAGCCTTTAAAATGAGGACTTGTGATTGTTCGTATGTTCGCTAGAACATTTCCCCTGTTTGAGATGTTCTGGTGTGAACCAAACGGGGGGGGGGGGGGGTTCAGCTCATCAATAGTGGCAGTGTGTTAAAAAAAATATATAGGGGTTTCTTTTTTTTTTTTACACTTTGATTGCTGTTATTGTGATGATCGCTGTAACAGCAATGTTTTTAACTGTCATGAACTAATTTTATTCATAACAGCTGTGATTACTATTGTGATCTGTGATTGGCCCACAGCTATCACATGGTACAGGGTGCTGTAACTGGCCCAGGCACCATGTAATAACTGTGGGCTAATCACAGAATCACAATACTAAGCACAGCTCTTATGAATGAAACCCATTTACATTGTGATCATGTGATCTCCTACTGATCACGTGATAACCCAGCTGCTCACAGGGGGTGGGTAACTGGAGCCACAATCCACTGTGGCCAGTGGACACAGCGGTCACGGGAGTGGCATGCTGCACATCCCAGGGGGCATGCCAGTGCTCATGTGATGGATGACATACAGGTGCATTACCTTTAGTTGACGCTAGCAGTAAAACTACTGTGGGTGGGCAAGAAGTTAAGTTAAGTGCCAGGCTGTACGAGAGAAAATTAAAGTGATTGAAAAGTCTTGTTTTTCTTTTTTAAATAACAAACATGTTATACTTATCTTCTCTGTCCAGTTGGTTATGCACAGAACAGCATGGATCCTCCTCTTCCCGGGTCCCTCTTTGGCTCTCCTGGCCCTTCCTCCTATTGGGTGCCCCCACAGCAAGTAGCTTGCTATGGGGGCACCAAAGCCGAGTCACAGCTTCTTGTGTCCATTCAGACATGGAGCTGCCATTCTGACCTGCCCCTTCTCTCTCCTGATTGGCTCAAAAGTTTTGATTGACAGCAGTAGAAGCCAATTGCGCTGCGCTGCTGTCTCAGCCAATAAGGAGGGGATTCCCAGGCAGCTTAGATACTCCTGCAACATTGCTGGATAAAGAAGGGCTCAGGTAAGTATTAGGGGGGCTGAGGGGGGCTGCTGCACACAGAAGGTTTTTTTTATCCTAATGTATAGAATGTGATAAGTTAAAAAAAAACTTTCTGCCCTTACAATCCCTTTAACTGATTTCTGCTAGTGTGAATGGAGGAATTTCCACTTCAGGCTATTGTATCCATTGCCAGCTGTAGTATTGAGTAATAAAATGCAGTCAGTGTTCAAATTTTTTAATCAGCTAAGTCCCTTTTTAATTTACTTTTGTCGAGTCAGGTGGTGTTTACGGGACCACCTATGGCTGGAATTTTAGCAGATTTGGAAGGCCAACAATCAAGCCATCCAAAGGGATCTTTACTGCTTTTATGGAAGTGAAAAGGACAAAAAATATGTCAAGTTACATACTTACTGAAGAACAAGCTTAAGGTATGTGTGGTACCCTAAAAGTACAGCCTATATATTTGGGTAAAGACTTTTGTGCATTTATGGATCTGGTACCCTCTTTCCACCCTCTAATAGGTTATGTTTCGCTATGTTTCTTTTTTTTTTTCCCATAAGAAATTTTTATTAAAGTTTAAATAGAAAACATACATAATATACACGATACATAAGTACAGAAGTATGAAATGTATACAAAAAAGGGAGAGGGGTTGGTAAGTTAACACAGAAGTGACATAACATGGCAAAAAGTAACTAGAATAAACATCTACATGGTCACAGTGGGTTTGTGCAGAGTAATCATATAAACAGCATGGCCATGTGCCTGTTTAACCTGTATGACGGGGTCTCTTGAAGCAGGGAGCCAGTCTAACGAAGGGTATGCATGGAGAAGAAGTCATGTGCCACAGCGGCACCTTTTACAGGGTACTGTTAGCCAGGTTGTATATAGGGTAGGGGTTGGTTATGACCAAGAGGCAAGATAGGACCCACTAACTATCGGGTAGTGAATCATTTTCACCAGAGAGAGGAGACAAACAACAGATTGGATGGGAGAGGAGAAGAGGGGAGAGGGGTGGAAGGATAGGGGGGGAAATGAGGAAAAGGTGTAAAGGAAGGGGGGGGAAGGGAAGAAGTGAAGGGATGTAAGGGGGGTGTAGGGAGGATAAAATAGAGAGGGTAAGAGGGGATGAAAGCGGGGCAGTACGTGGTCAAAGGTGTGGCAATTATTAACATTAACATTAAGGTGTGAGAGCAACCGGGGATAGAACGCGATCATATTCTTTAGTCCTGATAGAATACTTTAGTTCATGGTGTGTTGTCTTTGGTCTCTATAATCGATTTGTATGTGGCGGTATCCTTGAACCTGATCCAATCTATCCATTGGGCTGAAAACTTGTGGATTTGATCATTTGAAATGCTGATTAATTCCTCCATTTCCTCAATTCTATTGAGTCTAAGAAACCACTCCCTAGACGATGGAATGGAGGTTGATTTCCAGTGGCATGGTAGGCATAATTTAGCAGCATTTAGCATGTGACGGGCAAGGATCGGCCTGTGTGTGTTATGAGTGTCTGGGATGTGGTTGAGAAGGAAATGGCCAGGGGTCAGGGGAAGGTCATAAGACGTGACCTCACGCACCAACCTGTGAACCATCTCCCAGAAGGGCTGAATAATGGGGCAGGACCACCAGATATGGAGCATTTTCTGTCGACACCTCCAGCATGTGTCTGGGACTCCTGGTTGAAATTTATGAATTCTATCTGGTGTTCTGTACCAACGCGTTAGGATTTTATATCCATTCTCTTGGGTGGTGACGTTGACAGAAGCCCGGTGAACTGAACGGCACATTCTTTCTCAGAAAGGGAGAGTTGGAGGTCACGGGACCAGGCCTGCGCAAAGGGGGCCAGAGAAACTGGAGGGGTGTCGAGTAAGTGGCTATAGAGTTCCGAAATCAAGTGTCGCTGTGGTTTGGCGCGGATACTGATAGCTTCCAGGGGGGTCGGGGATCTCGACCATTCTCTAGAGGTGGGTGAGGTAGTAAGAAAATGTCGAATCTGGAAATAGGACCAGAGTGGGAGAGTGTAGGGCGCTAGGGAACGAGTAATCTCTTCCCACGACAGGAGATTCCCATCTTTGAAAAATTGGTGAGCAAGTACTTCTTGGTGAGGCCAACTGTGCCGAAGGAAGTTTATTGAGTTGCCAGGTGGAAATGCGGGGTTCATCCTCAAGGAGGTCAAGGGGCCAACTTGCGGGTTGATCCGGAGCTTTTTCCGCCACTTGTCGTGGACCAGGAGTGGTGGGCCAATCAGAGGGTGGCATTTAAGGGATGGGGAGACTGAAGAAAGGGGCATCCAAGCCAGTAGATGAAGTGGGATTTCTGAAAAGGCGTTTTCAAGACTCACAACCAATTTGCAAGAGGAGTGGAGATTCCAGTCCAGAAGTCTGGTCAGGATGCAGGCTTTGTGATAGGTTTGTAAGTCAGGAAGGCCCAGGCCGCCTTTGTATTTAGGGGCCGTCAGGCGGGTGAGTTTGATCCTGGGAGGTTTCCCGTCCCATAGGAATTGAGAACTGTTAGCTCGGAGGGTCGAGAAGAATGATGTCGGGAGTGGAATGGGAGCCGCCTGGAAAATATACAGCAGTCTGGGAAGAATAGACATCTTGAGTAGGGCAGCTCTGCCAAACCACGAAACGCGTAAATTCTTCCACGTCCGCAGGTCACTGCAGATAGATGCCAGCAAAGGCTTATAATTGGTGTCAAAGAGGGATTCAAGGCGACGAGGTATGTGAATGCCCAAATAGGGGATAGATGCCGGTGCCCATAGGAAAGGGAAGTTAGCTTTGCATCTCTCCACGTCTACATCAGGAAGAGTGACATTCAGGGCCATGGATTTGGAGTAATTCACTTTAAGATTTGAAAGGGAGTGGAAGAGTGCAAGGTCTTGAAGCAAGTTGGGCAAGGAGATGTGTGGGTGGGAAAGAAAGAGCAGCATATCATCCGCAAAGGCCGCTACCTTATGGGTGCTGTCGCCTATCGGAATCCCGCGGACATTGGGGTTTGAGCGGATCATATTTAAGAAGGGTTCCAAAGAGAGTACAAAGAGGATGGGGGACAGGGGGCATCCCTGTCGTGTACCATTGGAAAGGTGGAAGGCGTTCGACAGGTGGCCATTGACCCGTACTCGGGCCATCTGGTTGGTGTATAGAGCACGTATACTCAGTAGCATTCTCTCTCGTAGTCCTATGGATGTCAGCATAGATGAGAGATAGTCCCAGGCCACTCTGTCGAACGCCTTCTCCGCGTCCAGGGAGAGAAAGAATCCGGGGAGGTTATGGGAGGTAAGCCAGTGGTGGACATTAAGTGCCCTAGTGGTGTTGTCCCGCGCCTCCCTCCCCGGGATGAACCCAACTTGGTCTAAAGAGACCAGGGAAGGAAGGAACGGGACAAGACGGTTAGCCAAGATCTTAGCATAGAGTTTGGCGTCAACATTTAGAAGGGAGACAGGACGATAGCTGGAAACCAGCGCCTCGTCCTTACCTTCCTTTGGGATCACTGTAATGTAGGCTTCTAAAAGCAACGTGGATTGATGCTGGGATTCTGCAAGACTCCTAAAAGCTCTAACAAAGTGAGGTTTGAGTATGTCCTCAAAGGCTCGAAAGTAAAGCAGGGGAAGACCGTCAGGTCCAGGTGCTTTACCCGGTTTCATCTCGCGTAGAGCCCTAGAGAGCTCTTCTGTGGTGATGGGGGATTCAAGAGCTTCTGCGTCTTGGATGGATAGGGGGGACAGGCCATGAGATTTGAAAAAATTCTCGAGTTGGGACGCCCTTGATGCAGTCTGAGAAGGGCTGCTAGGAGCTGGGGAGAGGTTGTATAGGCCCTTATAAAATTCCTCTAATTGACGGGCGATAGCCTCATTAGAGGAGTGGAGGTTGCCCGCCGAGTCTCTGATGTTGTGGATGGAGGTGAGGTTAGTTCTAGGACAGGAGGCTCGGGCTAGGAGACGACCACTTTTATTACCTTGCTCGTAAAACACTTTACGGCTAAGGACAAGCCTACGATGTGCTTGGGGGCCCGTTTCGCCATGTTTCTTATAGTGGTTTGTTCTTTGCCTACTAATGTAAATAAAGAGCTAAGTGTATAGATGTCCACAGGACCATCTGCCACATCCCTGGAATGGTAAGACACAAAAGAATAAAGAGACCCTCCCAAATAAAGGATGGGACTTTATAGGCAGGAAAGAGGTAAAATAAAGTAATGAAGTAAGTGTGTAAAATCAATAATTTAATTGAACAATTATCATAAGGATATAATCACATTGCAATAAGTAAAACAATGAGCCATGTGTAAAGGATTACATGTGTACCATGTGTTCGATCAGGGGCCTAGGTGGGTCATGGACTGTAAGTAACCAACCCAGCAATAATTCACTCTGACATATCCAAATCCAACATGTTTCAGAATATACAAATTCCTTCTTCAAGGCAGAATGAAAACAGGTACTTAAGTAATCATGTAGGCTTTGCCTACTAGTACATTAAAAACCCTGAGCATTGGGTTGCGCTAATAAAGTGTATCCAATAGTGGGTTGGCTGCGGCAGAGTCCATAGTGTTTGAGCTAGTGGACACCCTTTGCAAATATCTTCTTAAATGCCTCTTTCACATCATTATTTCTCAAGCTATATATCAAAGGATTTAACACTGGAGTAATACCACCATAAACAATAGAAATATATTTCAGATTTGAATAAAAAAATGTATTTTGTCCAACATACATGCTTATAGTTGTCCCATAGTACATAGACACAACAGTCAGGTGAGAGGCACAAGTTGAAAATGCTTTGGATTTTCCATCATTAGACCGGATCTTTAATATTGAAGATATGATACGAATGTAAGACACTACAATGAACATAAGTGGTAGTACAAGGGTAAACAAACTCTCAATAAAAAGAGCTACTTTAAAAAAAGCAAGGTTTCCACAGGCTAGCTCTAGAACCGCCAGTATCTCGCAAACAAAATGGTCCAGTTTGTTTTCCCTACAAAACACCAAAGGCCTTGAAATGATTGGGACAACTGAGATGAAGAAATTTCCATTCCACATCAATATTACTATGGTGCTACAGATTTTCCAGTTCATAATGACATTATAATGCAAGGGGAAGGATATTGCTACATAACGATCGTACGCCATCACTGCAAGTAGCAATGACTCAGTGCTCCCTAAAAACATGCCGATGTTCATTTGCACTATGCAGGCTGTGACGGAGATGGTCCTTCTAACGGAAAATATATCTATGAATACCTTTGGAATAGAGCAGGAAGAAAGGGACAAATCTATGATTGATAGATTGCAGAGGAAAAAGTACATCGGCATGTGAAGTTTAGGACTGACAAAAACAGCAATGATAAGAAAAATATTTCCAAAAGTTATACAAATATACATCATTAATACTGCAACAAAAAATAATACGCACAGTTGCATGTTCTGTGAAAATCCAATTAAAACAAATTCTTTCACTAATGTTTGGTTCTGGAGTTCCATTTTTTGAATTAGGAAATTTGAAAAAATTCTGTGTAGAAAAAAGCTATTCCAATATCCTGCAACATATACAATTAAAAGAATTTGATAATATTTGCCCATGAATAAGACTTTGGCCAACGTAACTAAAAGCTAAAAGGGGATTTACGGTACAAAAAATAGTTTTACATTTTTTTTTATTAAAATATATTATATACTTGATGCAGAACTCCAAAAAAACCAAAAAGACAACATACTTTTTTTTGCAGTCCTCAAGCAAGTCTTGTGATGAAGCAGGTCCTCTTTCTTTTTGTTTAGTGGTGGCAGCGTGCAGTATTTCCTCCTGGATTGAGCATTGGTTTTCACATTTTTTATTACATTAAAAAGCATGTAAGGGCAAAATATAAAAATTGGTTAGCAGTACATCTCCTCAATGCATGCACATTTTCCTGTGCTTTATCTTTTTAAAGAACGTGCAAATATAGAATATTTCATTGTGTCTAAAGTGGTATTTTTTTTTTCACAATATTAAACTTTATTTAGAAAATTAAAAAGGCATACATAGTGCAATACAATGAAATAAAGTGCTATATGCACATAACAAATAATCTCTTTCAGTAACATATATTAATGAACATTATACAACAGTAAATGTAGGATATGAATTCCAGTGGATGTTACAATCAAATCGTTATGTATAAAGTATTGAAGGTGACAATTGCAATATTCTCATTTGCTTTTTAGCTTAAGATCAGTTTATGCAATTGTTGTGCCTCATAGTTACCGTTTTTCAAAAGTACATTATAGATGGGCCTGATTATTGGTCCATCCAAAAAAGTATAGAAGGATAGTTATAGTAAGAAAGAAAAAAAAAAAGAGAAAGGAGAGAAAAGAAATGAGAGGAGAGTAAGAGAAGGTAAGAGGTAGAATGGGATGATGAGAAAATGAGGGGATAGGTGAGGGAGGGAGGGAGGAGGGAAACCCTGATGGTTTAACAGAACATGGCTTTTATTCCAGACTCTATATTCAGTTTTTTCTGAGGTCTAAGTATTCCTGTGATACTGTGAAAGTTCGCCAGGGGTACCATTGTTTATGAAACAAATCATTCCTTTCATTTTTAATGGCAAGTGTCTCCTCTATTTCGTGGATATATCCTACTTTAATAAGCCAGTCATTGAGTGTGGGTATGTTTTTCGAGTTCCAGTATAAGGGAATCAAGGATTTGGCTGCATTTAAAAGGTGTCGTGTCAGTGATTTTTTATATCTCTTGTACGGGTATTGATTAATGTGTAATAGGCAGCAGGCTGCATCTAGCGTCAACTTTGTCTCCGTGATGTGTTTCACCCATTTCTGGATGTCCTTCCAGAATTTCCTTAGTGCTGCACAATCCCACCACAAATGAATAAAAGTGCCACGTTCTAGACCACATCTCCAACAAACATCTGAAGTTTGTTTGGACCATCTATGTAGATTAATTGGGGTGTGGTACCACTGCGTCCTGATCTTATAGGAAGTCTCTTGTAGTTTAGTGCTTAATGAGCATTTATGGGAAAAATAACATGCCTTTTCCCATTGGGTCGAGGTAAAGGAGCATCCCAATTCTTTTTCCCATATCTCTTTATATGGGTCCTTGAAATCAGGAGGAGTAGCAATTAGTCTTTTATATGATTGAGATGTAGCCCCTTCAACTCGATCACCTTTAATGCAAAGCTCCTCAAAATCAGTCAGTGGTCTGCATGCTGCATTATTGAGCTTCTTACGCGTGATATAATCACGTATTTGCATGTATGTCCAGAACTTTAGGGGCACTTCTGCAGAGCATTCTTGTTTTAATTAGTGGAAGGATTTAAGTTTTGTATCATGTAGACAGTGTTTAATCCTGAGAGGCCTGGTCTTGTTTTCTTGTTGTACAGTTAGGGAATGGTTTTGAATGCCAGGTTGGAAGTCGGGATTATTCAGTAAAGGCATGATTGGACTTGGACTTGGCGAGACATTATGTTTAGTCGCAATTTTCTGAAAAACTTTTAAAGTGTTTGCTATTAGGGGATGTTTTTTAATTTCCAAGGGTATATTGCAGAAGTTTGTCCAGAGAAGATGATGTGGAGGAGTAGTGCTCCATCCTAATTCCATTCCCACCCAGTCCTTACTTCCAGCATGGCAGTGCCAATCCAGAATTCTTGTTAGATGTGTAGCTTGATAGTATTTCTGGAAATCTGGGAGGCCAATCCCCCCAGATAATTTTGGTAGTTGTAGGAATTTAAGTTTAATCCGGGGCTTTTTGTTAGCCCAAACAAACGTTCTTTGAAGGTTGGCAAGTTTACGAAAATAAAAGGCCGGGATCTGGACTGGGAGGGCATGAAAAACGTAAAGGAGCCTGGGCAATACAGTCATTTTGATTATAGAGGCTCTACCGAACCATGAAAAGGTTTTTATGTTCCATCTCTTAAGGTCGTTAGCAATTTGTTTCATGAGAGGATTAAGATTTTTTTCAACAAGGTTTTCTAGGTCAGGGGTTAGTTTGATGCCTAGATATTTTAGGGCATGTGTTTCCCGTTTATAAGGGCAGTTATCCCTGGTGAGTTTTAGTGAATCAGGAGAAAGAGTCAGGTTTAGTGCCTCAGATTTGCTGTGATTTATTTTGAAGTTGGATAAAAATCTATAGAGTTTGAATTGATTGTTTAAATTGGGAATGGATATGTGTGGTTGGGAGATAAAAAATAAAAGGTCATCTGCATAAGCCGACAATTTAAACTCCCTTGTTCCTCTATAGAAACCATGAATGTCTGGGGTCAGATTAATGGTTCTGATAAGTGGTTCTAATGTAAGTATAAACAGGAGGGGAGAAAGTGGGCAGCCCTGTCTAGTGCCATTTTGTAATGAAAATGGGGTAGACAGCACATTGTTAACTTTTACCCTGGCCGTTGGCTTAGAGTATAGCATTTGGATCCACTGAAGCATGTTGGTTCCCAATCCAATATGTTTACAGGTCTGCAACAGGAAATCCCAGGCTACCCTATTGAAGGCTTTTTCTGCGTCTGTTGAGAGCAGAAGTCCTTCGGTAGTAGATCCTTTAATGCTGTGAATCAAATTTAGTGCTTTCGTTATACTGTCTTTTGCCTCTCTGCCTTGCATGAATCCCACTTGTTCAGGGCCTATGATGTGGTGTAAGAGGGGACCTAATAAAGTGGTATTAAACCAGAAAATCAATATGAGCAAATAGTTTAAGCTACAGGAATGTATAGAAATTGGAAAAGTACCTACATCCCAGACAACTAATTGCAAAGTAGACTAGATTTGTGTGGGAGGCAAAGTGGACTTTTATGGTAGTACATAGAAGGATTGTAAGTCAGTACATATAAAAAATATAAAGTTTATTGGATACATGTTAAAAGATATAATACAAGCTTCCCTTGTGAGTACAAATTTTGAAGTTATCTAAAACAAACGGCTTTACATAAATACAATAAAGACAGCTCAATACATAGAACCCAACATTTTTGGAATACCGCTTCTTCAGGGGTTAAAAGAAGAGAATAGTGGTATTCCAGCAAAACATGCTGGGTTCTACTAGCATACGCCATTAACCTTGGCGTTGGTCCCACTATTTCAGGCGGTGACCCTATTGAATGTTAGAGGAGCAGCTTGGTATCCTAAATACAACTATGTATTTAACTGTCTATTGTTGTTATGTACAGCCGTTTGTTTTAGACAACTTCAAATATTTTGTCCTCACAAGGAAAGATTGTATTTTATCTTTTATCATGTATCCAATAAACTTCATATTTTTAATATGTACTTAATATGTAGCCTTCTATGTAGTACCATGTAGTACCATGAAAGTCCCATTTTGCCTCCCACACAAATCTTGTCTACTTTGCAGAAAATCAATATATTGTAGCTTACCAATCAATAGGTTTGCCTTTTTAACAAAAACAAAAAAAAAATATATGCACATTTTTTTTTTGCAGGTAAAAAAATTAGCATATATTATTTTTTGTTTCTGAAGCCTCTAAAGCATTGCACCAGGGATCAGCATATCACTGGTGCCAGGTCTCCTGCAGACTTGTCAATGTATCTGTGTGCCCAAAGATCGTACGGGCAAGCAGATATTGTACAATACGACAGGAAGACTCAATGAACTACCACATCGCTCCACAGTGCCGTGGCAGTTAATTGAAAACTACAAGCTGAGAGCAGC
The DNA here is from genome assembly GCF_965119305.1 of Pelophylax lessonae. Classification (NCBI taxonomy): domain Eukaryota; kingdom Metazoa; phylum Chordata; class Amphibia; order Anura; family Ranidae; genus Pelophylax; species Pelophylax lessonae. The sequence continues at coordinate 73,050,906 of NC_138770.1, forward strand.
AAAGGATGTCATTCACAGAGGACTGTGTATAAGTGACACGACTGGACAGACGAAGCCCTGCTAGGCTGCATTTCTTTATTTTATTGTGATAGCTGGCGGGAGCGGGGGGATCCCCGCTACCTGTTAGAGAGGGGAAGGGAGCAGGGGCAGGTCTGTTCATAACATTTAACGGCCTGAATATGGGTGTCACATGTAACATGCAACAAAAGGTGAACTTATCCTTTAAATATGGTGGCTGCCTTCCATTTGTGTCATATCATACTATAATAAAAATCAATATTAATATGCAAGTGCCTAAAAAAATATATAATAAAATATAAACAATGTTTTCCTCTCTAACATCAAATTTCAAACAAATAAGAATATTTAAAACCTATATTTTACAATCTAGAATCACTTTACTGACAGGATTAACAGATATAAGTAAAGGGATTTAAGGAAACAAATGCAGCCAACAACTCCATATATTTAAAAGCTGCAAAATATTACATTTTTGTTTTGGGCTTTAATTCCAGTTTAAGGTGATTTTTTTGCAGTAATGGTTACATTTTCAGGACCAGATTTTTGGGGTCTACACCAATGGTCTTTGAATGGATGCCTGCAGGCCAGATGCAGCCCTTTGCTAGTCTTTATCTGGCCCTTGGGGTACGATTCCTCCCATTAATAAAGGACACTATTCGTCCTACTGACACTAATAGTTGGGCACAATTCCTGCCACTGACACCATTTATGAAGCACTATTCCTCCCACTGATACCAATAATGGAGCACTATTCCTCCCACTGATACCAATAATGGAGCACTATTCCTCCTATGGACACCAATGATGGGGTACTATTCCTCCTACTGACACCAATGACAGGGTACTATTCCTCCCTATGACACCAACAATGGGGCACTATTCTTCCCACTGACACCAACAATGGGGCACAATTTGTCCCACTAATACCCATAATGGGGCACTATTTCTCCCACTGATACTAACTATTGGGCTTTATTTCTCCCCCCCACTGACCACAAGCACTATATAATTGTTTTTACTCCCAATGACCACCTGGCCTTAGGCATTGTTTACTTTTATTGATTCCAGGATATTTTCTACCTCACTGACCATAATACCCCTCCACTAATGTTTATAGCACAGTAAACTGGCTCTTTGTCTAGAAAGTTTGGAGACCCCTGGTCTACAGCTTTATTCTCAGTCCAAGCAGTACTGCTACACAAAGGTAGCAAATAGTAGAAGTGTGTTCATATTTGCTAATAAGAGAAAAAAACTAACATGAGAGAAATATAAGGCTTCCATCCTTAACATCACCTACAGAAAATGCAAGCCAATATAAGCAGTCCATGTTACCAGAGAGTGACGTGGAGACCAGAAGAAGGATCCTCCCACTTTCCAGTCCAGAGCAGGAAATACTTGGGCCTGAGTGCATCACCTGACCAAAGGTTTAGTTAAGTATAGGGGCCTAAAGATTATTTCTTTTGTAAAAATGAATGTATTTATTTATTGATAAAATAACTTAAAAACTCTAAAATGTAATTCCACTTTTGCAGTCAAATTTCAGAAAACCTCAGTATATGTTTTTTATGCGTTCCTATTCACAAAGCAAAATTAAAATAAATAAATAAATAAATATATATATATATATATATATATATATATATATATATATATATATATATATATATCTTAAATTATGGGTGGGTGATTTTCCTTTAAAAATTAAAAATTCATGAAATAATGATTTTGTCTTGTGGTGCTCAGAAACAGCTTAGTTCCACTTCAATGGGAAAATTTAACAATTATAAAATAGGTGTTATCCCAATTTGGCTGCAAAGGGAAAATAAACTATAAAATGTACCTACTCTTTGTTAACCTTGTTTTGTACTTTTATTAATGTTTGATTAAAGTGGTACTGTCTATTTTCTGTATTTTCTACAGAAGTATGTTTCTTTCCAGTTTGACCAGTAACAAACTGCAACTAGGATTACTGTAGATAAAATCCACAAAATGTATGTTATTTGGAACAATACTGTTTACAAACGAAAAAAATACATTCTTTTCAAATATTTTATAGATTAATGCAACATCAAAAATGATTGCACAACCAAAAAATCAAATGAACAAAATTAATAAAAACCAAAAATTGTTTAAAAGTAGAAAACAAAGATTACGGCACACAAAACATAGAGAATCCTAATCTCATGGCCCCCTTTCACTCGCCTAAATCCATAATTACATGACATTCTGGCTCCCAAGTCTTCTCTGTTTGGGTGATGTGGACACTTCCTATTGGCTGTCCAGAGGTGTGGTCCTCACAAGACTCCTTTTAACGCATGATGATGGTACAATAAGGGGACCAATCAGGACAAACATATTCTGCAGCACCAATCACTGGCCTCCACTCCTGGAAGAAGCACTGTCAAGGGATGCGTGACGATGGACTTAGACAAGCAAAAAAAGGGCTTATAACATTTTCATTTACACATATATATATATATATATATATATATATATATATATATATATATAGGAGCTGTCCTCCTGAAACAGAAAAAAAATGTCACCTAATCTTCCTTCCATCACTGCGGCCACTGTGCCTGGTGTAATCACTGCATCAATGGAAGGAATGCCAGGGTAAAGGATAAAAGAGTCCAAATTGATTTAGTTCATACCATAAAAACAGCCAACGTGTTTCGGGGTCATAAAAACTCCCCCTTCATCAGGACTTCAGTTAAAAACAAAGACTTGAGTGGACTCAAAATAGGGCTTTCCTGTGTGAATACTGTATACGTTAGGGAAGTTAATAACTGAATTAGGAGAGTTACTAACTGGCAGAATCTGGTTAAGCAATCAAGATCATTTGAGAAATCACGAGTCATGTGACATTTTCAGATTCCATCTCTTTATTCAAGTCTTCTACAACTTGTGTAATTCTTAAGAAAACCAACTTCTGGTGTTTACATGAAGCTTTGGTAAAGCATTTGTCTTGTTATTTGTTCTGGGCAGATAAGATATTCAACCATTGAGATGCTGGCTCAAAACAGGCCCAGCTCTGTAAATCTTGGTGCCTGTGCTGTTTTTGGCTGCATTCAGAAGATCATCCTCTGCTGCATCCCCCACCTTGTGACTTGCTAGAAAGTTGCAATATTGCAGTCTAATCACCGGGGGGAAGGGTGAGGGGACTGAGGATATGCTTTCTCTTGCCTGCAGCAGACTAATCATCGTCATAGAAAAAGCCACTGAACTTGAGCTCATGAAAACTTAAAAAAAAAACAAGTTGTATATTGTGACTCATCAGGATTTCATTCATGAAGACATTTAAAGCTATTTGTTATTCTCCGTGTGTTTTGTATACAATCTTACTCATCTAAGGTTAAGTAAGATCTCATAGCTTTGTGTCAGTTGGCTGCCTGGGATTGCATCTACACATAAAACATGTCATATGTACATTCCTAAGAGGCAGCCTTAAATTCTATAGATACATGTCTAATTGTGTCATTAAATAGTATCCTAAAGTAGAGTATTATACTTATTTTTTTTAAATACACAAAATGAGAACAGTATGGCACAAAACCTTTTATATCATCCAATGGATTACCTCTTATCATCCCTGTAGATATGCAAAGACTAGCCTATGGCAAATAACTGCCACAATTTCAGCACACACTTAGCACAGTTATCAAGTGATCATAAATAGGTAATGGATTAAGGGCAAACTTCATATGTAGCCATTTTCTCCTTTCTTTATAAAGATATATATATATTTTAATGGAACCGATAAATGTACCGTAGAGATTAATCAACATTTGAACAACAGACACCTTTAATAATTTTCTTACATCCACTGTGAGTTTTTTTCCCCATTAGGAAGAATAAAATAATAATCCCCAAACACAGAACAACATTCACCCTTGCTGGACAGAATTCTATATTACAATTGCGATAAGCACCATTTAATATTGGTATAACATAATCAGTTGTGATGAGTGAATGGATTTGTAAACTGTGAATCGGTGAGATGCAAACTTTTAAAAATTAACATGAAAATATGTAAGCAGATTTTTCCAAAATAAAATTCTGCAATTGAGCAGAGGAGGAGGCAAAGACTGATAGGATTATGGATAGTGATAAGCCGAAAAACCCCCAGTTCGGTTCGCACCAGAACATCTCGAACAGGGGAAAATCAATATATTGTAGCTTACCAATCAATACGTTTGCCTTTTAACAATAAAAAAAATAAATGCACAATTTTTTTGCAGGTAAAAAAATTAGCATCTATTATTTTTTGCTTATGGAGCCTCTAAAGCATTACACCAGGGATCAGCATATCACTGGTGCCATGCAGGTCTCCTGCAGACTTGTCAATGTATCTGTGTGCAGGGCCGATCCTAGGGTAACAGACGCCTGGGTGCAGAAATATTTATGGTGCCCCCACGTGGGCGTAGTCATCATACTAACTCCTCCCCTTTTCCTAATGGGACCTGGAGGGGGTCTCTCCAAGGAACACAGAGAGGGCCTCTGTTAGAGAGTCTGTTAGAAAGAGCCCCCACCAGGCCCCATTAGAGACTACAATGGGGTCGTATCATGGAACCTGGAGGGGGGTCTCTCGAACAGAGGTCATCTCTGTGTGCATTTTAAAGTCTATGTTAGAAAGACCCCCACCAGGCCCCATTAGAGACTACAACGGAGTCTAATGGGACCTGGAAGGGGGTTTATCTTACAGAGGCCCTCTCTGTGCCTATTGAAGATTCTCTGATAGAAAGAGTCCCTTTCAGCCCCTATGAAAGACTACATTAGAGTGTCACTGAACAATAGAAAAATAAACAACATTATATTAATTAATAGCACTTTGATGCCCAGGCCCAAGACTAGAAGACTTTGCTTACCTTAAATAATGGGTACTGGGGCTGGCTGCTGGTCCCTGGGCCTGGCTTCAGGGACTGGGTCCTGTCTTCTGGGGCTTTGCTGCTGGTCCTAAAGTCTGGCTGCTGGGGCTGGCCTGCTGGTCCTGGGGTCTGGTTGCTGGTCCTCCTGATTCCTGGCTGCTGGTCCTGTTTTTTTGGGCTGGGCTGCTGGTCCTGTATTCCGGTTGCTGGTCCTGTGATCTGGGTGCTGGGGCCTGGCTGCTGGTCCTCCTGGGGCTTTGCTGCTGGTCCTGGGGTCTGGCTGCTGGGGCCTTGGGGCTGGCTTCTGGTCCCGATTCTTGGCTGCTGGTCCTGATTTCTTGCTCCTCTGGGGTGTGCCGATCTCTGTGGTATGCTGGGCTGTGGTGGCAGTCTCTGTGGTATGCTGGGCTCTGTGGTGCCGGTCTCTGTGGTATGCTGGGCTCTGTGGTGCTGGTGGTGCTGGGCTCTGTGGTGCTGGGCTCTGTGGTGTGAGGCTCTGTGGTGCGGGGCTCTGTGGTGCTGGACTCTGTGGTGCAGGTGGTGCTGGGATCCATGGTGCCGGACCCTATGGTGCTGGGCTCGGTAGTGCCGGTGGTGCTGGGCTCTGTGGTGCTGGCTCTGTGGTGCTAGGCTCTGTGGTGCTGTGCACTGAATGTGGTGCCGGTAATGCTGGGCTCTGTGGTGCTGGGCTCTGTGGTGCTGGCTCTGTGGGCTTTGTGGTGCTGGCTCTGTGGTGCTGGCTATGTGGGCTCTGCGGTGCTGGCTCTGTGGGCTCTGTGGTGCTGGCTCTGTGAGCTCTGTGGTGCTGGCTCTGTGGGCTCTGTGGTGCTTGCTCTGTGGGCTCTGTGGTGCTGGTTCTGTGGGCTCTGTGGTGCTGGCTCTGTAGGCTCTGTGGTGCTGGCTCTGTAGGCTCTGTGGTGCTGGCTCTGTGGGCTCTGTGGTGCTGGTTCTGTGGGCTCTGTGGTGCTGGCTCTGTGGGCTCTGTGGAGCTGGCTCTCTTGTGCTGGTTCTGTGGGCTCTCTGGTGCTGGCTCTGTGGTGCTGGCTCTGTGGGCTCTGTGGTGCTGGTTCTGTGGTACTGGTTCTGTGGCGCTGGCTCTGTGGGCTCTGTGGTGCTGGCTCTGTGGGCTCTGTGGCGCTGGCTCTGTGGGCTCTGTGGTGCTGGCTCTGTTGGCTCTGTGGTGCTGGCTCTGTGGTTCTAGTTCTGTGGGCTCTGTGGTGCTGGCTCTGTGGGCTCTGTGGTGCTGGTTCTGTGGGCGCAGTGGTTCTGGCTCTTTGGGCTCTGTGGTGCTGGTTCTATGGGCTCTGTGGTGCTGGCTCTGTGGTGCTAGTTCTGTGGGCTCTGTGGTGCTGGCTCTTTGGGCTCTGTGATGCTGTCTCTGTGGTTCTGGCTCTTTGGGCTCTGTGGTGCTGGTTCTATGGGCTCTGTGGTGCTGGCTCTGTGGTGCTGGCTCTTTGGGCTCTGTGGTGCTGGCTCTTTGGGCTCTGTGATGCTGTCTCTGTGGTGCTGGTTCTGTGGGCTCTGTGGTGCTGGCTCTTTGGGATCTGTGGTGCTGGCTCTGTGGGCTCTGTGGTGCTGGCTCTGTGGGCTCTGTGGTGCTGGTTCTATGGTGCTGGTTCTGTGGGATCTGTGGTGCTGGCTCTTTGGGCTCTGTGGTGCTGGTTCTGTGGGCTCTGTGGTGCTGGCTCTTTGGGCTCTGTGGTGCTGGGCTCTTGTGTGATATCCCAGCGGGGCTATGGCTGTCACTATGAGAACGGCGCCTCTATTTCCTCCGTAGTTCCTGCTCACAGGCGGAGTGATATCAAATGCACTCCGCCTGTGAGAGGAGGAGCCGTACTGAGAAAGCAGGCGGCTGCAGTAGAGAGCAAAACCGCTGCTTCCTCTGTATGGCTCCTCCTCTCACAGGCGGAGTGCATTTGATATCACTCCGCCTGTGAGCCAAAGCTACAAAGGATGTAGCGGCTCCGACCGAGGCTGCAGTGAGAGAGACTCCGGCGACTTGCGGGAGAGGATTATGTGCGACAGTGCGCCCCCCCTCACGCGGCGCCTGGGCGTGGTGCACCCGGCGCACCCACCCAGGATCGGCCCTGTGTGTGCCCATAGATCGTACGGGCAAGCAGATACTGTACAATATGACAGGAAGACTCAATGAACTACCACAGCCCTCCACAGTGCCGTGGCAGCTAATTGAAAACTACAAGCTGAGAGCAGCAAAGGATGTCAGGTCTTGTAGTTTTCCATTCACAGTGGAAGCGGGGGGGGGGATCCCCGCTACCTGTTAGAGAAGGGGAGGGAGCAGGGGCAGGTTTGTTCGGAACCTGTTACAGCCTGAATATGGGTGTTACATGTAACATGCAACAAAAAGTGAACTTATCCTTTAAATATGGTGGCTGCCTTCCTTTTGTGTCATATTACGCTATAATAAAAAGTTGATATTAATATGCAAGTGCCTAAAAAAATATTTAATAAAATAAAAAATAATGTTTTCCTCTCTACCATCAAATTTAAAAACAAATAAGAATATTTAAAACCTATATTTTACAATCTAGAATCACTTTACTGGCAGGATTAACAGATAAAAGTAAAGGGATTTAAGGAAACTAATGCAACTAACAACTCCATATATTTAAAAGTTGCAATATATTACATTTTTGTTTTGGGATTCAAATCCAGTTTAAGGTGATTTTTTATTTGCAGTAATGGCTACATTTTCAGGACCAGCTTTTTGGGGTCTACAGTGGTCTCCGAATTGATGCCTGCAGGCCAGATGCAGCCCTTTGCTAGTCTTTATCTGGCCCTTGGGGTATGATTACTCCCATTAATACAAGACAGTATTCCTCCTACTAACACTAATAGTGGGGCACAATTCCTCCCACTGACACCGCTTATGAAGCACTACTCCTCCCACTGATACCAATAATGGAGCACTATTCCTCCTATTGACACCAATTATGGGGTACTATTCCTCCTACTGACACCAATGACGGAGTACTATTCCTCCCTATGACATCAACAATGGGGCACGATTTGTCCTACTGATACACACGATGGGGCATAATTCCTCCCACTGATACCAATGATTGGGCTTTATTTCTCCCCCTACTGACCACAGGCATTATATATTTGTTTTTCTCCTAATGACCACCTGGCCTTAGGCATTGTTTACTTTTATTGATTCCAGGACATTTTCTACCTCACTCACCATAATACCACTCCACTAAGGTTTAAAGCACAGTAAATTGGCCCTTTGTCTAGAAAGCTTGGAGACCCCTGGTCTACGGCTTTATTCTCAGTCCAAGCAGTACGGATACACAAAGGTAGCAAATATTAGAAGTTTGTTGTTTTGCTAATATGAGAAAAAACTAACATGAGAGAAATTTAAGGCTTCCATGCTTAACATCACCTACAGAAAATGCAAGCCAATGTAAGCAGTCCATTTTAACTGAGAGTGATGTGGAGACCCAAAAAAGGATCCTTCCACTTTCCAGTCTAGAGCAGGAAAGACTTGGGCCTGAGTGCAACACATGACCACAGGTTTAGTTAAGTATAAGGGCCTAAAGATTATTTATTTTGTAAAAACGAATGTATTTATTTATTGATAAAATTACTTAAAAACTCTACAATGCATTTCCACTTTTGCAGTCAAATTTGAGAAAACCCCAGTATATGTTTGTTATGTGTTCCTATTCACACAGCATAACTAAAAATTATAAAATATATATATATCTTACATTATGGGTGGGTGAGATTGCTTTAAAAATTAAAAATTCATGAAATAATGATTTTGTCTTGTGATTCTCAGAAACAGCTTAGTTCCACTTCAATGTGAAAATGTAACAAATATAAAATAGCTGTTATCCCAATTTGGCTGCAAAGGGAAAAAAAACTATAAAATGTACCTACTCTTTGTTAACCTTGTTTTGTACTTTTAATATTGTTTTATTAAAGTGGTACTGTCTATTTCTGTATTTTCTTCAGAAGTATATTTCTTTCCAATTTGACCAGTAACAAACTACAGAAAGGATTACTGTAGATAAAATGCACAAAATGTATGTTATTTGGAAAAATACTGTTTACAAACGAAATAAAGACATGCTTTTCAAATATTTTATAGATTAATGCAACATCAAAAATGATTGCACCACCAAAAAAAGGAAACAAAATGCATAAAAAACAAAAATTGTTTACAAATAGAAAACAAAGATTAACCCAAACAAAACATAGAGAATCCTAATCTCATGGCCCCCTTTCACTCGCCTAAATCCATAATTACATGACATTCTGGGTCCCAAATCTTCTCTGTTTGGGTGATGTGGACACTTCCTATTGGCTGTCCAGAGGTGGGGTCCTCACGAGTGCTGAGGACTCCTTTTAACGCATGATGATGGTACAATAAGGGGACCAATCAGGGAAAACATATTCTGCAGCACCAATCACTGGCCTCCACTACTGGAAGAGGCATAGTCAAAGGATGCGTGACGATGGACTTAGACAAGTAGAAAAAGGGCTTATAATGTTTTCATTTATATATATATATATACACCTATATATATAGCTGTCCTCCCAAAACAAAAAAAGTGTCACCTAAAGACCTTGTGATCTTTCCTCCATCCCTGCAGCCACTGTGCCTGGTGTAATTACTGCACCAATGGATGGAATGCCAGGGCAAAGGATAAAAGAGTCCAAATTAATTTAGTTCATAACATAAAAACAGTGAATGTGTTTCAGGGTCAGAAAAACTTCCCTTTCATCAGGACTTCCGTTAAAATAGGAGACTTGAGTGGACTGTGTGAATACTGTATATGTTAGGGAAGTTAATAGGTGAATTAGGAGAGTTACTAGCTGGCAGAATCTGGTTAAGCAATCAAGATCATTTGAAAAATCAAGAGTCATGTGAAATTTTCAGATTCCATCTCTTTATTCAAGTCTTCTACATCTTGTGTAATTCCTAAGAAAACCAACTTCTGGTGTTTACATGAAGCTTTGGTAAAGCATTTGTCTTGTTATTTGTTCTGGGCAGATAATGTATTCACCCATTGAAATGCTGGCTCAAAACAGGCCCAGCTCTGTAAATCTTGGTGCCTGTACTGTTTTTGGCTGCATTCAGAAGATCATCCTCTGCTGCATCCCCCACCTTGTGACTAGCTACAAAGTTATAATATTGCAGTCTAATCACCGGGGGGGGGGGGGGGGACTGAGGATATGCTTCCTCTTGCCTGCTGCAGACTAATCATCGGCATAGAAAAAGCCACTGAACTTCAGCTCATGAAAACTTTAAAAAAAAAGTTGTATATTGTGACTCATCAGACATTTAAAAACATTTAAAGCTGTGTGTTAGTCTCTGCGTGTTTTGTATGAAAATCTTACTCATCTAAGGCTAAGTAAGATCTCATAGCTTTGTGTCAGTTGGCTGCCTGGGATTGCATCTACACATAAAAAAGTCATATCTACATTTCTAAATAAGAGGCAGCCTTAAATTCTATAGATACATGTCTAATTGTGTCATTAAATAGTATCCTGAAGTAGAGTATTATACAGATTTTTTATATACACAAAATGAGAACAGTATGGCACAAAAACTTTTATATCATTCAATGGATTGCCTCTTATCATCCCTGTAGATATCCAAAGACCAGGCTATGGCAAATTACTGCCACAAATTCACTTAGGACAGTTAGAAAGTGATACTAAATAGGCAATGAATTAAGGGCACACTTCATATGTAGACATTTTCTTCTTTCTTCATAAAGATATATATATATATATTATTGGAACCAGAGGCGTAACTAGATTTCTCAGGGCCCCGGTGCAAGAAATCGTGAAGGGCCCCCCCCCCCCCCCCCGAAAAGCATGTTTTTGACACTTTTTTTTTTTGCAATGTATAACACAGTAAAAAATTTCTGTTTCCTGCACTGTAGCCGTCTTTTGGCTATAGCGCGGGTGGGTAGTGGTTAAAGTAAATGTGAACCTCAACAATGAATTTCCTTGATTTGCCTCCTTAGGATTGGTTAAATCTGACCCGGGGAATGAGATCAGTGGCAGGGCTGGTGGGGAGAAGGGGAATGACATCAGTAATAGTTCTGGTGGGGAGAGAGGTAATGGGATCAGCAGCAGGGCTGGTGAAGAGGGGAATGGGATCAGTAATAGTGCACCAACCATGGCGATGGTGGTGAGGAGGGTGGAGCAGTGACAGCGGTGGTGGTGGTGAGGGGGGTGGGATCAGTGGCGGTGGTGGGGTGGAATCAGTGGTGGGGAGGGAAGTGGGATCAGGAGCGGTGATGGTGGGGAGGGGGCTGGGATCAGTGGTGGCAATGGTGGGGAGAGGCAAGGGATCAGTGGTGGTAATGGTGGTGAGGGGTGTGGGATCAGGGGCGGTAATGGTGGTGAGGGGTGTGGGATCAGGGGCGGTAATGGTGGTGAGGGGTGTGGGATCAGGGGCGGTAATGGTGGTGAGGGGTGTGGGATCAGTGGCGGTAATGGGGGTGAGGGGTGTGGGATCAGTGGCGGTAATGGGGGTGAGGGGTGTGGGATCAGTGGCGGTAATGGGGGTGAGGGGTGTGGGATCAGTGGCGGTAATGGGGGTGAGGGGTGTGGGATCAGTGGCGGTAATGGGGGTGAGGGGTGTGGGATCAGTGGCGGTAATGGGGGTGAGGGGTGTGGGATCAGTGGCGGTATGGTTTCCAATGGCATAGTTTACACCAGTGGTTGCAGTAACTGAAAAAATAAAATAAAACATGCTGCATTGTTCTTGCACTGGATTGTACTGGAATGCTTTAAAATGCACCAAAAATGCACTGAAACGCACATTACTTAAGGTTAAGAAAAAGGAGGGGGAAATGCACTTGACTGCATCAAAAGCGCAATGGAACGCATCAAAAACATGTAAAAAATGCACAAGCAGAAAAGCAACTGGAACAAATCCGGACTGCGTTTCTATGGTGTGAACTGGCTTTAAATAAAGCCAGACTATAAAAAGAATATACACTAGCCATTACAATGCCCACACTCCCCATTATACTTGAATATACATTTGGATCATACAATCATGACAAGCTTGCAGGGACGAAACCGGAAGTACTGCTAAACACTCCTGGCATAGCTTATCATGAAGGTAAACTGTAGACTTTGGTTAGGAAAATCCACACTGACCAATTATTCCTCCACATATGTCTAGAAAGGTTGATGAGTACAAAACTCCTAAATAAAAAACTAAACTTTTAAATAAAGGTCATCTTTTGTTTTTAGGTACCTTTTTATAGTGAATGTTCAGTACTGTAATTTATTGGTGGGGGCAGAGGCGATTTCCCCCTCATTCAGGCTCAGCAACTCCAGTCTCCAGCCAGGCAGACAGACACAGCATGTGGTTCACTCGTCTCGCAGAGGGGAGAACTCCTCCTCCCCCTGCACTCCATTGGTGTCAGCTGGTCAGCTGACTTTCAGTGACTGTCCACCCCTGCTGCCTCACTGCATCAGCCATCTCTCGGATTGGAGGATCGGCAGGGCTGAGGGCGGTGCAGGCAGCACAGCAGCAGAATGTCAATGCAGGATTGCAGGTACTCGTAGATTGCTTTACACTGCACACATACCGCTGTACCTCTCCGCCCCCCCCCCCCCCCGCACAACGATCGGGGAAGGCGGCATCCAGCCCAGCCTAGTCTCTCACTCAGCTCAGCCACCACTAGCGAGTAGCGAACAGTCATCAGGCAGACGGACGGACGGGCCCCCTCACGCCGCGGCCGCTGTAACAAAACAGGGGCTGGCGGGCCCCCCCTCAGGTAGCGGAACTCCAGGGCCCGGTCGCAACCGCGACCGCTGCGACCCTGATAGTTCCGCTACTGATTGGAACCCATAAATGTACCATAGCTATTAATCGACATTCGAACAACAGATGCCTTTAATAATTTTCTTACAACCACTGTGAGTTATTTCCCCATTAGGAAGAATAAAATAATAATCCCCAAACACAGAACAACATTCACCCTTGTTGGACAGAATTCCACCTTACAATTGCGATAAGCACCATTTAATATTGGTTTACCAATAGCCAGTTGTGATGAATGCATGGATTTGCAAATTGTGGGAATCAGTGAGATGCAAACTTTTAAAAATTAGCAGGAAATTATGCAAGCAGATTTTTCCAAAACTTTATAAAATTCCATGATTGAGCAGAGGAGTAGGAACAGACTGATAGAATTATGGATAGTGATGAGCTGAACATGCCTGTTCGAACAGGGATAGGCAACCATCAATTAAGTTTGGATGCTTAATCTGAACCTTATTGAAGTCAATTGAAGAAGAATGTTAACCAATAACCAACACAAATGGGCATTTTCTTGGCAAATAGGCAAGGTATTGTATAACAAATGATAATTTTAATTCCACTTGGCAAGGAACAGCAATTTTTATAATACTTAAAATGAAGCAAAATATAAAACTCTATTAAATAACATTCCTGGGGGATGCCCTGACCCTGTGTAAGTGGCACATCTGCTGTACAATGCATACAAATTATTACTGCAACACTAACAATGACGCTGGTATGGACACCAAAGGGCCTAGTATAGATTTTAGCGGGGACCCCATGCCCTTTTTTTTCTTAATTTTGTCATTGATTCCCATTAAAAGTCATACCAGATCCAAAGGGTCCCCCAAGCTGTTTTTAACTTACATTTTTTTTTTTTTTTTACAATTATTTTTTTAAATTCAGCTCTCAGCAGAGGAGCCTTAACAACCTATTAACTGTGCGCTCGGTAGGCGAACATCCTGCTAAGTGCCGAGAAAAGTCAGGTGTTAGGCGAGTACCTGAATGGGTGATGTTCAGGCCAAACTTATGCTCGGCTCAAACTGTTCACCCATCCCTAGTGGTGCCTGAACACTGTAACCCCTCACAGTTACTCTTGCAGGGCACAGAAATGGGCCCTGCTGTTAAAAATTAGAAAAAAAAATTGTAATTACATACACCTGTCAAACAAGTGAAGAAAAGTTGGGCCTTGGGTGTTGGTGGTGCCCTAAAACAAAAACATTGTTGGAAGCTAGCGTAATCAAGATTCAATAATAGGATAGATAGCATAGGCAATATTCAAGGGCCCCTAACAAATTCAATCAGTTAGATCAGCATCAGGGGCTTCATAGCTGCTGTTTATCCAGGACTGATTCATTTTGATAAATGTCAGCCTGTCAATGGAGTCTGTGGACAGACACACTCTTTTATCTGTCACAAAACCTCCAGCAGCACTAAATGTATGTTCGGAAAGCACGCTGGAAGCAGGACAGTCCAGTAGCTCGATTGCATATTGAGCAAGTTCTGGCCAGAGGTCCATCCTCAGTAGATGCTCAGTTGGAAAGGTCTCCAAGTCTACTCTTGCCCCTAGAAAATCCTGCATCATATGATGCAGAAGCTGCCGATAGTTGCCTAAACATAACAGCCCTGGGCATTGAGGACTAAAGAATTGTTTAAAGGCATCGGTCAACCAGCCGCCTTATCCATCGCTCTTCCTTTGGCCGAACAAAGTCTCATAAATATGTTGTTCAAATAGTAACCTTCCTGTCAGGGATACCACATGCAGGCATCCAGCAAGAGTGATCAGATCAGTTGGCTGCACTTAAGCAATCAGGACCCAGACGAATAAGGTTTAACCACTTCCGGACCGCTCGCCGTTGATGTACGTTGGTACTTTGACATTAAATACCGGGGTTAAGGCAGCAGATAGCTGCCATAACCCTGGCATTTTTTTTAAACGGCGGGCAGTCCTCTTTCACATAAGGGTGATCCCAGTGGCGGATTCACCACGGGATCACCCTTATGGTGCAGCGGAAGAGGTGCCCCCCTCCCGCCACTTCCCGGTCATTTTCCCTTACAGGACCCGCCGGCAGCAGGGAAAATTATCCGGTCTGCGCTCCTCACAGACAGGAAGTCAAGTGAGGGCAAGATGGCCCCCACTAAACTCTATAGTCTTGGAGGACAGGAGCAATGTCAAACGCTGTCGCCTAGCAACCGATTTAAAGAGCCAATTTTTTTTCATCATGAAAAAAATGACTTTTTTTTTTCTTTTTTAGTGTATATGTGAGGCCTGAGGTCTTTTTGACCCCAGATCTAACAATAAATAGGTCCTGTCATGCTTATTTCTATTACAATGGATGTTTACATTGCTTTTAATAGGAATAAAATCAAGTTGGGCAGCAGTCAGTAGCACATCAGGTTGGGCAGCAGGTAGAGGTACATCAAGCCGGGCAGTGGCACATCAAGCTGGGCAGCGGGCAGAAGCACATCAAGCTGGGCAGTGGGCAGAGGCACACCAAGCTGGGCCACGGACCAAGGCACATCAAGCTGGGAAGCAGGCAGTGGCACATCTGGCTGGGCAGCAGGCAGAGGCACATCATGCTAGGCATCAGGCAGGACTGGACTTGCCCAAGATTGAGGTAGTGGCAGGCTGGATCGCACAGTCTGGAATAGTGGAAGCCGACTGGAGCAGATTTTCTGACGTGGAGGCCGACTGGAGCAGATTGTCCTGCGTGGAAGCTGACTGGAGCAGATCACCTGGCATGGAGGCTGCCTGGAGCAGATCGTCTGGCATGGAGGCCGACTGCAGCAGATCGTCTGGTGTGGAGGCCGACTGTAGCAGATCATCTAGTGTGGAGGCTGACTGGAGTAGATCGTCTGGCATGGAGGCTGGAAGGGACAGAGTTGGGAAGAATTTATTTTTCTTTATAGGTTTAGACACTAGAATTTTTTGAGTGACTGTAGGGCTATGAACAGATTGTAAAGCAGATGGAGGCATAATAGTAAGACTGAGAGATATTGTAAAAGGAGAGGCAGATACAGAGGAGGATCTCTGATGGGTTGCTAGGGGCAACTGAGCAATAGAGGGGTTTTTTCTGGATTAAATGCAGGAACAGTGCAGCTAGTGTGGACAGGATACTGACATACCGTTGGAAGCAAAGCATACTGAGCTGCAGCTGTGGTTGCTATGGGAAACGGAGAGGGGGATCTTTGAGCAAATTGGTGTCTAGAGGCAGAAGTGGATAGGTACATGTTAGCTGATGCTGAATAGGAAATATCTGACCAGGTTTGGAGTAAGGTCTGAACAAAACTGAATTTACAATCCCCTTGTCTGACTAGAGAATGTACTACATACAATCCAGCAGAGCCTCTGGTGAATATACTGAATAATGTTCAAGGAAATTTAGTTTATCATCTTCCAAGAGCCACACCAGAGATAGAACATGAGACACACTAAAAGGAGGAGAATAATCATCATTGTTACGGATACTAGACAAATCCAACTCTGCACATATTTGAATGAGTGGCTGAATTTCTCCTAACAAAACGTTGCCTTGGTCAATAACAGAGTGAGCCAGACGGATGAATTCCAACAATTGCTCGCATGTATGCGCTTTCAAAGTTTGGGGGCAATATTCCTTGTCTTCTGTTACAAGCAGTGAAAAATAAAAAACCTCCTCTGACTGCATCTTGCATCAACCAGACAATTTCCTAATTCCCAGGTGCAAATGATCTGATCATTAGGGACAATATTATGTCAGGGATACCACATGCCGGCATCCAGCAAGGGTGATCAGATCAGTTGGCTGCACTTAAGAAATCAGGATCCAGATGAATAAGGTTTAAACAAAGTTTATAAAGTCAAAAGACACACTCCAATACCAACATCAGTAGACCATCAACAAGACAGTGAAATCTAAACAGGACAGTGCAAAACCCCAAATACCAACCTAACTAACTATATACAGTGGGTACGGAAAGTATTCAGACCCCCTTAAATTTTTCACTCTTTGTTATATTGCAGCCATTTGCTAAAATCATTTAGGTTCATTCTTCTTCCTCATGAATGTACACATAGCACCCCATACTGACAGAAAAACACAGAATTGTTGACATTGTTGCAGATTTATTAAAATAGAAAAACTGAAATATCACATGGTCCTAAGTACATAGTTACATAGTTAGTGAGGTTGAAAAAAGACACCAGTCCATCCAGTTCAACCTATAATGTGTGTGTGTGTTTGCTTTTAACCGTACATTGTATACCCCTGTATGTTGTGGTCTCTAAGGTGCCCATCTAACAGTTTTTTGAAACTATCAATGCTCCCTGCTGATACGACTGCTTATGGAAGAGAATTCCACATCCTTACTGCTCTTACAGTGAAGAACCCCTTACGCATTTTAAGGTTAAACCGCCTTTCCTCTAGTTTTAGTGAGTGGCCACGTGTCTTATTGCATCTCCTTTCTCTGAATAGTTTGTTCCTTATGCTAGGGTCGCCAGTACAGTATTTGAACATTGATATCATATCCCCCCTCAGTCGTCTCTTCTCCAGAGAGAATAAGTTCAGTGCTTGTAGTCTTTCCTCATAGCTGATGTCCTCCATTCCCCTAATTATTTTTGTTCCCTTCTCTGGACTCTTTCCAGTTCCAGCACATCCTTCCTGAGGACCGGTGTCCAGAACTGGACAGCATACTCCAGATGTGGCCGGACCAGAGTCTTGTAGAGTGGGAGAATAATCTCTTTATTTCTGGAGTGAATGCCCTTTTTTATACATCCCAGTATTCTGTTGGCTTTACTTGCAGCGGCTTGGCATTGCATGCCACTGCCAAGCCTGTTGTCTACCAGTACCCCCAAGTCTTTTTCCATCCTAGACTCACCCAGAGGCTCCCCCCCTAGTGAGTAGCTTGCTTTCTGGTTTTTGGCCCCCAAGTGCATTACTTTACATTTTTCAACATAAACCTCATCTGCCATGTAGTTGCCCACCCCGTTATTTAGTTCAGGTCCGCTTGTAAGGTTTCCACATCCTGCATAGAAGATATTGGCATGCTTAGTTTAGTATCATCTGCAAATACTGAGATTGTACTAGATATCCACTCCTCTAGATCATTTATGAATAAATTAAACAGGATTGGTCCCAGGACAGAACCCTGGGGGACCCCACTTTCCACACCCGCCCAATCCGAGTACTCCTCATTAATCACCACCCTCTGGACTCTCCCCTGGAGCCAGTTCTCTATCCAGGTACTCACCTTATGGTCCATACCTACCTTCCTTAGTTTGTACAGTAAGCGTTTGTGGGGAACTGTGTCAAAGGCCTTTGCAAAGTCCAGATACACCACATCCACAGGCTTACCTTATCTAGGTGGCAAGTGTATTCAGACCCTTTGCTGTGACACTCATATATTTAACCCAGGTGCTTTCCATTTCTTCTGATCATCCTTGAGATGGTTATACACCTTCATTTGAGTCCAGCTGTGTTTGATTATACTGATTGGACTTGATTAGGAAAGCCACACACCTGTCTATATAAGACCTTCCAGATCACAATGCATGTCAGAGCAAATGAGAATCATGAGGTCAAAGGAACTGCCTGAAGAGCTCAGAGACAGAATTGTGGCAAGGCACAGATCTGGCCAAGGTTACAAAAAGATTTCTGCTGCACTTAAGGTTCCTAAGAGCACAGTGGCCTCCATAATCCTCAAATGGAAGACGTTTGGGACGACCAGAACCCTTCCTAGAGCTGGCCGTCCGGCCAAACTGAGCTATCGGGGGAGAAGAGCCTTGGTGAGAGAGGTAAAGAAGAACCCAAAGATCACTGTGGCTGAGCTCCAGAGATGCAGTCAGGAGATGGGAGAAAGTTGTAGAAAGTCAACCATCACTGCAGCCCTCCACCAGTCGGGGCTTTATGGCAGAGTGGCCCGACGGAAGCCTCTCCTCAGTGTAAGACACATGAAAGCCCGCATGGAGTTTGCTAAAAAACACCTGAAGGACTCCAAGATGGTGAGAAATAAGATTCTCTGGTCTGATGAGACCAAAATAGAACTTTTTGGCCTTAATTCTAAGCGGTATGTGTGGAGAAATCCAGGCACTGCTCATCACCTGTCCAATACAGTCCCAACAGTGAAGCATGGTGGTGGCAGCATCATGCTGTGGGGGTGTTTTTCAGCTGCAGGGACAGGACGGTTGCAATCGAGGGAAAGATGAATGCGGCCAAGTACAGGGATATCCTGGACAAAAACCTTCTCCAGAGTGCTCTGGACCTCAGACTGGGCCGAAGGTTTACCTTCCAACAAGACAATGACCCTAAGCACACAGCTAAAATAACGAAGGAGTGGCTTCACAACAACTCCGTGACTGTTCTTGAATGGCCCAGCCAGAGCCCTGACTTAAACCCAATTGAGCAACTCTGGAGAGACCTAAAAATGGCTGTCCACCAACCTTTACCATCCAACCTGACAGAACTGGAGAGGATCTGCAAGGAGGAATGGCAGAGGATCCCCAAATCCAGGTGTGAAAGACTTGTTGCATCTTTCCCAAAAAGACTCCTGGCTGTATTAGATCAAAAGGGGGCTTCTACTAAATACTAAGCAAAGGGTCTGAATACTTAGGACCATGTGATATTTCAGTTTTTCTTTTTTAATAAATCTGCAACAATGTCAACAATTCTGTGTTTTTCTGTCAGTATGGGGTGCTATGTGTACATTCATGAGGAAGAAGAATGAAAAATTTAAGGGGGTTTGAATACTTTCCGTACCCACTGTATAAAAGGAGGGAGAACACAAGAGCAAGACAGGCCAGTGACTCAGGATCAGGTTCAGACTCAGACAGGTATACAGCTTGCAGGTAAAATACTGAAGCCCTGAACCTCAGTGAAGGGTGGGCTTATATTCACTGATCAGTTTATGCAGTAATAGCCCCTAGTACTGGTGGCAGTTTACGCAGTAATAGCCCCTAGTATTGGTGCCAGTCTATGCAGTAATAACCCCTAGTAATGGTGCCAGTTTACGCAGTAATAACCCCTAGTATTGGTGGCAGTTCACGCAGTAATAAAGCCTAGTATTGGTGCCAGTTTAAGCAGTAATAACGCCTAGTATTGGTGCCAGTTTAGGCAGTAGAAACCCCTAGTATTGGTGCCAGTTTACACAGTAATAAAGCCTAGTATTGGTGCCAGTTTATGCAGTAATAAAGTCTAGTATTGATGCCATGCTCTCAGCGCAGAAAAGGTAGGGAAGAATAGTGAGACCTGCCAACCACAGTCATGAAAGTGTTAAGGCCAGCCGCGATAGTGGCGGCGGTCTTCACACTTTTATCAACTTCATGGGAGATCTTTAGGATTTCCATGCGGGTCTCCTGATATACCTGGTGTTGGCAGTTTTGCAAAAACGGCATTTTAAACCTCTTTGGCAGGTTCCCCTGGTTCTTTTGACCAAGAAACTTTTTTTTTTTTGCAATAACTTCGGCTAGAAGAGTTTTGGATCCCAGCAGCTCTTTCTTGTAAAGAGCCATTCTTGATTTTTCATCAAGATAGGGTGATTTTACGTCCTCACCCAGATTTTTTGCCCAAGGTAGTGTCCGCCTTTCATTTGAATCAGGATATTATACTACCTTCTTTTTTTCCAGAGCCACACTCAGAGGCTGGTTGTCGGTGCATGCATGCATTCGCTCGTTTCTATAGAGTGTATGTTGGAACCCAGGAGGAGTCTGCTTTTGGCCGCAGTGTACTGCAGGCGGCGGTGTACTCCTTCTGTTAAGGGTCAGATGGCAGTATTTTTTGGTGTTCCCCTCCCCTTAGATGCATTGCTTTGGTTCGTCCCATATGTCATGATTTATGGCTCTGTGTCCCATGATGTACGAAAAGAAAAATTGATTTTTAATTCATACTTACCTGTAATATCCATTTCTTGAAGTACATCACGGGACACAGAGGTCCCTTCCCTCTTCTATGGGGTCTTTTATTGCTTGCTACAAAACTGAGGTACTTCCTGTGTGGGAGGGGTTATATAGGTGGTCATCAATTCTGATTGGTTGCCAGTGTCCTTCACCTATAGTTGGCCTATATAACCCATATGTTATGATTTATGGCTCTGTGTCCCGTGATGTACTTCAAGAAATGGATTTTACAGGTAAGTATGAATTTGAAATCCATTTATAATGTTTGGGGGTTCTAATTTATTGTCTATCAAAAAATACTGATTTAAACTTGTAAACAACAAAAAAGGCCCAGTCGGCAAGTGGATATATCCTCCATCTGTTGGATCCACATTGAACATGTTTTTTTCATTTTTTTAATGAATTTCATCCAGTGTACTGTACACCTTTTCCTGATGAAGTGGCCAATAAAGAACCACAAAATGCATTGATTGTGTTTTAACTTGTTTTTATGATCAATAAATACCAACCTACCTGAAGAATCCACTTGGAAGCACCTGTTTATTAAACTGAGCCCCTCTGCTGGACACCAATGCGAGCACCTGTCACTAATGCTGGAGCCAAGTGGACTATTTAAGCAGGCTTCTGTATGGACTCATTTCTGTTTGGTCTGCAGCTCCTATGTGTTCTAGATTCCTGTGTTGACCTACGATCCTGATCCGACATACCTGTATTTGTCTGCTACCTACCCTGACCTCGGCTTGTCTTGGATTCTGCTTTTGCCTCCTGTCTCTGCTTACATGATCTCCCATTGCCAACTCGGCTTGTGACCTGACCATCCTGCTGCCTGCTGTCTATGCCTGATCTGCCCGACCATTACTGACTCGACTTGTCTGACCCTGCATCTTGGTCATCCAGTCTGCTACGGCTCTCAGTCCAGCAAGCTCTCAAGTTGTTCCTGCTTCCAGCTGCTTTCTACAGTCTGCCAAGTTCTGTGCCAGCTCATCTACTACCAGCCTGCCTGCTACCACATTCACCTGCTGACTGCTGTCACGCAGACTACTGATTCCAGGCACTCATATGTCACTGTGCTACTGGGGCTTCTGTCTCACTATCAATGGCCCCAGAGCCAGAGCTATACGAGAGGCCCTCCTCTACACGTCAGGCTTATTGACCAGGTAAGTGACAGGGCCTCTCTGCGAAACATGTTGAGAAGTTTTGAATATATGTTATGTGTTTTAGGAATCAGCCTTTTGCCATCCCGATACTATTGTCCAATTAGTAGAGAGCAATTGAGCGCATTTTTATTTTCTTTTAAATGTTTTTTTAAAATGTTATAATAAATACTACTTTTTATACAACGATCTGTGTGTTGAAATCCTTATACAGTACCATTAAAGTCCACAATAGCCTATAAACACAGTTTCCATATAACGAATATAGGATGTACTGTAGGTACTTTAATGCTATTTTCTGGCACATGTTTTGTAACTTTGTGAAAAAAAATGTATTTAATTTCTTTATTTTCCAACAAACTACAAATTAAAGAAACTCACCATGCCTCTTTCCAAATACCTTGGACTGCCTACTTTCAATAAAGGGGTCATTTCGGGGCTATCAGTACTGTCCTGGCATGCCTGCGTGGGTTTCCTCCGGGTATTCCTGTTTCCTCCCACACTCCAAAGACATGCTGGTAGGTTAATTGGATCCTGTATAAAATTGGCCCTATTATGTATGTATGTATGTATGAATGTGAGTTAGGGACCTTAGATTGTACGCTCCTTGAGGGCAGGGACTGATGTGAATGTGCAATGTATATGTAAAGCACTGCGTAAATTGACAGCGCTATAAAAGAACCTGAAATAAAAATAAAATAAAATAAATTTTAGGGTTTTAAGAAATGAGACAAGCAGTCGGTACATTAGGATTGGTCCATTTTAAAATATATACTGTATACCATAGTTTGTAGACTTTGACTTTGTTTGTATACTGTAACTTCCACACAGACTAAATAATAATCACTAATTTGTGTTATTTTTTTACCAAACAAATGTAGCAGAATATATTTTGGCCTAAATTTATGAAGCAAGATTATTTGTTTGCAAAATTTTATAACAGAAAGTTCTTTTTTTTTTAAATTTGCAGTATTTTTTTGTTTTTATAGCAAAAAATAAAGAAAATCCAGTTGTGGTAATTGTCATTCAAAATGTGACAACACTGAAAACCTAAAAATGGCCTGGACAGGAAGGTGGTGAAAGTGTCTGGTTTGAGGTAGTTAATTATTACTGATTGGGGTCCTGGAGCAAGGAAGCTTTGTTTGAACTAGATAAAGCCTCAATTCCTAGGTCCACATCATTCCTGGTAGCCACTCCTCATTATTAGTTTCAGCTGCCCATAAGTCTTTATACTGTATGTGAGCTGACTAACGCTTAGGGCTTTCTCTCTCTCTCTCCCTCTCTTGCTCCCTCTCTCTCTCCCTCTCTCTCTCT
Source organism: Pelophylax lessonae (assembly GCF_965119305.1). Classification (NCBI taxonomy): domain Eukaryota; kingdom Metazoa; phylum Chordata; class Amphibia; order Anura; family Ranidae; genus Pelophylax; species Pelophylax lessonae. Next base: position 73,073,934 of record NC_138770.1, read on the forward strand.
CTTCCTCCATCTTTTTCTATCTCTCTCCACCTCTCTCTCTCTTCGTTATTGAAGCCTGTTTCTGAGTGAAAAGGCTGAGTAATTAAAGAACACTATAAATGTACAAGTGCTGCCAGTTTAACCCATTAGTGGTCTCCATGTTAGTCACAAACTGGCCCAAGTTTAGTTAGAAGTTCAGATGAGCATGTCAGAAGGGCCCCTTTCCATGCCCGGAGGTTAATTCTAGTAATGTGGAAATCCGCTGATCCCCCCCACACATAAATAATGGGTGTCACCCGTGGGAAATGCACTACTTTTAGAACGTCATATCTACACAAGACGTGGCTGTCAGGGTAAATTTGAAAAGCTGTTGGGCCTATGGTAGGATACCCCTAGACTTAGTCCACGGGAACTGGTACTTCAAAGATTGTTGGTATGCCCGTATAAACCATAGAAAATGAAGATAGGTTTTTAATAGTTGCATAACAATAGCTGCACTGCTTGTGGATTATTGGTTGGGTTGAATTACAATAGTATAATTTCTGATATATATGTAATGGTCTGAACGTATATGGATACCAATATCTGTATGACTTCTATGCCCACAAATGCAACCCAAAAAAAAAGTGAGGATTACTAATGTACTGTGACTGTATTACATTGTATTGTTACACTAAGGGTTTTAAACAATAAAACATTTTCTTGATTTAAAAAAAATAAAAAAACATGTACAAGTGCTGCCTCTTTGTGTTGAGGAACCCATTAGTGGTCACCATGTTAGTCACAAACTGGCCCAAGTTTAGTTAGAAAGTCAGATGAGCATGTTTTTTTTTATATATTTCTTTATTAAAGGTTTTCAAACATACAAATTTATTTAATACAATCCCTCCTTTTTAAAAGAGGAGGGAATACCTATACACTTATACTAACCTTAATTTTCCCCCTTACCCCCCCCCCCCCAATCCCCCCCTTTTCGGAAGTTAATAAGTGATCCCTTGATTTTCCTTTTTATAATCTTGCCATGTTTCCCATATCTCAACCCTAATTTCATACTCCTGTTCTCCCCAGGACCTTAATAGTTCTAGTTTTCTTGTTTTTTCCACCCGTGCAACCCATTCTTTATATGAGGGAGCTTCTGATTTTTTCCAGTTTAAAGGTATTAAGCTTTTTGCTGCATTAAGCAAATGGGGAATTAGTGTTTTTTTTATAGTGTTTAAACGAAAATTTTTGTCCCATGGAAAAGACAAGTCCATGGGTCTTCATTAACCTCTATGTTGGTCATTCTTTTAAATAATGATTATTAATTTGATAATTAATTAAAAGAATTACCAGCATGTTTTGTTTTGTTTGTTTTATACTATGGATTTTATGTACAATGCCTTCCTGCATTGAAACTGTTTGTTTCTTACTTTGCTAAATAAAAGTTTAGGACAAACCTTGTTATGCTTGGACTGGTTCAGGGTGTCCCTCCCTTTCATAGGTTACTGGTGCCCTCTTTACAATATTTATATATTGAATAGGGAAACAGTATATAGTGATTTAAATGGTTCCTTCAGATAAAGGTGATTCACTTGGCAAATGTCACATAGAATTGACATGGTGGTTTTATTTTCATGATCTAAATGAGTGAAAAAGCTGCTCCATTATATGAAAAAAAAATAGGTAACCTTTACCACCAGTTCGATGCATTAAATTAGAATTGTTCCAAATTAGGTATCAATGAGTAGAACCTTCTTGGGGATTGGTATGCAGGAGGAACCTGTCTTATTTAAAGTGATATTCAACACCAAAACAAAAATGTAATATATTTTAGCTAACCAATATTTAAATGTCATGGCTGCATTGGTATTCCATTTATAAGGATTTTTTCCCCATTATTTTCACATTGTTATCTGGCCAGTAGCAAATTTCCTGTCTTAGCAATGGGGACACCTTTTGACAGCAGCAATGTCAATCTGTGGAGAAGGTAGTGTTGGAAAGACTAGCAGATTTAGATGGACTTGACTAACAAATGAAAGCCAGATAATACTTTTTCAGCAGTTACAGCTTTAGTTTATTTCCTTTTGGGATAAAAGTTTTACATACTGTATATGAATAAAAGTTGACCATTGTAAGCACCCCTGTCTGCATTTAAGGGTTTGACCCAACCCTCTAACTTACACTTTTTCTGGAACGCTTGTCTGTTTTTCAAGGAACTTGAAAAATATCAGAAATACTGTCCAGAACAAGTTACAATAGCCATCCTCTTATAGGTTAAGTTGCTCTGCTGCTTCTTAGAGTGGTTTGTTCTTTGCCCTGACTCCTGCTGCCTGCCCAGTCATTGCAATACATTGAAAAATCCAGAGCATTGGGTCATGCTAATAAAGTGTATCCAAAAAGTAACTTTCCTTTAAAACTTCAGTTTAAACTAGTGGACAACCTTTGCAAATATCTTCTTAAATGCCTCTTTCACATCGCTTTTTCTCAAGCAATATATAAAAGGATTTAACACTGAAGTAATACCACCATAAACTATAGAAATATATTTCAGATTTGAATTAAAATGTTTCTTTTGTCCAATATACATGCTTATAGTTGTCCCATAAAACATAGACACGACGGTCAGATGAGAGGCACAAGTTGAAAATGCTTTGGACCTTCCATCTGTAGACCGGATCTTTAATATTGATGAAATAATACGAATGTAAGACACCACAATGAACATAAGTGGTAGTACAAGGGTAAACACACTCTCAATGAAAAGAGCTACTTTAAAATAAGTGATTTTTCCACAGCCTAGCTCTAGAACCGCCAGTATCTCACAAACAAAATGGTCCAGTTTATTTTTCACACAGAAAATCAAAGGTTTTGAAATGTTTGGAACTGAGATGAGGAAATCTCCAGGCCACAAAATTAGTATTACGTTTCTACAGATTTTCCGGTTCATAATTTGGTTATAGCGCAAGGGGAAAGAAATAGCTACAAAACGATCGTACGCCATCACTACGAGTAGCAACGACTCAGTGCTCCCCAAAAGCACACCGACGTTCATTTGCACCATGCAGGCTGGGACAGAGATTGTCCTTCTAACAGAAAATATATCTATGAGTACCTTTGGAACAGATGAAAAGGACAAATCTATAATTGATAGATAGCAGAGGAAAAAGTACATAGGTCTGTGAAGTTTAGGACTGACAAGAACAGCAATGATAACAAAAATATTTCCAAAAAGTGTACAAAGATAAATCAGTAATAATACAACAAAAAATATTATACATCTTTGCATGTTCTGAGAAAATCCAACTAAAACAAATTATTCTAGGAAAGTTTGGTTCTGGAGTTCCATGTTTAAATGAAGAAAATTTAAAATATTCTTTGTAGAAAAAGGCAATTCCGATATCCTGAAATATACAGTATATTATTAGAAGAATTTGATAACACTTGCCTATAAATAGGATATTGATGTAACTAGACATTAAATGAGGATTTATGATAAAAATAATTGTTTTAAATTTTTTTTATTTAAAATAAAATGTATTTTATACTTGATGCAGAACTACAGTTTTCTCAAATCCTCCCTCCATGCAGCCCCCCTCAAGTCTAATAAAAAAATGAGAAAAAAACATACTTTTTTCCTGCAAGTCTGGTGATGAGGCAGGTCCTCCCTCTTCTTCTTTAGTGGAGGCAGTTGGCAGTCCTTCCTCTTGGACTGAGCGTTGCATTTCTACATTATTTTACTGGATTAAAAGGTATGTAAATGCAAAATATTAAAATTCATTAGCAGCATATTTCTTCAATAGGGATGGGCCGAACACCCCCCTGTTCGGTTTGCAGCAGAACTCCTGAAAAGGGGAAATGTTGTAACCTGAACAGCGGACCCCAGTGAAGTCTATGGGAGCCGAACAGGAAAAATCAAATGTGCCTATTTTGAAGGCTTATATGCAAGTATTTGGCCAAAAAAGGGGTATGCGGTATTGCCCTGGAAGACATGTATCAATAATTAAAAAAAAGAAAAAATGATAGATTTTTTCAGGAGCAGTGATTTCAATTATGCTTAAAGTGCAATGATAAAAATGAAAAAATCCTTTAAATATAATGCCTGGGGGTCCCCTTAATGTGCCTATGCAAAAAGTGGCGCATCTGTAGCGTGCATAAAACATGCTACAGCAAAAACAAATGAGTCAAATCCCATTTAAAATGACTTGCGATTACGATTGTCAGTACTTGGCTATTGAAAAAATAAAGAAAAAATGGTTTAGGGGCCCACACACCAATTAAAAAAAAAACGAAGGGGGGCCCCCCACAAAATCCTTACCAGACCCTTTTGCAGTCATGTAGCCTGGCAGATCATGAAAGGGGGAGGACCAGTAAGCGCCCCCCCCCCCTCCTGAACCATACCAGACCACATGCCCTCAGCATAGGGGGGTGGGCACCTTGCCCCTATGTTGATGGGGACAAAGGCCTCTTCCTGACAACCCTGGGTTGTGTTTGTCATGGTCTGTGGGCAGGGGGCTTTTTGGATCCAAGATCCTGCCCCCCCCCCCCATGTGAATGGGTATCATGTACATAGTAACCCTACCCTTTCACCAACAAATGTACAAAAATAATAACCACACGAGATAGATTTTGACAAATCCCTTATTAAAAATAAAAAAAGAGTGTCCCTTGATGTAAATCCCTCATCGATCACGCTGCCTGCCAACCCAAAAAATAGAAAAAATGAAAAACAGTCCACCTCCTGGGAGGCCTCCCGCCATATGCACACGCTGCACGTTGACATTTCTTATATAGGCAAGGGCGGGGCCATGTTGAGGGCATGTGGCCTGGTATGGTTCAGAAGGAGGGGGCCGTTGGCTTGTCCCCTCCCCTTTCTTGAGCTGCCAGGCTGAAAGTCCAGTTAAGGGTCTGGTAGGGATTTTTTTTATCTTGGTATAGGGTTCCCCTCCAAATCCATAGCAGACCTGAAGAGGGGACCCCACACTGTTTTGTTTTTTTTTTTCTTTTTTTTTCACAGGCGCTTTTTTTTTATCCAGCTTTAAGTGGGGAAACCCAGTAACAGCTGATGTCTCATCAGTTGTTAAGGCCGTCGTGGCCGGCTTCCCAGGCCCCGTTCCTTAACAATCAGAATGAAAGACGAGTGAAGGCGCTCAGTTATAAATTAAGTGGGGTTCTGGAAGATATATATATCTGCTGCCTCAAGATTTTAAAAGTATGCACAATTAAAATAAATATAACAACAAGTGTAGGGCGCTGATAAAATATAGGGTATGTGATAAAAACCATAAACTTAATTTGATGAGGTACAATCAAAAGACTCACAATAAATTAATCACAATAAAATAATCACAATTCAATATATAAAGTGATATTTTGTGATAAAGTGCCAGTGCTCAAAGTATTAAATCTTTAAAAAATATATATAAATACTTTATAAATGTAAAATTATTAATAGTGCCAGTGCTGTATATTGTGGTTAATATAAAAAATTATATTTTAAATAAAAAACAATATAAACACATATAAGTGCAGTGCTGAGTAAAATATTCATTAGTATGTCAATCCTGGTTTGGTATGGTTTTTCTCTTTGTTTTCTTGTCTTTCTCAATAAAAACTTGTTGAAAGTAAAAAAAAAAAAAAAGAAAATGTAAAAAGCGGGATTTTATATGTGCCAAACAATTCATTAAATTAAAAGAATGTACCAAATGTTATTGAAACAATTTGCATAATAAATCAAACTGTTTCAATAACATTTTGTACATTTTGTTAATGTTTGAACACTCTAGAGCAACAATCAAAAACTATAGAAATGATTTTGTTAATGTGATGAATTGTTTGGCACATTTCAAAATCCTGCTTTTTTTTGTAATTGTTTAAAAATATTTTCTTGTTAATTTTTAAATTTTAAAATGTCATTCTTATTGATTCACACAGTTTGCAAATCCATTCTCTCATCACAACTGTCTTTAGACCAATGGTAATTTGGGTCTATAGAAATTGTAAGATGGAATTCTGTCCAGAAAGGGTGAATGTTGTCCTGTGGTTGGGGATCATTATTTTATTCTCTTAATGGGGAAATAAATCACAGCGGTGGAAAAAGATCCCCATGATTAGAATAATTAAGGAGGTCTGTTGTTTGAGTGTTGAATATTCTCTACGGTATGTTTATGGCTTTCAATAAAAATATATATAAATCATCATAAAGAAAGAAGAAGATGGCTACATATGAAGTGTGCCCTTAATGCATTGCCTACGTTTTATCACTTGCTAATTTAGAAGTGTGTGCTGAAATATTGGCCGCTCATTGGATATCTACAGGGGTGATAAGAGGTAATTTATTGGAGGGTGTAAAAGGTTTCTGTTTTTTATTTTGTGTAAATAAAAAATATGTAAAATATGCTAATATAGGATACTATTTTTTAAAGATGACATTTACTGACAAGATTTGACAAGTAAATATAGAATATCAGGCTGTCTATTATTCAGGCATGTACATGTGACATTTATTATGTGTATCTGTAATCCTAAACAGGTTTGCAATCTTATTTACCCTTAGGTGAGTAATATTTTCACCCAAAACACACAGAAATCTATCATTAGCTTTACATGTCTACATAAATGAAATCCTGACATGTCACAATATAAAGCAACTTTTTTATAAGTTATCATGAGCTCCAGCGCAGTGACTTTCTCTAAGTAGATGATCAGTCTGCTGCAGGCAGGAGGAAGCATTTTCCCAGTCTCCTCTTCCTCAGTGATCAGACTCTAACACTATACATGTGTAGCCAGTTACAAGGCAAGAGATTTCAGCAGAAGCTGATCTGTGTCAGACATTTGTGAATGCGGGCAAGAACTGTACAGGTGCCAAGATTTAAACTATTGTGTCATTTCTGAGCCAGCACCTCAACAGCTGAATTATCTGACTTGAATGAACAACAACATAAATGCTTAAAGCAGCAACCTCAAACCAAAAATGTAATGCCTTGCAGCTTACCAATCAGTAGATGTGGTGGTTGCATTTGTTTATTTTATTCTGCTTTTTTCTCTCTGTTTTCACCTGGTGATCTGGCAGCAACACACTTCCTATATCAGAGTGTCTCTGCTCTGGATGAAGGAGCACAGGGGGTACCTTTGGACAGCAGCATTGTCAGTCTGGAGGGGGGGGGGAGAGAAGAGTGTTAGGTGGTCTAAAAGATTTAAATACACTAACAAATCAAAGCCAAACTCCAGCTCACACTTTACAATTAGTTACAATAACAAACATTTTTTTCCTTTTGGGCTAACAATTGTGCATGTTGAGATAAAAGCTGATCATCATAGGCGCCCCCGTGAGTGATAAATGGTTTGTCTCAACACTCTAGTTGATACATCTGCAGGGCAGCTTGTTTTGAAAAAACAATAAAACTTACTGGCTAGATCACCGGGGGAAAATAAAAGAATAAAAGCCTAAAATAGAAATCTAATGCAGCCAACACATCTAAGAATTGAGAAGCTGCAATATAACAAATGTTTGCTTTTGCGCTTAATATAACTTTACAAAAAAAAAAACACAATTTTATAGCTTCATGGGACCAACTAAAGTTAGTTTTGATAGAAATTACACAGATAATGCAGACTTGAAAAAAGAGTTGGAATCTAAAACTATCACATGACTCTCAATTGCTCAGATGATCCTGATTGGCCACGCTAATGCTGCTGGCCGGCAAGTCTCCCAATCCATCAATAATAGATAGAATATATAGAATAAGGCCCCAAAATGGAACCAGTGTGTGGTCAGCAGAGGGGCCCGTTCAATAAAAAGGTGCTTCCAAGTGGATTCTTCAGGATGATTGGTATTTATTGATCATAAAAACAAGTTAAAGCATCATCAATGCATTTTGTGGTTCTTTAGTGGTCACTTCATCAGAAAAAGGTGTACACTGGATGAAATATATAAAAAAAAGGAAAAAACATTTCCTGTCAGTCTCCATGGCAGCCTACGTGTGGGTTAACCCCGCCTCCACTCCAAGGGTATAGGACCCCCCTCCCATAAATTTCAGCTCTCAGGTACAGCAGGTGTTCCTTTTTTGTCCTCCTCCAAGGACCTACATTTCTGATGTCTGACTATTGTCCGGCTTACCTCAGGATACTTTGGATGGTGTCTGCATGTCCAGGGCCCAGCCACAGGCGGGTGAGTGACATTTAAAATTCCCCTGCTCTCTGCGGTTGACTGAAGTCTGGCCGGCGTCCTCTGACAGGGTCTGAAGATTCTCATTACATCTCTTCATGGCAGCGGTATTTGTCATTTATGTACTCTGTTTGTGTCTTTCTCTATCACTGTGCGGCGTTTGTATGGCCCCAATGGCGCTGGAATGCTTCCTGCGTTCCAGCAACCCTTCCTCTTCCTCCTCTGCTTCCTGCAACCAATCGGTGGACGTTCCGTAGTCCCGCACATGCACAGTGCGTCGCGGACGAAGCCGAGGCTTGGTTCGCGCATGCGCACTAGCGATCACGGCCGCATCACCGCTGACGTCATTCCGGCGCGGGATTTAAGCAGCTGTCGGTTCCCCTGTACTTTGGGAAGTACTGTGGGCGTTGCGGCAGCTTCCCTGTGTATCTGGATTCCTTGCTACAGGTATGTGCAATGGATACTTGACTGCAGAGGGGGGGGGGATGGATCGCTACCTCACACTGTATCACTATATTATCTTGGTGTCTGATGTGTATTACCTTTCTTTATCAGTCTGGTTGTTGGCCTGAAGTATGGATCCTGCGTAACCGCCCTCCTGTGGCCAGCCCTCTCACAACAGGTGGGTGCTGGCATTTTTCAGGGGGGGGGGGCGGGGGAGGGCTAGCTGGTCCCTGTTTCATGGCTAAATCCAGTGTCTCCCCGACTTTCTCTTTTTCCATCATCTCTTCCAGGCCTGGTTTATCCCAAGAAAGACACCCTGTCAGACCTTGTGGGAGTTCATCCTCCAGATCAAAGCGCCATGAATCTCCATCAGGGAGTAGACAGCAGGGGAGACGCTCTAATTCCTCCCCCAGACACCACAAACAATACCAGAGTCACCGCACATACCAGAGAGCCTGTTGGGGTTGTGGGGCGCATGTCCCGAGGACAAGTCCCTATGTGAGCCATGTTTTGCTCAAGCAGCCGGTGAGAGGGTGCACGAGGACCATGGATTGGAATCTCTAGTGAAGAGAATAGTGCAACAGTCCCTGAAATAATGGGGTACGGTCCCAGCACTTGGTCCCACTACGTCCAGTTCTCCAGCGGAAGTGCAGGAAGATCAAGGCCCCTCTCAGCCGAGCATTACTTCTGCAAAATCATCTGACAGTGATTCAGAAGAAGGGGCAGTAGGCGGCTTTGAGTTTGCCCTGGTTTCACCCCTGATCAGAGCCATTAAGGAAGCTCTAAAATGGGAGGATCCTGTGTCTCCCCAGAAAAAGCAGCGGAAGTTCTTCAAGCACCTCGGCAAGGAGCGTGTTAACTTCCCTTCCCTCTCTGAATTACAGGAGGTGATTACTGAAGAATGGAGTAAAGGGGATAGTAAGTCTTCCCTATCTTCCAAACATGGGAAATTGTATCCCTTTAAGGGATGTCGCTCGTTTGGAGTCTGCTCCCCTTGTGGATGCTGCAGTCACAAGATTAGCAAAGCATGTTACTTTGCCCCTGGATGATGCGGTTTCCTTCAGAGATCCCTTGGACAGGAAAATAGATCTAGACTTAAAGAGGATCTATGTTACGGCCGGAGCGGCCTGCAAGCCTGTTATGGCACTGGCAACGATGTCTAAAGCCATGGAAGTCTGGGTGTCTGATATTGAGACTAAACTTGGAAGCATCTCAGAAGAAGCTGTTGAGAGCTCTCCTGTTCATGAACTCAAGTTGGCTTCAGTGTTTTTGGGAGAAGCATCTATTGATGTTCTGCGCCTTTTGTCCAGATCAATGCTATCTTCAGTGACGGCAAAAAGGGCCTTGTGGCTCCGCCCTTGGCTTGCGGATCCAGCCTCTAAGCAGGCATGGTGTAAGATCCCTTTCGAGGGTACTTCCCTTTTCGGGAATAAATTGGACAGCGCCATTGCAAAGGCCACTGGCGGAAAGTCAGGTTTCCTTCCGCAGGATAAACGCTTGTTTGGCCAGAAGAAGCCTCAAACTAGGAGGCAATACACTGAGAGATCAAGAGATGCCGCTCTTACAAACCTACTAGAGACTTTCGGAGAAATTGGAGAGGAGGCCAATCTTCTTCTCGAAGATCATCCAAAAATCCAGCGCCTGCTGGACAAGAATCTACTAAATCTTTTTGAGATTGGGCCCGTTCAGACATGCCAGGTGGGGGCACGTCTTCTCCATTTTCAGCGTGTCTGGACGGCCTCAATTACAGACTTTTGGACCGTCAGGACGGTCTCTATAGGCCACAGATGGTCATTCCTGGCAGATCCGGTTCCACGGTTCATTCAAACTCACTTGCCCTGTCTAGAAGAGAGAAGAGAAGTCTTGCTCGCCTATGTAGACGCTTTGGTGGCTCAAGGAGCAGTAGTTCCGGTTCCAGAGCAGGAAAAATTTCAAGGGGTTTATTCACCCCTCTTCCTAGTCCAGAAGAAGAACGGAGCTTGGAGGCACGTTATAGATCTCACATACCTGAACAAGTTCATAAAGAACAAAAAATTCAAGATGGAAACACTCTCCACCATTCAGAAGGCAGTACTGCCAGGAGACTGGCTCGCCTCAATAGATCTGAAAGATGCGTACTTTCATGTACCTGTGGCAGTCGACTTTCACAAATATCTCCGCTTCTGTGTTCTTAACCGACATCTTCAATTCATTTGTCTACCTTTCGGGCTCTCTACCTAGCCCAGAGTATTTTCCAAAGTTCTCCTGGCTGTAGTGGCCCTCATAAGATTGATAGGAATACGTCTACAGCATTACTTAGACGATCTTCTGCTGCTGTCTCAAGAGAAAGATCAGTTATTGGCACACAGAGATCAGGTCATATCGACCCTCAAAGAGTTTGGCTGGCTGTTAAACCTACAAAAGAGTCAGCTGGAGCCCACTCAGCGCCTAGTCTATCTTGGGGCGCAATTCGACTCCATCGAGAATTCAATCTCTCTCATTAGAGAAGATACCGGTAGTGAGGGAGAGAATCCTTCCAGCTCTTTCTTCTCCTCGGCTGAAAGCCTCTCAGTGCCTCAAAATCATTGGCACCATGGTGTCCACAGCTCCGATGGTCAAATGGGCCCTTTGGCGTATGAGGCCCTTCCAGAAAGGGTTCCTACAACAGTGGAACCCGGAAGAGAGGGATCAATACATTCATATCTCCTCCAGCATGAGATTCAGTCTTCTTTGGTGGCTGCAACGCAAGAATCTGCTCAACTGCCACTCTCTGATTCCAGTCTCATGGACTATAATCACAACGGACGCCAGCAACTCAGGTTGGGGGGCTCATTGTCTGTCGGAAATGACACAAGGAAAGTGGTCTTTTCAGAGACACACACCAATCTCCAATATTCTGGAGCTCCAAGCAGCCTATCAGGCTCTTCAATCTTTTCAACACCTGGTGGAAGGGAAATCTGTAATGATTCGGATGGACAACACCACGGCAGTGTCTTATGTGAAGAGACAAGGTGGGACACGGAGTCTCTCTCTACTACGAGAATTAGACCCAATTATGTCTTGGGCTCAGGCTCATCTAGTCGATATCTCAGCAGTCTACATTCCAGGTTCACAGAACGTTCAAGCAGATTTCCTGTCCAGGGTCCAGTTGAACCACAACGAGTGGTCTCTCCATGTGGAGTCGTTCAAATGGATCCTGTCATTGGGAGTATCTCCCGAAGTCGACCTGTTCGCCTCTCCATGCAACCACAAGTTGGAGAAGTATGTCACGAGAGGCAGATGCCATCAAGCCTACGGGACAGATGCACTAACCGACAGGTGGGAGTTCAGCAGGGCACATGCCTTTCCTCCAGTACCCATCATTCTCAAATTTCTGCAGAGACTTCAAGCGGAAGATGTAGAGATAGTGATGGTGGCGCCTTTCTGGCCAAACAGGCCATGGTTTCCGCTGCTCCTACAGCTGAGTTACCGGGACCCGGTCCCTCTTCCCCTCAGACCAGACTTGTTTCTACAGGGAATATCAGTACACCCCTGTCCTGCAATACTCCGGTTGACGGTCTGGTTCTTGAGAGGGAAAGGTTGGAATCGCTCGGCTGCCCATCTACAGACATTTCCACCTTGATGAATGCTAGACGGCCTAGTACAAATAAGGTATACTGCAGAATCTGGTCAAGATTTGTGGAGTCTGCATATCCAGAAGGTATGTCTTCCTCAGTTCCTGGGATTCAAGAAATACTAAGTTTTCTTCAGGCTGGCCTAGATATGCCCCTTTCAGTGGCAACTCTAAGAGTCCAAGTTTCGGCTTTGTCTGCCTTCTCTGGGATCATGTGGGCTCAGCACCCACTTATTCAACAGTTCTTTAAAGGAGCAGTCAGGCTCAATCCTCAAAGAAAACCTAGGTTTCCAAAATGGGATCTACCTCTTGTCCTAAATTCCCTCTCAAAAATGGGCATAGAATCCTCTTCTTCTATCAAGGATCTGACCATCCGGACTGTCTTCCTGGTAGCCATTACTTCGGCTAAAAGGGTCTCTGAATTAAGTTCCCTCGGCTGTAGAGAACCATTCCTGACTTTCTTCCCAGATCGGGTAGTTCTGATACCCATGCTAAATTCAAATCCGAAAGTCACCTCGGTGTTTCACCAGAACCAGGAGATCGTGCTACCTACTTTTCGGTCCTCTGATGAGTCTAATCCTCATCCGTTGGATGTAGGAGAATCCTTAAAAGTTTATCTTCAAGCAACTGCACCATTCAGGCAGTCTGACAACCTCTTTGTCCTGTTCTGGGGGAAGAACAGAGGTAAACCTGCTTCATCCAGAACTATTGCATCAGGGAAAGTGGCAGCTATCCAACAGGCCTATAGAGCTGAGGGTCTGGCTCCTCCAGAGGCGGTGACGGCGCACTATACAAGGAGTATCTCTACGTCCTGGGCGGCCTCGCGGCACTTGGCTCCAGGTGTGATCTGCAGAGCGGCTTCATGGTCTTCGGTCAATACTTTTATCACCCACTATTGTGTGGAGCCTGCTTCTCTGTCCTCAGTTAATTTTGGTTTGACTGTTTTGTCTGCAAATAGCATGAATTAAAGTTTCTTTGCTAAAGCATTCCCACCCGTGTGGCGTGAGCTAGTTATTTCCCACACGTAGGCTGCCATGAAGACTGACAGGAAAACGGAAAATTCCTATCAAATACTTACCATAATTTTCCTTTCCTGATAGTCTCCATGGCAGCCAGAGTTCCCACCCTCTCGTCTTGGATTCGGCTAAGATATGGAACACCTGCTGTACCTGAGAGCTGAAATTTATGGGAGGGGGGTCCTATACCCTTGGAGTGGAGGCGGGGTTAACCCACACGTAGGCTGCCATGGAGACTATCAGGAAATCAAAATTACGGTAAGTATTTGATAGGAATTTTCCGTTTTTCAATGTGGAAGATTTATCCACTTGCTGAACGGGCCTTTTTCTGACATTTATTGCTTACAAGTTAAAATCAGTATTTTTTGCTACACAATGGTTTACATTTTTTTTGTCACTTTATTTTAAAAAATACACTTTAATGAATTTTAAAAAAAGTAAAAAGTATAGTTTCCCCAATATTTTTTTTATAATGAGAAAGATGATGTTACACCAAGAAAAAAGATACCTAACATGTCATGCTTTAAAATTGCTTTAAAAATGCAAACGCCCGAGGAATGGCACCAAACTACGATACTTCAAAATCTCCATAGGCGACACTTTAAACATTTCTACAGGTTACCAGTTTAGAGTTGCAGAGGAGGTCTAGTGCTAGAATTATTGCTCTCCCTCAGATGTTTGCGGTGATACCTCACATGTGTGGTGCAAACATAATTTACATATAATAATAAATAATAAAGGATAATTGTTTTATGAACACTTACTTATTTATATATTATTTATTTTAAATAGCAGCGCTGCAATCACTGACCTTCACTCATTCAAAGCACTAGCACTTTCATTGCAGCAGGCAGCTAATTTATAAACACTTAATTGGATAATACCACACACCCCATAAGCGCGAGGTCCACAGTCCCGACATAATTTACATATGTGGGCGTGTCCTATGGATGCATTCACTACTGCACGTGAGCACGTGGGGACGGGGGTGCTTTAAAAACATATTTTATTATAAATTTTAAATTTTTACACTGTCCCCTTTAAAAAATGTTTTTTATGGCAAGGAATGTAAACAATGCAGCATGACAGGTCCCCTTTATGGCAGATCTGGGGTCTAAATGACCCCAAATCTCTCCTCTACCCTTGAATGCTAATTTTTTAAAATCTTTTGTTTAAAAAAAAAACAAAACAAACATGTTTACATCGCCTGAGAACCCAAAAGGATGTTAACATCCCTCCGATCCTCCAAGGGCATAGAGATGAGTGGTGGCCATCTAGCCATCGCTCAGCTTTATGCTAATGCTTTATGCTAAAACACACTCAAGGAGGGAGCAGGGCCCCTCTTTCTCGTTTTTTTTTCCCATAAACATTTTATTGAGAATCAGTAGGTACAATGAACAGCAAAATGGCATTCGGAAACAGAACAGAAGTCATGAGCACGACAAGAAAATTAACAGGAAAAATGGCTATACACCCGTTCGGTAGACAACCAAATTACGTCAGGTCCCGAGGCGGAGAAGTTGTGCAATACAAGCATAATAAGAAATAAGTACCGGAATGTTACAAACAATCACCTTGGTAAAGCCAGGCAGGTTTAACGTGCCACTTCGGCACTATGGGAGGGTGAGATTTAGCCATGTTGATTGAAGCAAGCATTACAGGACGGATGGGGACTTCTGAGAGTAAAACAGGTAAACAGCTGAATGATGCAGCCCAGTGGGTGTACATCCCAAAGAAGCATCCAGAGGTGAAAAGATACCTCAGACAGTGAGACAGTGACAGAGAAAAAGGAAATTGAGAGAAGGCCAGAGGAGAAGCCAGGAACTAGAAAGAAGGAAGAGAGAGACCTCTCCCGTTTTAAAAGGGATCTTGCGGCGAATCCACCACTGGGATCACTTTTATCAGAAAGCCGACCGTGTTCTGTCTCTAGGACAGAGAGATAAACCTTCCTGCTCCATAAACTTCAGATACCATATTTCTTTGATCTCAAATTTATTCGAACAAGCCAGGGGAAACTACAAATTGATAAAAATAAACATCAATCAGTACAAAATTGGATACAACAAAGAAACAATGCTCTAAAATACAGGATGTAGTAACAAGAACTCACTTTTTAAGCTCTCTAAGTGGTGATGGCAAGAGATAGAGAAAACATGCATTGCTGCCCTGCTGTATTTTTTCAAAATGGTGGCTGATTCACTTCCTGTAAAAATCTCCCCAGAATGCTCTGGTTCCTAACAACGTTATTAACACATTCTGTGAGTTTAAAATATGTAACGCAGCAGAACAACTGAAGCAATATCAAAAAAGAACAATAGGTGGCGCCTGCGCTCTGCACATAACTAACTTGTGTGAATCAAGAAAACCCAGCATGTTATTTTAAGCAACATAAAAACCAGTAATCAGAATAGAAGTCTGGTGGACAGAACACTCCCCGCCTGACGTCATGTAACGTCACTAACAGAGTCTTATGCAGAAAGTAACAGAACGAGTTCGGCCACTGATCTTAAAAATACTTTGGCCTCATTCTGCTGGAAGATCTGGTCTTTGACTTTACAGATACGCTTATCCTCGCTTGGCATTACTCTGGTGACCAGACCTAAAGGCCAAGTTAAGTGCGCTGCATGGAGTCTTGACCCAGTATGCTGCTACTTACTCTTGGCTCATCGTAGACAGCTGCTTCTAATGCTTCCGCTTCTGCAATAGCAGCAGCAGTGTCTTGTTAGCTTCTAGAATAGCCTGTTGCAATTTCAGAGATACTTCTTGCTGAGCTAGTTCAGCCTCCAGGTGTACTCTCTGTTGTTCTCTCTCTTGCTCAATGTATACTCTCTCCTTCTCTCTCTCTTGCTCCTGTCTCACCTTTTCTGCTTCAAGGTGAGCCTTTTCTTTTTTCATCTGTAACTCTTGGTCTGCGAATGCAGCCCTGGCCCTCGCTGCTTTGGCTTTTAAACGGTTGATTGCTGCTGCATTTGCGACAGATGGCTTGGACGAGCTTGCCTACAATTGTGTTTTGTAAGAAGATGCTCCACTTTGAGACATGGCTGCGGGGTAGAAGCTGTTCTGCTGTATAGAAACCGCTGTAGTGTCGGGGTTGCGACAGAGCGCGTCTGTGTAGCCTGGCTGCTTGCTTCACCTTCCGAAGGCCTGTTTCATTCTAAGGTATCTGACTGTATGGACACTGCGTAGCCCCGAGCTGTACAGTCTTCCAAAGTCAGCTTGTCTTCACCCCATAGGTCAGCAAAAATGTCACTGTTCTGTCTCTAAGACAGAGAGCTAAAACTTCCCACTCCATAAACTTCAGATACCATATTTCTTTGATATCAAATTTATTAGAACAAGGTAAAACTACAAATTGATAAAAACAAACATCAATCAGTACAAAATTGCATATAATAAAGAAACAATGCTCTAAAATACAGGATGGGGTAACAAGAACTCACTTTTTAGGCTCTCACAGAGGTGATGGCGAGAGATAGAGAAAACATGCCTTGCTGTCCTGCTGTATCTTTTAAAAATGGTAGCTGATTCACTTCCTGTAGAAATCTCCCCAGAATTTTCTGGTTCCCAACAACTTTATTAACACATTCTGTGAGTTTGCAATATGTAATACAGCAGAACAACTGAAGCTATACCAAAAAAAGAACAGTAGGAGGCGCCTGCGCTCTGTACATAACTAACTTGTGTAAATCAAGAAAACCCAACATGTTATTTTAGGCAACATAAACACAAAACTCAGAATAGAAGTCTGGTGGACAGAACAGACCGCCTAGCTGAAGCCATAACCCCAGTATATAACTGTAGAGTAATGACTTACAAAAACAGTAAAAAAAATAAAAAAAATATATATATATATATAGATAGAGATATATATATATATATATATATAGATAGAGATATAGATATATATATATATATATATATATATATATATATATATATATATATATATATATATATATATATATAATTTCTCATATACTCGTGGACTAGGAACTATCACCATTAAAATCTGTATCATGCAAAATTATCACTCAGCCATTTCCTGGCCATGCACATTAGGACAATTAGAGGCATATTTTAAACCCTTCTGTTTTTCTTCTTTAACCATTTCAGCCCCGGAAGGATTTGCCCCCTTTCTGACCAGGCCCTATTTTGCGATTCTGACTGTGTTACTTTAACAAACAACTGCGCGGTCGTGCGACACTGTACCCAAATAAAATTGACATCCTTTTTTTCCCACAAATAGAGCTCTCTTTTGGTGGTATTTGATCACCAGCACAATTTTTAATTTTTGCACTATAAACAAAAAAAGAGCGACAATTTTGAAAAAAAAAAAAAAACTATATTTTTCACATTCTGCTATATAACATTCCCAAAAAAGAAAATTAAAAAAATCTATTTTTTTTTTACATTTTAGGCCAATTTGTTTTCTCTACATATTGTTGGAAAAAAATCACAATAAGCATATTTTGATTGGTTTGCGCAAAAGTTATCACGTTTACTAACTACGGGAAAGATTTATGTAATTTTTATTGCTTTTTTTTTTAACTAGTAATGGTGGTGATCTGTTTTTTTTTGCGGGACTGCGACATTACAGCGGACAGATCGGACCCCTAACTGACATTTTTGACACTTTTGGGGTGTATATAAATATGCACTGTTACTGTAATAATGTCATTGGCAGGGAAGGGGTTAATACTGTTGGTGATCAAGGGGTTAAATGTATGCCTCATGCTTACTAACATGTGTGTGTGGGGGGGGGGGTTCTGTGACAGACACAGAGATCGCAGGTTCAGCTATGCTGAATTTAGTGATCCCTGCCCGTCTGTCACTGAGATGATCCGCCTGCTTTGTTTACATAAACAGGCGGGTCTTCTCACAGTTTCCCCGACCATCGGGGAAGGGAGGTGGCAATTGCCGCCTCTCCGCCTCCGGCCCGACTCCCGCCGTGTCTAAACAAAGCAGGAGCGCGCGCCGCCGGAATCACTAGGAGTCCAGCGATGTAGGTCTACGTCGCTGGACCCAGGGGAGCCGCACTGCCGCAGTAATATTACTGTTTGCAGTCAGCAAGTGGTTGAAGCAGTTTTCTTTCTGAAAAAAAAAAACTCTCCTAAACTCTAGGATATTGAGATTGGTTTTAACCATTCAAATATGTTTCCTCAATATTATAAACAGCTTAGTATAAGAGAAAATGCTAAACTTTGATTATATTAGCCCATACTATGATACCTACGTCCTAAAAAGCTATAGGTACAGGAGAATTTGGGGGCAAATGGACTTTCTTGGTACCATCAAAGACATTACAAGATATTAAAAGTTAAAAACAAACATTCTTTATTAAAAATGTTGTTATTAAAATATCTTAAAATCATAACAACAGAAATTAGTAATACATGTTCACATAACTCCGTAAACGGCTAAACTATAGTTCCTATAATGGGGCCTTCCAACACCAAAATGATGTTAATACATGGCAGGAATGAATACATAGTCAGCCAATCTCGACATGTTTCACAGGATGCCTGCTTCTTCAGGATTATTTGAGGGAATAAATGAAAAGATCACGTATAAACCTTTTTTTTTTTTTGTGCATTTTCTTTCTTTATATATATTTGTGACAAAGGGTTGCTTTATAGGTCTTTTTTTCCCCTTTCCCTCTTTCCCCATTTTTTTCCTTCCTGGTTTAAGATCGATGTTGCTTTGTTTATTCATGTTATTTGATATAATTCTTCCCCCTTTTGTACTTTCACTACCTGGTTGGCTATTGCCTTTAAAGTCCCTTTGGGGCCCTCTCTGATTTATTCATGTTGTTTGATATAATGCCAATTCTATTAAAATTGTGTTTGTTATTCCATTTATTCACTTACAGTATCTCACAAAGTGAGTACGCCCCTCACATTTTTGTAAATATTTTATTATATTTTTTCATGTGACAACACTGAAGTGTAAATAAGCTGTCCCCTCAAAATATCTCAACAGACAGCTATTAATGTCTAAACCACTGGCAATAAAAGTGAGTACACTCCTAAGTCAAAATGTCCAAATTGGGCCCAAAGTGTCAATATTTTGTGTGGCCACCATTATTACATGCACAGCCAGGAGACTAAGGACATGGATTACTGGAACCATGTCATGTGGTTTGATAAAACTAATATAAACTTATTTGGTTAAGATGGTGTCAAACGTGTGTGGTGGCAACCAGGTGAGGTATGTCTTGCCTACAGTTAAGCATGGTGGTGGGAGTACCATGGTCTGGGGCTGCATTAGTGCTGCCACCACTGGGGAGCTACAGTTCATTGAGGGAACCATGAGGGACAACACGTATTGTGACATACAGAAGCATAGCATGAGCCCCTTCCTTCGGAAACTGGGCCACAGGGCAGTATTCCAACATGATAACGACCCCAAACACACCTCCAAGATGACCACCGCCTTGCTCTAACATCCCCCAACTCCGTGATGTCATCATGGAGGAGTGGAAGAGGACTCCAGTGGCAACCTGTGAAGCTCTGGTGAACGCCATGCCCAAGAGGGTTAAGGCAATGCTGGAAAATAATGGTGGCCACACAAAATATGGACACTTTGGGCCCAATTTGGAAATTGTCACTTAGAGGTGTACTCACTCTTGTTGCCAGCAGTTTAGACATTAATGGCTGTGTGTTGAGTTATTTTGGGGGGACTGCAAATTTACACTGTTATACAAGCTGTACACTCACTACTTTACATTGTAGCAAAGTGTAATTTCTTCAGTGTTGTCACATGAAAAGATATAATAAAATATTTACAAAAATGTGAGGGATGTACTCACTTTTGTGAGGACCTGTATCTATAGACCTTTTAATATTCCGGTGCTCGCTGGGTCAAATTTGGCGCTGTGCCCTTGTGTGCTTTGGCCCCCCTGTACTCACTTGGTTTCTTTGGGTAAGTTCTGGATTGCCATCTATCCCAGCAGCTTTATTTCTTATCTGTAACTGCATTGTTAGCTTGCTTTATACAGCAACTAGTTTACCATCACTATCTGCAATTATCATTTTTTTGTCTTTTTAATTTCTCTGTAGAAACTTTTTTCCCTCAAATACTCCTGCAGAAGTGGGCAACCCGCAAAACATGTAGAGGCTGGCTGACTATGTATTCATTCCTATCATATAATAACATTATTTTGGTGCTAGAAGGCCCTATTATAGGAACTATAATTTAGTTATGTGAACATGTATTAATCGCTATTTGACCTGATACCTCCCATTACATCCCATTATTGCCACAAGTAAAATTTTAAAAGTAAATACTTTTATTAAAGTGGTCTTTTCAAAAACTTTACAAGACTTTATGAATATATACCTGGCCTGACTTAAAGAGTAACTCCACGTTTGTTGAGGAAAAAAACTTTCCCCTCTGGGTGATCTCTGTACATTACAAGGATATTAACAAGCTTTGTTGCAGATTCCTACTTTTTTGTTATTCTGAAGAAATCCCTGTGTTTTTTTTTTTTTGCTCCCATGTGGTAAGGTAATCTAATGGGAGTTGTTTCCTAATTATCAACCAGCTGCTTCACATGCAGGGCTCTAATGAGGAAAATTGCAGGGTCTGTATCCCTTTAGACATGCTTTAATATAGGCAGTATCTCACCAAAATGAAATTTTTGTTGCAGGGGATGCCTGATATCTGACTTGTATCTTAGTGCAGACTTCTGTGAAAATCAATGAACCAATCACACAAGCAGGAAATTATGTTTCTGGGGGCGTTCTGTACACATTCTGTGTACAGAACACCTTCAGGTTGCCATATTGCATTTTACAGAACATTGCAGAGCTGCAGATTGAAAAGGAAAGGTCATTTTTATGACATTCAATTACAATATGACTTAAGTCGCAATTGTATATGCTATATTTTTTTATTTGCTATTTTTTTGTTCCATAAAAGTGGAGTTACCCATTAATTTACAGCAACATAACCATTTTTCCAAAAATTCCACCTTTTACCATTAAAAATCAGCCAATAAGCTTCTGTTCAATGACTTTGTATATGCTGAACTAATGCCATCCAGTCCAGAAAGTAGATGGTGACCCTGAATGATGACTAGATGGATAGGGCCATCCTGTAAGATGCAGATAGGTAGGGCCATCTTAAGATATTGTGGAACCCTGTACAGGCCTGCCTGACAGGGCCTCATACAACCTGTCTGACAGGCTTCTCTTGGTTTGCCCTGTCGTATTGATATGGAAGAAGAAGTTGGAACTTAAATTTTTTTGATACTGTAGGAGATGAAGGTAATTTGCTCTCAGCCTCTAGCTCCTGCTGCTGAATTGATGGGGTGCAGGGAAATTTTATTTAACCCCCGGGAACAATGTGGGATTACTCCACATTCACCCAAAGGTATATAAAGAGTCCTCTCTTTGCCTCTGTACTTATAGCTGAACATTTGAAACTGGCTCACCGGAAGTGCAGAGTCTACACACTAACTGCTGTTCAACAGAGCCCCTGGTGGAAATGGGTTTTGCTGCTTGCTAGAATGAGGTTGCAGTCCTCAGGATTACCCCGCCAGGAGGTCCAGTAGCAGATATGGCAGGTAGTGATCAAGCAGAAGTGTAGTTGAGGAAAAGGCCAAAGGTCAATAAAAAGTGGTTGCAGGTTGGGATCAAGCAGAATCATAGTTGGGGAACAAATGAAAGGTCAGTAACAAGTGGTAGCAGAGATGGGGACTGCAGCAGAAGTAAGAAGAACAAGATATTGACTGAAGAGAGCACAATAATCCAGTAAACAGGAAGTGCAGAAACATGGCTTACATTAACAAGTTCATGGGAGGAGCAAAAGGTTCAAAGTTAAAGAGAAACACGGTTCAAGGCAGGATCATTCAAGGAATTGCCCAGGGAGCTGTCTAGCATCTCAGATGGCTCAGCGAGAAGAATTACTGCCAGAGGCTGCAGAGGTCCTGAGTTCAGGTCCAGGCCCTAACAACCCCCCCATCAGCAGCCTTGCATATAGAAGTTAATATCTGGTTGTTTTTCATTTATAGGTATGAATGTTTATTGGTACATAGTGTTCTCTCCCTTTTATTACCCTTACCCTCAGTTGTCTCTTTATACAGTAGGTAAAGCATGGAATTCCAGAACCAGACCTTCTTGAAAGAATTTATCTTAGTTGGATTCTCCCAGAACATGAAGATATCTATATTGTTTTTTGTTGTATTACTGCTAATGTATATTTTTACAGTTTTTGGAAATATTTTTCTTATCTCTGCTGTTATCATCAGTCCTAAACTTCACCTGCCTATGTACTTCTTTCTCTGCGATCTCTCATTCATAGACTTGTGCTGCTCATCCACATTTCTTCCTAAGGCATTCATAGATATATTTTCCATTATAAGGACAATCTCTGTCACAGGCTGCTTGGTGCAAATGTACAGCGGCATATACCTAGAAAGTGCTGAGTCCTTTTTATTGGCGGTGATGGCATATGACCGTTATGTGGCAATATACTTCCCCTTGTATTATAACATTATTATGAACTGGATAGTCTGTAGAAACATAATAATAATAAAATGGGCTGGGAACTTTTTCATATCAATTGTCCCCTTTCTTTCAAGGCCTCCAGTATTTTGTACAGCAAACAAACTGAACCATTTTTCCTGCGAGATGTTGGCAGTGCTAGAACTAGCCTGCGGAAATCTTGCCTTTTATAAACTAATTATACTTGTTCTGAGTTTTTTTACACTTGTACTACCACTTCTGTTCATTGTGGTATCTTACATTTGTATCATTTCATCAATATTAAAGATCAAATCTACTGGTGGAAGATCCAAAGCCTTTTCCACCTGTGCTTCTCATCTGACCGTTGTCTCTATGTTTTATGGAGCAACTATCAGCATATATATCGGGCAAGGGAAACGTTTTACTTCAAATATTAAATATTTTTCTCTTATTTATGGTGTTCTTACTCCTGTGTTAAATCCTTTGATATATAGCTTGAGAAATAATGATGTGAAAGAGGCATTTCAGAACATGTTTGTAAGGGTCAGCACCTGGCTCTCCCATAGCACTAAATAGAAATTGAAAAGATTTGGAAAGCAAGTGTAAAAAAAAAAAAAGTGTTGCTTTTTAAATATTAAATGACTGCCACGCAAAAAAAAATACCTTCCTGTCCTGGGCATTTTTCAGTTTTCAGCACTGTGCTAATTTGACTGTTAATTACTTGGTTATGCAACACTGTACCTGGATGAATTTATATCTTTTTCGTAATAGATAAAGCCTTTTGGTGGTATTTAATTACCTCTGACTTTTTTTTATTTATTTTTTACTATATAAAAAGACAACGTTTAGAAAAAAACAAATTCTTGCAAATGAAAGATCTTTCTTCAAAAATGTGTGCCAAAATGCATTCTGCTACATGTATTTGATAGAACAAAGACAAAAAAAAAAAATCAGTCTATATTATTTATATTGTGTGAAAGGTATTGAGTCTACAAACTATGGTACAGTCAATATGTGAAATTTATCAACTTTGATGTTCTGACTGCCTATCTTATTTCTTGAAAATGTCAGGACAGCACAAACAATCCCCTTTTTGAAAAGTAGACACTCCAAAAGGTATTTAGTAAGAGGCATGGTGAGTTTTTTGAGTTATAATTTTGTGCCACAATTTGTTTTTGAAAAAAATAGAAAGTATATCAAATTTGATTTTATTTCACAGTTATTAACAAGTTATTTCTCACACACACCATGGACATACTTGCAATTTCACACCAAAACACATTCTTCCCCTCCTCCTGAGTATAGGATACCACATGTGTTAGACTTTTTTGCTGCTGAGATGCATAGAGGGGCCCAAAATCCAAGGAGCACGTT